>NC_134692.1:52022243-52342243 GCF_050947455.1 Rhinoderma darwinii
TACTACAGTATGATATTAGTTTAATCTGTCAGTACAGAGTTTCTACTATTGCCACCATCCCTAAGAGTACAGAAAGATATTCTTATCTTCCTGCCTGTAGAGTTGCTGCAAGGCAAGATCTTCCACACCAAACTCACCCAACCATGCCTTTAGGGACCTTGCTTTGGGCACTGGGGCACAGTCATGCTGGAACAGAAAATAACTGAACCCCAAACTGTTCCCACAAAGTTGGGAGCATACAATTGTCCAATATGTCTTGGTGTACTGAAGCATTAAGATTTCCCTTCACTGGAACTAAAGGGCCAAGGTCAACCCCTGAAAAACAACCCCATAGCATTATCTCTCCTCCACCAAACTTTACAGTTGGCACAATGCAGTCAGGCAGGTAACGTTCTCCTGATTTTCACCAAACCCAGACTCGTTCATCAGACTGCCAGAGAGTGAAGTGGAATTTGTCACTCCACAGAACACGTTTCCACTGCTCCAGAGACAATTGGCCTTGTGCTTGGTGATGTAAGGCTTGCATGCAGCTGCTCACCCATGGAAACCCATTAAGCTCCCAGTGCACAATTTTGTGAATGTCAATGCCAGAGAAGGTTTCAAACTCTTCAGTTATTGAGTCAGCAGAGCATTGGCGACTTTTTTGCTTCAGCACACGGCGACGCCACTCTGTAACTTTACGTGGTCTGCCAATTGGTGGATGAGTTGCTGTGGTTTCTAAACACTTCCTCTTTGCAATAAAATCACTCACAGTTGATCGTGGAATATCTAGGAGGGAAGAAATTTCATTAAATGAATTGTTGCAACAGTGCCATTCCATTACAGTACCGCACTGGAATTCAGTGAACGCTTTAGAACGATCCATTTTTTCACAAATGATTGTAAAGGCAGACTGCATGACTAGGTACTTGATTTTATACACCTGTGACAATGGGACTGAATAAAAACACCTGACGTCAATAATTAAGAGGTGTGACCCAATACTTTTGTCCATGTATTGTATTTTACACCATATATGAACTCACTATATAAGAAAAACTATGTTACCATACTTAACAAAGTCCAGGCTCTTCTATCCAAATCATATCTCCCCTTTATCTCTTGGATTGGCAGGAAAAATTATGCTAAAACTTATGTGGTGTCTCAATTGTTATACTTTTTGCAGACCGTACCCATTCAAGTACCAATGGCCTTTTTAAAAAAAAAATGAAACTAAAAGCCCTTTTACTCAGTTCTTATGGAACAATAAAAAAGCTTGCATCTCCTACCAAGAACTAAAATGCAAAAGACCTAAGGGTGGATTATTCCTTTGACCAATACTCCTATTACAGAGAGAATCATTTCGGTAGATGGCTTAATCTGGTTTCCAGTACGCTTTCTCCATGCCCCCTCAAATCGAACTATAACTAGAGCTCCTATGCTCAGATAATCATATCCCTCTCTGGAAACCTGGTAAGGCATCAAGCTCTTCGGCTAGCAAACAGACAGACAAGCTCAGTCTCCCCTCACCAGTAATATCTGTCAGCTTTATAACAGCTTTTTTGGAAAATAGATGCATTCGATGCTCTCACATCTGGGCGCAGCTGATTCACATACCTCTTAGAGACTTATACAAGACCTCTTCCCCTCCAGATTACTATATGATTTATCCTAGAGCAGACCTGTCGACAACCCAAACAATGACGGAAATGCACCTGAATATTTCTCTATAACCTGTCAATGGTTCTGGAACAAATTCCCTATCCTTACTGACTTGCAAGAGCTAAAAATGTTTCTAATTTCCCCAAAATTGCCAAGAAAGCTCCTTTCCAGATCCCACAATTTCCTTTCATCATTAGATGCCCCGGACAAACCCAGATGTCTTCTGGAATGGGAAAAGGAACAACAAACCCGCTTCACACAGCAGGAGGCCTTCTCCAGCATGACTCATTGCCACTGCTTCTCACGTTGTGTGAGAATACAAGAGAATTCCTTTGTGCTCTTGTCTCGCTGGTACTGAACACTGGATTTTCCCTTGATAATACCCGCTGGCATTGCCATAAGGAAGAGGGTATGCTCCCCCACATCTGGTGGTCATGCTCTCAAATCCAAATGTTTTGGCTAGAAACCAAACTCCTGATCAGTCAAATCTGCAGAAAAACGCTGAATCTCACACTTGCTACACTTTTGACTGCCTGGTCTAAGTTCACGCTGTCTAAATCTAAGATAGCATTATTAAAAATCTCCCTAAGTGGTGCGCCTTTGTGCTGCATCACAGCTTAAATTATTAGGCCTCATTCACACAGGGCTTTTTTGTGGTGTTATAAAACACATGTAAAAAAAAATCTTGCAGTATGACTTATTTTTATGCACCAAAAAAGTAGCAAAAGTGAAAGCACTTTTTTTTTAAAACGGAAGAGCACCAAATTTTTACTTCTGTGGGGTACTAAAATACATGTCTGCACAGGAAGCCACGTAACCTAAGGCCGGGACTGGGTACAGTATGGCCCTATAAACTTGTATTGGTGCCATATTATTACTCTGTACAAGTAGCCATAATACGGCCATGGGCATTAACCTTAGGGAGATTTTTTAAAGTGGAGCTTAAAGTAGTGTTGAATACATCTCTGGATGAAACATTTTTCTGGGGAATATGCTTTACAAAGAATATTTCTTGTACAATAGACTTGTACATGACTCAAGGAACCTTATATTCGTCAACAAAGAGCAATAAAATAGCACGATCTCCAAGGAATATATTATCAGTTGGTTTTGGCTTAAGAGTGGTCACCAGACATTTCTTGTGGTTAATGCATCTATGAGTTCCCAGCTTCCTACCGAATATCATGCTAATAGTTTGGAGAGGGTTATTTATGCCAGACCATAGTATAATAGCCCAGCCAGAAGGTCTCCACTATGGTTCTTTGTGGTTACATGTCCCCTCACCCCAACTCTCCACTATAAATCCTTGTCTCTTCTTACAGCCATAATACATAAATGAGTTAATTATTTTCTGACTAAAATGTCATAAAATACAGACATAGGAACAGCCAAAGACCTAATACGGTGCCAGTACCCAGAGAACAATAAAATATGAGGCATCTAGTTAAGAATTGATTATTTGTCTTATATTCCGAATTTTTGTACTAAACATTGCCACTTTGATGCCATCCATTGTAAAAATAGCCAAAGTCTGTTAGATGTGCCAGCTGGCCAACTAAAGAACCATAAACACTGTCTCACAAGTGGGGGATGTTGGTAGATTAGTCTGGGACTGACATTCTCATGAACCAGCGAACAATAAGTTTAAAGTATTTGACAAACACTTTTTTGTACAACATTTTTTTTTAGGATTCAGGGCACATTTAGAAAGGTAGAGCAGGTATTGGATTGCAGATCTGAGTAATGATAATACTTTTTTTTTTTAGTTCTCCAACATACTAATATAAAAATACTGTACACAAATGTCTAAAACTCATGTTTGATGGGGCCTTGGCTTCTACATGTTGGATAACTTAAGAGTTTCAAGAAAAAGGGCCTGTCCTCGTGACAAGTTCACATTAAGGCTATGTTAAGATGTGGCAGACTTTTTCCCCTGCAAATGTTGCTGCAAATTCCTGGCAATTACGCAACGAATCTGCAGCAACAATTTGCATATTTGACAGGTAATTCAGACGTTGCGGATATCAAAGTGGACGTGCCGCAGATTTTAGACTTTGCATTGCAAAGGCTGAAATCTGCAGTGAAAATCCGCTGCTTCTCCGCAACAGACTGTGCATGCTGCAGAGTGAAAATTCTGGACTGCAGCCCAAATTCTGCACTGTTAGGCTGGGTTCACACGTGGCGGAATTTCACTTGAATTCCGCTGCGGACACTGCGCAGCGTTAATCCGCAGCGGAGCCGTTTCTCCATTGACTTCCACTTCTATTTAGAAGTGTTTGTTTAGACGATGCGTAAAATTCCGCTGCGGAGCATAGGCTGCGGAGCGGAATTTGGTGTCCGCAGCATGCTCTGTCTGTTGCGGACCAGTGGCGGACTGGTTGCGGACTTATGGCGGAATTTCTCCATTGACTTCAATGGAGATTCTAAATTCCGCAATGAAGTCCGCAGCTGTCATGCACATGTTATGTGTGCTGCGGATGTGTCTTGCTTTTTTGACATGACATTTCTTCATTCTGGCTGGACCTATGTATTTCTAGGTCTACAGCCAGACTGAGGAAGTCAATGGGGCTCCCGTAATTACGGGAGCGTTGCTAGGAGACGTCAGTAAATAGTCACTGTCCATGGTGCTGAAAGAGTTAAGCGATCGGCAGTAACTGTTTCTGCACCCTGGACAGTGACTACCGATCCCAATATACAGCAACCTGTCAAAAAATAGAAGTTCATACTTACCGAGAACTCCCTGCTTCTATCTCCAGTCCGGCTTCCCAGGATGACGTTTCAGTCTAAGTGACGGCTGCAGCCAATCACAGGCTGCAGCGGTCACATGGACTGCCGCGTCATCCAGGGAGGTCGGGCTGGATGGCGAAAGAGGGACGCGTCACCAAGACAACGGCCGGTAAGTATGAAATTATTTTACTTTCACTAGGGAAAGTGCTGTCCCTTCTCTCTATCCTGCATTGATAGAGAGAAGGGAAGCACTTTTCCCGCAGTCCGCAGCAGCTAGTCCGCATCAATTTACTGCACATTTTGGGCAGATCCGCCGCAGAATCTGCAACGCAGATTCTGTGCGGCATTGATGCGGACAGTTGCGGAGGAAATCCGCCACGTCTGGCCATGCCCTTATTTTCTGCAACATCTGAACAAAGTTACCTAAAAACGTATAGAAACCAATTTAAAAAACGGCTGCTGCAGATTTCCACTGCGGAGCAATTCCGTCACGTCTGAATGTGCCCTAAAGCTAATCTACCAGAAGAAAGTTATAAAAGGTTCTACTTTAAATTTTTCAAACCTTTGTTTTATATCATATGCATTACACATTGCTGAGATATGGTTACTTAAAGCTGCAGGCCAAATGTTTAACCCCTTCCCGACCACCCCACATAGATTAACGGGCTGCAGCACTGGTCCTTATGCCTGCAGCCCGTTAATCTACGTGTGCTCCTAACAGAGCACACAAGTATTCCCCTTTGCCCGGCATCTCCCAGAACGGGCTGCTACAAGCAACCTTAGTACTGGGGGAAAACATCGGGTCGGATCACATCGGTGATCCCCACCGATTAAACCCTTAAATGTGGCGGTCAATAGCAACCGCCGCATTTAAGTTGTTATAACAATATTGGCACCCTGCTACGCGATTGCGGGTGGCAGATTGTTGCTATGGCAACCAGAAGCCTAATAAAGGCATCCGTTCTGCCATCTATGGAAGGCGATTAGGTCCTACCAGAGGCAGGACCTAATATGCCCCCGGTCAGTGTGAAACCGTCAGGTATAATACCTTGCAATATATAAGTATTGCATGGTATTATAACAACGATTTAGGAATTGGATCTTCAAGTCCCTAGTGGGACTAAAAAAAAAACCTATGGGATCAAAATGCTCACTATACCGCTAGATAAATACTTTTTAGGGCAGTAGTTTCACAAATGGGGTCACTTCTGGGGGGTGTGCACTGATTTGGTTCCGCAGGGGCTTTGCAAATGCGACATGACACCCAAAAACCAATCCAATAAACTTGAGCTCCAAAAGCCAAATTGCGCTCCTTCCCTTCTGAGCCCTACCGTGTGTCCAAACAGCCATTTATTACCACATATGGGTTATTGTCGTAATTAGGAGAAATTGCTTTATAAATATTGGGGTGCTTTTTCTTCTTTATTCCTTGTTAAAAATTTATCATTTCTAAGTTTTATTGAAAAAAATTTAGATTTTCATTTTTATGGACGAATTCCACTAAATTCAGCAAAAAACCTGTGGAGGCCCCAAAATACCCTAGGTGCTGCTTTGCTTCTGAGGCCTGTGCTTCAGTCCATCAGCACACTAAAGCCACATGTGGGATGTTTCTAAAAACTGCAGTATCTGGGCAATAAATATTGAGTTGCGTTTCTCTGGTAAAACCTTTTGTGTTACAGAAAAAAATTGGATTAATATGGATTTTCTGACAAAAAAAATTAAATTTGTAAATTTCCCTCTACTTTGCTTTAATTCCTGTGAAACACCTAAAGGGTTAAGAAACTTTCTAAATGCTGCTTTGAAAACTTTGAGGGGTGCCGTTTTTAAAATTGGGTGACTTATGGGGGTTTCTATTATATAAGGGCCCTAAAGCCACTTCAGAACTGAACTGGTACCTATAAAAATAGATTTTTAAAATTTTCTTGAAAATGTGAGAAATTGCTGCTAAAGTTCTAAGCCTTGTAACGTCCCAGAAAAAAAAAGGATGTTCAAAAAGCGATGCCAACATAAAATAGACATATGGGGGATGTTAATTAGTAACTATTTTGTGTGGTATTGCTATCTGTTTTACAAGCAGATACATTTAAATTTAGAAAAATGCTAATTTTTGCACATTTTCTCTAAAGTTTGGTGTTTTTCACAAACAAATACTGAATTTATTGATCAAATTTTTCCACTAACATAAAGTACAATATCTCACAATAAAACAATCTCAGAATTGCTTGGATAGGTAAAAGCATTCCCAAGTTATTACCACATAAAGTGACACATGTCAGATTGGAAAAAATCTGCTGCGTCCACAAGGCCAAAACAGGCTCAGCCCTGAAGGGGTTAAAGAAACTTTTCTAAAAGCAATTTTCTAACACTTAGGCTAAATTCAGACAACCATAGTATACGTCCGTGTGACGGCCGTTAAAACAATGGCCGTCACATGGACGCATGTATTTCAATAGGGCCGTTCACACGGCTGTTGTTACAATGGACCGTGTGAAGGATCCATTCTAAAATAGAACATGTCCTATTTTCTTCCGTTTTCACGGATCCCTCGATAGACTCAAGTCTATTGGGATCCGTGAAAACGGGACCCGCGCGGGTGAAATTTAGACAAGAAGAATGGCTATTTTTCTTTCCAAGTTTGCACTCGTTTGTGTTTGCACTAGTTCGTATAAGTCTGGCCTAAGTGCAAAGTGTAACTCCTAAAGCAATCTACACATTAGAGCCTTCCACATGGCTGTATTTGAGATCCGTACTATATGGATCCTGGATACCTTTGTGTGCCTCCAGAAATGGTAAACCTACTGTCTTGTGTTATGGTGCAATAAAAGAACAGGTAAACAGCAAATTTAGCTCTGCTACATTTTACATGTACAATCCATTTGATTGTGTCTCTACACACATATGTATGTATGTATGTATGTATAGTTTCTTAGTTTTTAAAGTCCTTCATGAAATGGTAAAGTGGAATACATGATGAAGATGAAGTGATTAATATTAATTACATTTTAACCAGTCGATCCATGCTGGCACCTCCATCTCTTCATTGTACATCAAACATGAGATATTTTGTTTCAATGCTTGCATTAACATCCCATGTTTCACATTATAACAGTACAACATGACCACAAACTGCTTTTAATGCTAAGGGTTTCTTTTAATCCAGTATTTTTCTGTATAAACTTTTGCCCTTGGTCTATCAAGCTTTTCTACGTTCATGTGGTTTGGAAAGGCCTTCCATTTGCTCTATGTTTGTGGATTACACAATTGGGGAAAGGGTTGACAAGTCCCCTCTCCCCCTGCACACACTAAGCCTAAATATTCCATTTGTGTTAATATTACAACCACATTTCAATTGGTATAATTCAGGTCTAATAGTCCTGTGTCTCTGTCTAGAATTTCCTTAAATTAACCCTTTTCCTGAAAAAAACATAAACAAGTCATTTGTGTGTAGGCTTTGATTTATGTAAGCAATGTGGGCTGCAGTTTCCATGTAGCAATGCGTATTACAACATACTTCAAAAACATTCCCTTTATACTGTATGTTTAAATAAGTTATTTTCTCAAGAGCAATATCCACTGGAAATGCTACTTAATTCTGCATCATTTATACCTTGACTGGACCATATTATTCAGTCTTAGGCCTTGTTCACACAGTGAAGATTTTGCATGCATTTTTTTAAGCCAAAACCAAAATTGGATCCAGTAGAGCAGAACTATAAGACCTTCCTTTCTAGATATCTTGTGTTTAGGTTCCGGTCCTGGATTTGGCTTAAAAAATGAATGCAAATCTGCACTGTGTGAACAAGTTCTTATTGTTAGCCACACTTCGGCCCTAGCTCTCCACCAGGCCTCATCCGTAGAGGTATAAAACTGTTAACTGCCATGGCAAAAGTTTACATCACCTACAACAGTTTTCACCAGTCAAAAAAGTCTATAGGAGAAGTGGAGCTCTCAGATAAGGACAAGACATACATAAACGTTTGTTGTCAGTAATTCTGCCATGTCAGGATTGAATTTGAGATCATGCAAATACTAGGGGAGATTGAATAACAACGAACCTCCCCGAGTGCAGCGTGAAACAGATTCATAAAGAGGGTGCATGACTTTGAGGCCCTGCCCACATGTCCCATATTATTTGCATGTGTTGGAAAAAGTGGAGCAGGGGCTTTATGAAGATGGTATTCGGTCCCCAACTCCATCATTTTCCATTTTTTTTACACCAGAAAACTGGCATAAATCCATTGATGAATCTACCCCAAATCTGAGCTTTTGAGTTGTGACTATATGGTTGTGCTATTTATTACAGCAATTTAAGACTTTTAGGAGCCTCACACACGAACGTGTTTGGTCCATGATATACAGTCCGTAAGTTGGCCGCATTTCCCAGACCGAACACAGTGCAGGGAGCCGGGCTCCTAGCATCATAGTTATCTATGACGCTAAGTGTCACAGCCTCGCTGCGGTACAACTGTCCTGTATTGAAAACATGATTACAGTACGGGACAGTTGTCCCGCAGCGAGGCAGTGACACCTAGGGTCATAGCGAACTATGATGCTAGGAGCCCGGCTCCCTGCACTGTGTTCGGTCTGGGAAATGCGGCCGACATATGGACTGTATATCACGGACCAAACACGCTCGTGTGTGATGCTCCTTAGGCAGAGGCATAACTAGAAATTGCTGGTTGACCGGGCCCAAACGGTGCAAGAACATTGTTCTTCTTTGTGGGGGAATAACAAGTTGGTGGCTTTCTGCTATCTAGCAATATTATGTGGCTTCTCTGTTATATGGCTCTGTTATATGGCTCTATTATTTATACCTTTAATTATTGCTAATTAAATGTATGGATAATAGAGCCATATAACAGAGCCATATAACAGAGAAGCCACATAATATAGCTGTTTCTGTCATTATTTTGACATGGGGCCCTATAAATTCTATTTATGCCCCAACTCTCTGTCACTGTTAGGGTGAGAGCACACTTACTTTACTCCCAATATGTTCTGACAATTGACCATCGTCAGACTACTGTGCCCAAGAGATATACTGTGTCACGATTTGTGCACCCAAAAATATACTATGCTGCCAGATGTGTCCAATATACTCTGCAGACAAGACCCCAGACCAAAGGTGAGTGGTGCCCTGAGGTGAAGAGGACCCTGGAGCGAGGAGTGGTAAGTGGTACTGGCTGCTAAATATTGCATCAAATCCAATAGTTTATGGCCGGCGCTTAGCCCCCTTAAAGAGGCTCTGTCACCAGATTTTGCAACCCCTATCTGCTATTGCAGCAGATAGGCGCTGCAATGTAGATTACAGTAAAGTTTTTATTTTTAAAAAACGAGCATTTTTGGCCAAGTTATGACCATTTTTGTAGTTATGCAAATGAGGCTTGCAAAAATCCAAGTAGGTGTGTTTAAAAGTAAAAGTCCAAGTGGGTGTGTATTATGTGCGTACATCGGGGCGTTTTTAATACTTTCACTAGCTGGGCGCTCTGAAGAGAAGTAACATCATCTTCTCTTCAGAACGCCCAGCTTCTGACAGTGCAGATCTGTGACGTCACTCACAGGTCCTGCATCGTGACGGCCACATCGGCACCAGAGGCTACAGTTGATTCTGCAGCAGCATCAGCGTTTGCAGGTAAGATCGACTTACCTGCAAACGCTGATGCTGCTGCAGAATCAACTGTAGCCTCTGGTGCCGATGTGGCCGTCACGATGCAGGACCTGTGAGTGACGTCACAGATCTGCACTGTCAGAAGCTGGGCGTTCTGAAGAGAAGAGGATGTTACTTCTCTTCAGAGCGCCCAGCTAGTGAAAGTATTAAAAACGCCCCGATGTACGCACATAATACACGCCCACTTGGACTTTTACTTTTAAACACACCCACTTGGACTTTTGCAAGCCTCATTTGCATAATTACAAAAATGATCATAACTTGGCCAAAAATGCTCGTTTTTTAAAAATAAAAACTTTACTGTAATCTACATTGCAGCGCCTATCTGCTGCAATAGCAGATAGGGGTTGCAAAATCTGGTGACAGAGCCTCTTTAAGTTCGTGTCCCAGTAGCAGCCAGTAAGACTTCTACGGCAGTAGTGGCGCAACTACTTTTAGATAACCAGCATATTCAATGATGAACAAGACAAATGCAAATTAATGAAAGCATCACTGATATTATTCTACTCCATCCCTATGTCACACTCTCAGGGTCCAGATAGCTGATATATCAGGAGGGAGTCGTACATTGCGGGGTATCTGTGTATAAGGAGAAATCTGTTAATAACAGGGAGCCTTTTATTAGACACATCTCCCCATCTGTGAAATCATGCAGGACTTTGTTAAAGCAATTATCCGCCTAAAGTCAACAGCCTTGTCACTAACGCAAGCTATAATACATGGCTCCTAATCATTCGGGAAAGCTCCCAACATACACACTAAACGTGTCTGTAAGGCTCCATTTGTCAGACTGGGGTCAAATGAGTCTCTTTTTGGCCTCCAGGTGGCTGGTGTATTTCAGTATGCTGCAAAAAAAAAAAAAAAGCTATGATAAAGCTTGTATGCTACATATATATATTTTTTAATTACATTGTAGCCTATAGGTGACGGATGCTATTATATGGTGTCCATCACAGGCATGCATCAAACAGATACATCATGAGCTTTTTAATAGCTTTTCATGACGTAAATCGATGCATTATAGCCTATTGACGACTGATGCGTGAAACGGATGTCTAACAGTGGCATACGTCCCCCATAGGCTATAGTGGTATCGGTTTAACGGATATGTAAGGAAAAAGATCATGAGGGTTAATGACATATCTGTTAAACAGATACCATTATAACCTATGTGTGATGAATACCGCTGTCAAGTATCTCCAGTTCATGTTTGTGTTTGTATATAAAATGAGGATGCACACTGTGTGACGTTAGGCTTGAAGATGGCACAATTGTATGGGGCCGAAACGTTGCCTTGTATGCACACGTTTGGCATAACTAAATAACATTTGAATAAAAAAGATGACGTCGCCTATTCTCTAAACTGTCTATATAATTGGGAGTAAATCATCAAATTTAACGACTTTAAATCATATTTTCTAAAGGAGGGGTTACCGTTCCTAATTAGCTTTTTATCTGGATTCCTGTTAGGCATCTGTTGCAGCCTACATTTAAGATATACATTGGGTGCTTTCAGAGTGTATACGTCAAACATAGGCCAAAATATGTGTTGTGAACATTACAAATACAGACATAGTCAGGAACATTTATTACTTCCACAATAATGAACAAATGGCATGCATTCTATAGTTAGATAGTTAGTTCGTACGTACATACGTACGTACGTAACAAAACACAAACCATCAAGTTTAATAAGGGGAAGGGAGAGGATGCGGATAGAGGTAAAGGGTAGTGGATAAAGATAAGGTGTATTTACGTTTGTTATTATGTAGTTTTTTTATTATTGATTTTTAATCACAAAAATCTAATCTTTTGTCACGCAAATTACATTAGCCGTAGGCAAGTTATGCAATCAACAAGTTCCTTTCACAGAGTTGGCATACTATATGAATGTTGCTAGCTTTCCTTTTAGACCATATTTGTACAAACATGCAGCCCTTTATGGTTTCCTCATTGGACTGCAAATGGCTTGATGCCAATGCAGTTTCTAATAAACACACCTGTCCTAGAAAAAGCAGTAATAGCTTATGAACTAGCACTTCTTAGGGTATGTGCACATGTAGTGTTTTCAGGCGAATTTTGGGGCCTTTACGCCTCGAAAAATGCCTGAAAAAAAGGAAGCAGAACGCCTACAAACATCTGGCAATTGATTTAAATGGAAAATAGGGTGTTCTGTTCCGACAGAACGTTTTTTTATGCCTCATTTTCAAAAAACGGCGCGTAAAAAGACGCCCGCGAAAAAGAAGTGCATGTAACTTCCTGAGCCATTTTTGAGCCGTTTTTCATTGACTCTATAGAAAAACAGCTCCAAAAACGGCTGTAAAAAAAGGTTGCGAAAAACGCGAGTGGCTTAAAAAATAAGTTTCCAATAGTTCATAGACTATTGTAAGCACTCTTGCTAATAGAAATACAGGGTGGGCCATTTATATGGATACACCTAAATAAAATGGGAATGGTTGGTGATATTAACTTCCTTGTTTGTGGCACATTAGTATATCGGAGGGGGAAAACTTTTCAAGCTGGGTGTTGACCATGGCGGCCATTTTGAAGTCGGCCATTTTGTATCCAACTTTAGTTTTTTCAATGGGAAGAGGGTCATGTGACATGAAAAACAATGGTGTGCTTGGTTTTAACGTTACTTTATTCTTTCATGAGTTATTTACAAGTTTCTGACCACTTATAAAATGTGTTCAAAGTGCTGCCCATTGTGTTGGATTGTCAATGCAACCCTCTTTTTCCACTCTTCACACACTGATAGCAACACCGCAGAAGAAATGCTAGCACAGGCTTCCAGTATCCGTAGTTTCAGTTGCTGCACATCTCGCATCTTCACAGCATAGACAATTGCCTTCAGATGACCCCAAAGATAAAAGTCTAAGGGGGTCAGATCGGGAGGCATTTCTTCTGCGGTGTTGCTATCAGTGTGTGAAGAGTGGGAGAAGAGGGTTGCATTGACAATCCAACACAATGGGCAGCACTTTGAACACATTTTATAAGTGGTCAGAAACGTGTAAATAACTCATGAAAGAATAAAGTAACGTTAAAACCAAGCACACCATTGTTTTTCTTGTGAAATTCTCGATAAGTTTGATGTGTCACATGACCCTCTTCCCATTGAAAAAACTAAAGTTGGATACAAAATGTCCGACTTCAAAATGGCCGCCATGGTCAACACCCAGCTTGAAAAGTTTCCCCCCTCCCATATACTAATGTGCCACAAACAGGAAGTTAATATCACCAACCATTCCCATTTTATTTAGGTGTATCCATATAAATGGCCCACCCTGTAGATTGAAGGCTAGGAATCAAAGAGATATAGAGGATGATGCTTGTAGCGAATATAAGGGTTTCAAGTATATGCTATGCATTAGATAGGTCCAGGATGTTTTTATCTTGAAAATTTCCACCACTTCTCTTGTCTAAATGATTTCATTTAAACATAGCATTAAAATGTATATTTCAAATAAATAATAAAAATGTATAATTCCTTCACTTCCTTTACACTTGACTTTCATTCATAAATAAACACATGCATTCCTCTGATTGTCTAATGTAAACGCATCTGGAAGATATCCACATTTTAAGGGAGTTTTTCATAACCGTGCCCATTTCCATGCTTTCTCCTGCTGTTCTTAATATAGAAAATGTCAAAAATAAATGAAAATGTCTTTTATTTTTAAAGTGATTCTGGACTCATATTTATCACGTGTAGGAAAAAGCTCAGTTTGCTAATTTAGGATTGATTGACCTTGGGTACTCAAATAGCTGGGAAATGTCATGCTATATTTTATACATTTCAAAAGTTAAGTATGAGAAACAGCTAATGAGCACCATCTATTAATAGAATGATGAAAAATGCTTATGGCCAATGGCAAATAATCAAACATTAGCTTTCATAAACTTTATGTCAGAGGGAATATCTCCTGGCTGACAACCCTAAGGGTAGGTTAACACGGCCTATTTTCAGCCATTTTTTGGACCGTAAACGCCCCCCGAAAAATGGCTGAATATACAAGGGCTAAAGCGTCCAAACATATGCCCATTGATTTCAATAAGAAAAACGGCGTTCTGTTACCACGGGACGTTTTTTAGGCGGCCTTTTTTTAAAACGGCGCGTTGAAAAAGCCCCATAAAAAAGAAGTGCATGTCACGTCTTGAGCCGTTTTTGGAGCAGTTTTTCATTGGGTCAATAGAAAAACAGCTCCAAAAACGGCCATAAAAATGCATCAAAAATCGCTTGATGCATAAAAAACGGCTGTAAATCAGAGGCTGTTTTCCCTTGAAAACAGCTTCGTATTTTACAGACGTTTTTTTTTAAGCGCGTGAACATACCCTAATAAGCACAGTGCAGGCTAGGTTTCCTTCAGTCCACCAGACAAAGCAATTTTTAGGAAAACACCTTCGTCCATACAGAGCATGAACACGTCCCATTTTAATTGCATCATAACCTTTCTTATCATGGCACACATAGAACATATCATCAACAAAGTCAAAAAGGTTATTTGTGATTCAACCCATAAGAAATAAACCCAAGAGGTAAGTGATTTGTTCTAAATAGGGGTTGTCTTCTGCTGGATTTATTTTGCCCATTATTATATCAGAGCCTGGGCCCACCAGAGAATTTTCTGATCCTTTAAAACTTTGGTGGGCCAGTCCGATTCTGGATATAAAGGATTTGCTTGTGATTTTTCTGCATCTCCTTGGCAGACACAGGCTGCTTTATGTTATTAGGGAACTACTGAATATATGATTTGCTAGTATACAAGAATAGGTTCACCTTCAAGTAATAAAATCATCATTGAAAATGCTACAGTACTTCAACTTGATACACATTTTGAGATCTCCAACATTGTCTTTAGTGATATACATTAGTGATACAAAGACATAGATATATTCATTTCAAACTAAAACTGGATTATATAATGTTATATATATTGTTTTTAGTATATAGCTATTTGCTACCTGTGTATATCCCCATTAGTGAAAAAGCTTTACCATCCAATTACTATCTAAATGCACATAACTTATATTTACTTCCATGCAGAAATCTCAGTAAACTCTTCCACATGCTTTTCCAGAATCCTCACAGTTGGGTAATTTTTATCAACACAATCGCACAAGTTTTCGGATGTAACTGCATTAAAAATAATAGTGTTCACGTTACATACCAAATTTAATAAATACCACACCACTCTTTCTGACAACAATAAAATGTTTGCATTTGCCAAGAAAAGGGCAAATTGCTTTTAATGTGCACTGAGTACCACTGATATATACAAGTTTGCTTCCTCTTTTGAATGCAGAAAAGTAAGGGCACATTCACACGTGGCGGAATTCACATGGCGGAATTGCTGTTGAATTCCGCTGCGGACAGTCCGCAGTGGAATTCTGCAGCAGCCGTTTTTTACATTTGTTTCTATACATTTTTAGGAAAAATAACTGTGCGGAAATCAGGCTGCGGTTCAGAATTTTCCCTCTGCAGCATGCTCATGACGTTGTGGAGAAGAAGCGGAATTTCACTGCGGATTTCAGCTTTTCCAATGCAAAAACCTAAATCTGTGGCAAGTCCGCTGTGATATCTGCAACATCTGAATTACCTGTCAAATATGCAAATGTTGGTGCAGATTTGTTGCGTAATTGCCCCGAATCTGCACCAACATTCTGCCAAGTGTGAACGTGCCCTAAATCTGCCCCACTGTGTGTGCATTGTGTATCAATGTGCTTGGTCAATGGCGTACGTGTGAAATATTAATACATGCCATACATCCAACAAGTTTACCTTGAAAATTTACTTGAAAACAGCAAAACTGTCCTTAACTTAGATTCAACTTTACCACTCATAACTTTTAATGTGCATTGTTTGTTTCCCAAAGGTCATATTCAAAACCATATATAATTTATTGTCCTTTTTATGTGACTGTAGCTAACTTCACATAAAATAAGTGAATTTATAGCATAGGATTATAATGATCGCATACAATAGTAGAGTCTAAAGATCACTTATTGCGTGGCGGTACCATTGTAAAACTGTTAGTACTAAAGAATTAACTCATTCAGACTTTATGACATTTCCATTTGATTTTATGATAGTGTGTGTTTTCCCATAATCAATTGTGCAATCTGAATGACGCAAATGTGATTATTATTTTTGTGTCTGCACCCGGAAAGAGGATGAGACTTTTTGGCAATGTAAATAAGGCGTGTACAAAAGGCAAATATATATGTTGCTTTGTTGAAATAAATTATTGATAACTAAAAACTTGTTCCCATCTTTAAAAAAATTTAATAGCCCTTAATAAGCTATTTATCACATGCCGTTAAAACGGATTATTTGCGTTAAGGTCAGGTTGAGGCCAGGGCTCTGTGCAGGCCACTTGAGTGCCTCCACACCAAACTCACCTAACCATGCCTTTATGCACATTGCTTTGTGTACATGGGCACAGTCATGCTTTAACAGGAAAGGGTTTCCCCCAAACTGTTGCCACAAAGCTGGGAGCATACAATTGTATAAAATGTCTTTGTATTCTGTAACATTAACATTATTCTTCACTAGAAATAAGGGACCTAGGCCAGAGCCTGAAAAACAACCCCAGATTATTATTACAGTAGGCACTATGCATTCCAGAAGGTAGTATTCTCCTGGCATCTACCAAATCCATATTTATCCACAAGATTGCCAGATAATAAAACGTGATTCATTACTCCAGAGAACACATTTCCGCTGCTCTAGAGTCCAATGGTGGCGTGCTCTACACCATTTCAGCTGAAGCTTGGTCCAGCTGCTCAACCATGGAATTCATGGAGCTCCTGATGCACAGTACTTGTGCTGATGTCACTTTCAGAAGCAGTGTGGCTATAACAGAGGATCTGACATTTTTATGGGCCAGATGCTTCAGCATTCGGCCAAACTGATCTTTGTTTGCTTGATCTACCTCTTCGTGGTTGAACTATTGTATCTCCTAGAAGCTTCCACTTCGCAATAATAACAACATTTACAGCTAACCAGGACGGATCTAGAAGATCAGAAATCAGAACTGACTTATTGCAAAGATGGCATCCTAATACAGCGCCACAATAAAAGTCACCAAACTCTTTAGTACGACCCCTATTACTACTAATGTTTGTCTATGGAGATTGCTTGGCTGTGTGCTTGCTTTTATGCACCTATTTGTAATGGGTATGGCTGAAACACCTGAGCTAAAAATGAGGAGGGGTGTCCACATACTTTTGACCATATAGTGCATGTTACATAGAACAGATTTGACTGTACTTTCTTCGAACAATGTCAGCTAGAAGCCAAACTTGCCTTATTAGTCAATGACAAGCTAATGTAACTAGAGATGAGCAAGTCCAAAGCAGACTTGTACTGACTTTAACTAATTCAAATCAAATCGATAAATACTGTACGTATTTTATCAATGCCGATGCTCTAAAGTAAGTCATCTTAGAGTTCAAATGCTGACATCAGGGCTGATAAGAGAGCACTAACTTGGTAACTTTATTGTCTGTGAAATTGACACGTATTAAATTGAATAGTTTAAACCCTGTCCACTGTGATTGGCCTAAATTTTCAGTGGGTGTTATTTTATGGACTGTGTGAAATGTTAATAACTCAGAAATTAAAGAAAACTTTTAGCGAGGAACAGTATCTTCCGAGATCCTGCTTGGACTGCTAAAAAAAAATAATTACCTTATAGTCTTTATTCAGAGCTGGGACTTTTCAAAGCTTACAACCAACAGATATGCTGTTAGGGTGACTACCTTGCTCTTCTAGGAAAATGCCAGTTCCCTTAACATCACCATGACTACTGTTCTAGCTTCTGGGCGGTTCTGGTTTTACTTTGAGCCTATCTCTTTTCTCTATCCTTCTGCCTATCAGGTGTAGGGCTAGTATTTATACCTGGCTTCTTCTACCTGTTCTTTGCTTGTGATTTTCCCATCTGCATGTGTTTTGATCAAGCTACTTACCTACACCCTTTACCTCTGACTTCTGGACTTCTTGAAAATTGACCTCGGCGTGTATTTGGATAACCCTTTGTTTACCGATTTTGATTATCTGCTCCCGGTTAGTTCTGACATCTGCTTGACCTGATATCCACTTGCTTACTGTTTTGGACGTTCTGTTTACCCTCTAGATGTCTAGTTCCGGTTCAGGTTTGCCTGCATTGTACCTCTTATCCAACAAGACAACCTGGGTTCTATGCAGCAAAAACCATCCTGCCTTGAGGTTGGCTCTGGCGAAGACCTTAGAGTAGCCTTAGACTCTGTCGATCAGACTTGTGATGAATTTGAGGTTGCGAATTTATTTGCATGCTTTCTCCCGTCAGTCTCCAGTAGCCTTTGGGGAATTGCTCAACTTGCAATTCAATAACACATTTATGTCAATGTGGCTGAGCTGTAACACCAAACACGGACCATGAACAAGGGTGGTGCTGTTTATGAATAAAAGCAAACCTGTTTTTATATCCCCTTTAAGATTATCAAAATGTCCAGCTGCCTGTTTACTGAGGAAAATATTTTTTACATTATTTATTCACTATTATAACTTAGGCTCACATGACATTGACATGATAGTATCATAGTATATAGTTGAAAAATTATATACAGTATGTCCATCCAGCTCAACCTATTATTCTGCAATGTTAATCCAGAGTAAGGCAAAACCCCCATAAGGCAAAAGCCAATTTTCCTCATCTTAGGGAAAAACTCCTTCCCGACTCCAATATGGCAATCAGAATAAATCCCTGGATGAATAACCCATCTACAGTAATCTAGAAAACATAACTTGTAATATTTTTATAATCAAAAAAAGGCATCCAGGCCTCTCTTTCAGTGAATTCACCATAACAACTTCCTCCTGAAGAGAGTACCATTGTCTCACTGCTCTTACAGTAAAAAATCCCCTTCTATATTTGTGTAGAAACCTTATTTCTCTATACATAGTGGATGCCACCCTTGTTATCGTTATAGCCCTAGGTATAAACAGATCATGAGAGAGATCTCGGTATTAACCATATATTTATTAGGTCACCCCTCAGCTGTATATTTTTCTTAACTAAGTAACCTTAATTTTGATAATCTTTCTGGGTACTGTAAATACACCCATTCCATTCATTCATTACTTTGGTTGCCGTCTTTGAATCCGCTCAAGCTCTACAATGTTTTTATTGCGTACTGGGGCCCAAAACTACACAATATTCCATGTGTGGTCTTACTAGAGATTTATAAAGTGGCATAGCTATGTTTTCGTCATGATCATCTTTACCCCTTTTGATGCACCTGTTGATCTTATTTGCCATGGCAGCAGTTTGATGCTGGTTGCTACAGTTAAAGGCTATGCACACCTTTCAATGGATTGTTTCTAAAATAATTTATTAAATCAATGTGTTTTGGGTTTTTAACCCCTTAACGACGAGTGACGGATATACAGATGTAGCCGTATTTATCTTGACTTTTAGAGCATTAAATACACAGTGGCACGATCTTTTATCTTTACTATTTCAATGACTTTTCAATGGCTTTTGTTGTTTTATATCACGCTGCAGCACGTTATCAGAGTCAAGATAAAGATGGCTACACCCTTATCCATCACAAGTAAGAGCTAGTTCCCGCAAAGAGATGGATATATCTGTAACTCTGATCTCGTGGGTACTGCCACTGTACCCACAAAATCAGCGGCAGGAGCACGGCTGTTATATACCTAAAAGGCTTTCGGCCGCAAATGGAAGATGGCGGCGGGCTCAGAAGCTGAGCCTGCTCCATTAGCCGTGGGTGTCAGCTGTAACATACAACTGACACCCACAGCTGATGGTGCAGGCTCAGCTTCTGAGCCTGCGCCATCAGCCGTGGGTGTCAGCTGTATGTTACAGCTGACACCCTGCTGTAACGGCAGGGAACGGAATCACTCCAATCCCTGTCATTAACCCCTTAGATTCTGCGATCAAAAGAGATCATGACATCTTGGTAGTTGCCAGATGGCAGGCATATCTGAGATGTGCCAACGGTGGCCTCTTGGTCTGCCACGTACGAAAGCCCATTGGGCCCCGCACGGAGGGGAGTTATTCACCGACAGCTCTAATGCATTGCACTATGTGGGTAGTGCAATGTATTAGAATAAATATTACAGGTGAAAGCCTTCAAGTCCGCTACTGGGACAAAAAAAAGTTACAAAAATAAAAACTGCCTTTTTTCCTATACTAAGTCATTTATTATAGGAAAAAAATGAAAACGTTAAAAAAAAAGTACACACATTTGGTATCACTGCATTTGTAACGACCCAAACTATAAAACTATAATGTTATTTTTCCCGCACAGTGAACATCGGAAAAAAACGACAAAAACCAATGACAGAATCGCTATTTTTTGGTCGCCACCCCTCCCAAAATATAGAATAAAAAGTGAATAAAAAGTCTCATTTACAGAATAGTAAAAAGCAAGCTCTTACACAGCCTTGGCATTGCAAAACATGAAAAACTTTATACACATGGTACCGCTGTAACTATATCGACCCGAAGAATAAAATAAAAATGCCAAGGTGAACACACAAAAAAAAAGAATTCTAAACATTGTCAGAATTGCTGGTATTTGGTCACCTTGATCAATAAATCGCAGGTACCCCAAAACTGTACCAATGAAAACTACAGATTGTCCTGCAACAAATAAGCCCTCACACAGCTCCGTTGGTGAAAAAAGAAAACAATTTTGGCTCTCAAAATATGGTGATGCAAAAGCGGATAAGATTAGGCACCATTTATCAGTGCGCCACTGGCCACATATCTATGAATTATTATTATTTACCCCATTATAATACCCTCTTATTATGTCCTGATGTACTCTGCCCAGTTTACATATGCCCACACACTATAAACTGAAATACCAGCAGACCCCCAAACAGAACAACTGCCAAGCTAAATCTGTGCTCCAAAAGCCAAATGGCGCTCCCTCCCTTCTGAGCCCTACAGTATACCCAAACAGCAGTTTACGTCCACTTATATGGGATCGCCATACCCGGGAGAACCCGCTTAAGGATTTATGAGATATTTTTCCTTAGTGGCACAAACTGGGCACAACGTATTGTGCACTAAAATGGCATAATGGTGGAATATTGCAATTTTCACTTTGCACCATTCGCTACGCATTAATTTCTAATGAAAAAACAACTGTGGGGTCAAAATGCTCACTACACCCCTTAAAATGTCCTAAGGAGTGAAGTTTCCAAAATACGGGTAACTATTTACGGGTTTGTTTTACTATTTGACCTCAGAGCCCTGCAATTGTGGGTCAATGTTGTGAAAATCACCAAAATAAGCCTCAAATGGGCATGTTGCTCTTCACTTCTGAGCCCTGTCATATGTCCAGGCAAATGATAAATGCCTTGAGGGGTGTCGTTTCTAAAATGGTGTCACTTCTTGGGGGCTTCCACTGTACTCTGGTACCTCAGGAGTTTTGCAAATGTGACATGGCGCCAAAAAAACAATCCTGAAAATCTGGATGCCAAATTGCGCTCCTGCCTTTTTGAGCCCTGCCGCCTGCCAAAACAGCAGTTTATGACCACATGTGAGGTATTGCCAAACTTGGGAGAAATTGCTTTACAAATGTTGGGGTGCTTTTTCTCCTTCATCTCTTGTAAAAATGAAGAAATTCTACAATTTAGTGGAACAAAATTTAGATTTTCATTTTCACAGCCTAATTCAAATAAATTCTGCAGAAGACCTGTGGGGTCTAAATGCTGACTATACCCCTAGATGAATTCCTTTAGGGGTGTAGTTTCTCAAATGGGGTCACATTTTTGGGGTTTCTACTGTTTTGGCCCCTCAGGGGCTTTGCAAATGTGACATGGCACCCGAAAACCAATCGAGCTAAATTTGAGCTCCAAAAGCCAAATGGTGCTTCTTCCCTTTTGAGCCCTGCTGCGGGTCCAAACAGCAGTTTATTACCACATATGGGGTATTGCAGTAAGCAGGAGAATATGCTTTTGAAATGTTGGGGTGCTTTTTTGCCTTTATGCCTTGTAAAAATGTACAATTTCTAAGTTTTATTAGAAAAAATTTAATTTTCCTTTTCACTGACTAATTCCACTAAATTCAGCAAAAGACTTGTGGGGTTAAAATGCTCACTATACCCCTTGATAAATTCCTTGTGGGGTGTAGTTTGCCAAATGGTGACTTTTTTTAGGCGTGTTTCCTCTGTTTTGGCACCACAAGACCTCTTCAAACCTGACATGGCGCCTAAAACATATTCTAATAAAAAGGAGGCCCCAAAATCTACTTGGCTCTTATTTTCTTCTGAGGCAGGTACTTCAGTCCATTACCACACTAGGGCCACATGTGGGATATTTCTAAAAACTGCAGAATCTGGGAAATAAATATTGAGTTGTGTTTCTCTGGTAAGACTTTCTGTGTTACAGAAAAAAATCGGTTTTCTAAAAAAAAAATTACATTTGTAAATTTCACCTCCACTTTGCTTTAATTCCTGTGAAACGCCTAAAGGGTTAATTGTTCCGTTTTTTTCAAATGGAGTGATTTATAAAGGGTTTCTAATATATAAGGCCCTTAAAACCCCTTCAGAAATGATCCCTAAAAAAAGTCTTTTGAAATTTTCTTGAAAATGTGAGAAATTGCTGCTAACATTCTAGGTCTTGTAACGTTCTAGAAAAAATAAAAGGATGTTCAAAAAACGATGCAAACATAAAGTAGATATATGGTAAATGTTAACTAGTAACTATTTTGTGTGGTATTACTATCTGTCTTACAAGCAGATACATTCAAATTTATTTTCTCAAAAATTTTGTGTTTTTCACAAATAAATACTGAATGTAGCGACCAAATTTTACCACTAACATAAAGTACAATGTGTCGTGAGAAAACAATCTCAGAATCGCTTGAAAAAATAAAAGCAATCCAAAGTTCTTACCACTGAAAATGACACATATCACATTTGAAAAAATTAGACTGGTCCATAAGGCTAAAAAAAGATTAGTCACTAAGGTCTTAAGACCAAAAAAGGCCTGGTCAATAATGGGTATCGTTGTCTCTCAGCCGACTCCATCAGTCGGAACTGGTGGCTCAACTGAAAGCAGGTCCTGTTTGTCTCTGACATACAGCATCCACCTAACCCAGCTGAACTGACGGAGTTGGCTGAGAGACAACGATACAGCTTCTATGTAAACAGGATACAGAGCGGGCAACCCTGACAAGTGCCATTATGTCAAAAGTGGTGGAAAGCAATCAGTTCACTCTTACCCATGAAGATGAACCAAAATAAGGCAAACATTTTTTAAAGAAATGTCGGCCCCAATTCGATCTGTTCCAATGAGGCTTGCATGAAGGTCCAATAGACAGTATAAAAGAACTTCTCTGCATCTACTGAAAGAAGGAACATTTTATTGGCCAATTTCCTGACATTGGAGATTAGAAGAGTGGTTGTATTGGAATTGTCCAGAGCCTCTAAGCCAGGGCACGAAACTGACCTGGTCATTGTGAATAATATTAGGAGAGGTGCCAACCTGTTAGCTAGGAGCTTAGAATGCAATTTTACATAAAAATTGATGTGAGAAATGGAACAGTAGTTGGCGCCAGGGGGGCGCATCTTTCCCTGGCTTGGGGATGACTGTTATTTGGGCCTCCAATGCTTGTTTAGTAAAGGATAGATATCAGATATGGAGTTGAAAATCTTAGTCAAGATTGTGGAAAGTTGATTGCCTAATACTTTTATAGACTAGGGGAATACCCTTAAGGGTATGTTCACACGGCAGCGTCCGTTACGGCTGAAATTACGGTGCTGTTTTCAGGAGAAAGCAGCACCGTAATTTCAGCCGTAATGGCATGTGCAGGCGCTTTTCGCTGCGTCCATTACGGACGTAATTGGAGCTGTTTTTCCATGGAGTCCATGGAAAACGGCTCCATTTACGTCTGAAGAAGTGACAGGCACTTCTTTGACGCGGGCGTCTTTTTTACGCGCCGCCTTTTGACAGCGGCGCGTAAAAAAAATGACCGTCGGCACAGAACATTGTAAGACCCATTCTAATGAATGGGCAGATGTTTGACGATGCTTATTAGCCATATTTTCGAACGTAATTCGGGGCTAAAATGCCCGAATTACGTCCGTAAATAGTGTGTGTGAACCCAGCCTAAGGGCCTGGGCTCTTAACAGCAGGTGTTGATTTGATGGCAGATATTAATTCTTGTTCTGTGAATTTAGATTCCTAGGATTCAGTAGCTTTGGGGGGACAGTCCATCTAGGGCTGTAGATGTAATGTAATCTAGCATATACAGGGAATTGTAGTACCTCAGATAAGAGGACAGGATAACAGTAGGGTCCTGTGTCAAAATAATATTATGAGATTTTATAGATAAAACATAGTTGTTAGGCAATCTAAGATGAAGGGCTCGGGCTAAGGGGCGGACAAATTTATCAGAATGGTCATAGAAGTATTGCTTTGAGGTCTCTAATCCTGAGATATTTTTGGTCAAGTAATCCTTGTAGTTCAATTTGCTTTAAAGAGAAAAAGCACACAATGGCGCAACATAGGGCATCATCTCACGATAAAAAGGAGAGGTAGGAAAGTGAGGGGTGTACACTCATTTGGCAAGCATCGTTCTGGGGGCATGACAACCTGGTAGTCAAAAAGGTGTATGTATGGTCCAAGTGCTGGTCCAGGTGGCTGCTAGCCACGGGTGCAGGGCCTCAGGAAGCTAGAAGAGGGATCGCTAAGAGGAGGGCAGGTGGAAAAACCTTGCCTTTCTAGACATTAGAGTAGAAATAGCATTAATCCCCTGGCTGGTGGAGGAGCTTATATGGAATGCATTCTCACTGTGCCATTGCCAGGCCACGCCCCCTCGGCACTGATTTTAAATGAGTATCTTAATTTCATAACGTGATGACATATCGCTACACTCCCTACCAGAAACAAAGTCACAGAGGTTCCTTACGCTTTTTTGCCTATATAGCAGCTAAACTAGCACTGCGGCTGCTTCATTCTGAGGTTTGGAGTGGTCCCCATGGATTAACTTCCTAGCGAAATGCCACCACTTGTATTACTAGGAAAGCGCCTTTAAGTTACAATTTTTTCATTGAGCAATTGACATTTCAGCTCTCACAGAGCATCTGCATCCTGGTAAAAAGGAACCAGCAGAATTTAAAATTGCATGAGAACAGAGAGGTAAACCTCATGTAATTTAAAATTTGTGCAACATTAGTAATGCAAAGAATTATCGAATCGACTCCATTTATTTAGGTAGATTCCAACCGCAAAATGCTGTAAAATTTGGATTTTTTTTCTAAAGATGCATTACATACACTAACATGAATTTATTAAAATACATTTCTAGATATTACCTACACATTAACACTACATAGTCTCATGGGGTCCCTATTAAAAGTTTAAATTGCATTTACTTTATTTTCCATATAAAAGTTCATCTATATGAAATTTCTATTGAAATCAAGATGTCCTCTTGATTGAAGGTTCTCTGTGCACGATATTCCACAGTGACCTTAGATTGGTTTTACCAGGTTTAACCTTATTGAGATCTATGCATGATAAAGGTTCATATAGCCTGATTCTTCTGATAATAATGAGAATTACAGACGCCTGGGACTTGCTTGGGTCTGAGCCAATAATAGCAGCCAAAGCAAATCAAAACATTACATACAAAGCTTAAATTAATGCTGATTTATCCACAGACTAATATTATGATTGTCAGCGAGTAAGTGTCTATACAAAGAAGAGGTTTAACCAGCTGATGGTAACAATATTTGTGTATTCCAAAGATAATTACACATTCTTACGGCAATGCAGTTATGAAAATTCTTCCATGTAAATCTTTTTCAGATGGTGAAATGTTGCGCAAATAGTTTTATCAAAGTAGTAAGTGATATTATAGATAATATGAACTAGAATTTCCGCACAAAATCGGAACATTACTAATACGTATTAACATTTTTCCCACATTTTTAAACATTCTATACAATTATTTCTTCTGGTTATAACTTGTTTCTTCCCTAGATGTCAAATATTCCTAGCAAAGCAGCAATACAAAATATCAATTCATAACTAGGGAGCAGAGTAAGCAGTAAGTGGGTAAGCCGAGTAAGAGGTTGTCTAGGGTGCCATTGAGGGTACGGCACAATTTGTGGGTTACAAAAAAAATAAAATAAATGGTTTGCCTTTCATTTTTTTTGTTTTTAAACTTTTTGTTATCTTCCAAAAACCATTCCTGATCACATTTTGCAATATGGTTGGGCACATTATAAGAATTTGGAGTATTTCAACTTGTCACTGTCCTTAGTCCCTGTTATAAAAATCAATAAAATACTGATATAAACTACCCAAGGCAAGACAAACACCATTTATGTTTATATACTTTAAAAATCAAAACACTAGAAATAAAGTTAAAATTATGAAAATGTTTATCTTGTGTATTATGTTGATAGATAGCATACAATCTGTGAAAAGGACCAAGGTATTGTTAATGGATTTACAAGTCACTTTCATCCACTTACTTAGCGTCTCTAGGCAAGAAACACTTTCTGTGGTCTAAACAAAAAAACATACGTTCTGCCTGTTTATTTCAATAACAATGGCAGATTTCCCTTGAGCTTTTGACCTTTGGTAGTCATTACCTGTCATTTTATTTCTGCAGGAATTGTTAAAGTTATCCAAAGTCTCTTTGCTTAACAAGTCAACCTTTGCGACCTCTATGGCTAGACCAGCTCCTGTTTCTGTAACCTTTGCCCTCCAGCACTTCTTAAACACAATGCTTCCAATCCCTGGCTAATCCCTCCAAGTAGGTCAGTTCAAGAACATAGTCTCTATATGAGTCCAATGGTTTAAACAACTAGATGGCTAACAAAGTATCTGATAAAGATAAAAGTGAAAAGCCAAGATTTGGAGTATAATAAGCCTGTGCTATTAACACTTGACCATACTATTAACACTTGACCATACTACTAACACTTGTCCATAAACAGAATATGAACCAAACCTAAGTGATAGGAAATCACTCATATCTGTAGAGCTGGGATAAATTGTTAGGAAAGAAGTAGCAGATATATTTCATAAAACCAGGAAGGAGCCACAAGTCACATAGATACTTTGATTACAAATGTTATGTGGTTGAAATGGGATATATTTAATAAATTTCTTTAAAGTGATGACGTCGTTGAATGTCTCTAGAGATATATTACTGTTTTCTTTTACCCTGCTACTCACCTCACCCGGTGCCAGCGGAGCGTCTTGTCTTGTGTCCACATCTCCAGCAACTTGACGCCTCCTCTTCTGCTCTGATCTTCATCTGTGGTCCTGTTTGGTCTAGCCATGGCCCTCCACATCTGCATGGCCACACCGGGTTGTCGGTGAAGTCGATCTCTGAAGACTATTTAAAAGGGACTCCAAACTTCACTCCTCACCTGCAGATTAAGGTACATTGTTGCATACAAGCTATTGTTCCTAACTGTTATTGAATCTGT
This sequence comes from Rhinoderma darwinii, assembly GCF_050947455.1. Taxonomy (NCBI): domain Eukaryota; kingdom Metazoa; phylum Chordata; class Amphibia; order Anura; family Rhinodermatidae; genus Rhinoderma; species Rhinoderma darwinii. The sequence continues at coordinate 52,049,749 of NC_134692.1, forward strand.
TCTTGGCTCCAAATACTAACCCTGAGCTTGACCTCGATATTGTTCCTGGGCTACACTCCTGTTTTTCCATTTGGAATTGTCGCCTGGTTCTTGTGATTCTATGTATACCAATAGGAAGGTATCAACAATAAGCCAAAACCAGCATAATTTTGTTAAAATACAAAAATCTTTATTTAGAATTCAAGCTAACAATGCCCACAACTAAATGACAGAGAAACACAAGACAAAATAAAAAGTTGCCTAAAGAGGCAGGTGGACATCACATACAGGAGATATGTAAAGAAATATTCGATAAGGTAATAACTAACTCTGTTTAATGCAAATAATCATTTAGGTGTTTAAATGGAATAAGTGTCCTGCACACCCAAGCATATAACGCATTATGAAACCTATCCAAAGCATACAGCCATGATGATCATCCACAATGGATATAGCAGATAGTTATAACATAATGAGACCAGTATACTGACTCATAAATGTATGCAAGTGATGTCCTCCCACCACACCCTCCGACACGCGTTTCGCGTTAGCTTCATCCGGGAATGGTGGAGTAGTTGTGTTCTTATGATTCTAGTCTTGTATCGACTACTGTCCTTACTCCTAACTACAGTTATGTCTCATTCTCTGGCTTCCTACATCCTGACTGTTAATTCGTTGACGATCCTCGGCTACGTTCCTGACTTTGCCACAACACAATCTACAACCAATCAGTAACTATTCTGGGGACTGCGACATGGGAATCTGATCTGCAATTTACACACGTCCTTGCAGAGATTAAGGGTAAAGAACGCTGAGTTTCCTTAGAATCTGCACGCCAGTCTAGCCAGCGCCAAACCCCCTGCGGATCCACTTCTCTGGTGAGAAACGCAACAAACCCGTTTGCTTCAGTATATTAGCACCAAATTACTACTAATGTAGTGTGTTGCTCCATCTCTTTACATTCTAAAATAATTAACATATTTTTCCTTTTCAAAGCATCTTCATTTTCCTGAATTATTTTCACAAAATTACATAATCACATTAAATGTGCATTTCTTTTTATTTCTCTGTGTTTTAGGTTATAATCAAATATATATTTGGACAGGGATAATTTTTTTGTCACGGTTAATCTTTTTACTTCCCTTTTATAGTTTCAGTGTAGTGGCCACGGTCGCAGACCGCAGACCCCTTTCATCCTGCCGACATCTTCCTCCCCGAGGATGCCAGCACATGCGGCTGTCCTGTCCTGCATTGACCACTAGGGTGCGCGCACAAGCTCATTCCCGGCCTTAAAGGGCTAGCGTGCACACATGTTAAGAATTGACTTATTACTCCCAGATCACCCTGGACTATAAGAAGGGCCCTGCTCCTTCACTCCTTGCCTCAGCGTGGTTAGTAATAATCATATTAGTCTTTGCAAATGGTCCCTTAGTGTTTACCCTGTTCCCATTGTTCCTGTGCCCTGCTACCTGTATCCTGTATCCCGTGCTGTGTTATTGTTTCTAAGCCTATTAGTGATTGGAGTCGAGTCCTGCTGCTCCTGTTGTCATCCGCCACATCTGGCGCAACCTACTGCACCTGTTGTCGTCCGCCACGTCTGGCACATCCTATTGCACCTGCTGTCATCTGCCACGTCTGGCGCAACCTGCTGTATCTGCTGTCAGCCGCCACATCTGACACAACCTGCTGCACCTGCTATCATCCGCCACGTGGTGTCTTGCGCAAGCTTTTGCAACCACCTCGATCCGTGCTAAAGCCTCTGCCACTGTCTGGACTATTCAGGTACACTTGTGCTGGACTTAGTATTGATTGGATGCTCTATTTGGACAGCTGCCTCCCCGCTACGGCGATGCGGCCTAGTGGGTCCACATACCCACAGACCGTGACAGTCGGTGAATATGCAATGTTGAGCACCATTTTTTCTGATTATAGACAGATATCTACATAAAACGTTTAATAACGTTGTAATTACATTACTTATGTTCATTATTGAATTTGGGTTCCTTGGAGCCAACAGACTAAGTGATTATGAAGATCCATTTTACCTATATAGAACATGTGCACCTCTACATTGACATATAAAGATTTCAGTGTTTTACTAAGCTGACAAGTATGGGTTTGGTGCTTTCCATATTTTATTAAATTGCTCATGTTGCCAGGGCCACTATAATTGTTTACCATTATGTTATTTTATTTTTTTTGCTGCATAAAGATTTAAGAAGAGCACTTAGAATTCTATACTTGACTGAGTTAAGTAGGGGGTAGCCATAATGCAGCTCTAGAAAAGCATATGACTCTGTTTAGGCTCGCGGAGGCTCCCACACCTCAATAAAGAGTGATTGAGGGCAAGTAAGCTTTAAAAAGTTAGAAATAGTTGCATATAATAGAGGGGAAGCATAAGATGGTATGGATTCTGGTAAGTTACTCCTGGTACAGATAAAAAAAATAAAACTGAGGAAAAATACAAAATCAAGTAAATAAACAAGGGGATTATTTGGTGGTGCTAACACTGACCTCAATTTCTATCCCCCACGCCACCATATGTAGTACAGTAAAGAGAAAAGACAGAGAGAAGCGGAGAAAAAAAAAGCAGAGAAAAAAAAAGCAGAGAGGAAGAAGAGAAACATCAGGGGAAATTATGGAGCTGTATAGAGCAATGCAAGTCCAAGATAAACAGAATATGTTGCTCCTTCAATGACCTATCATGCATCTATTAATGGCTCAACGTAAAATAAATAACCCTAAATCTATACCCTTTCATACCAGTTGAGAAAGTTGGGTTTCCAAGATCAGAGGCATGGTGTATTGTAAAATATTGGCATTCCCAAGAATTTGTGAAAAACTCTCATGGTGGGGCTCGTGGATGTGTGGACCCTCAACTTAGTAAAGTTGCAAGAATACATTGCAATTAAACTACAGAGGTATACCAGGGGCGTAACTAGGAAATACTGGGTCCCATAGCAAACTTTTGACTGGGGCCCCCCTCCCCTGGGTGTCACACAACCCCCCCTTGTAGATAGTGCCTTTTTTACAGCCCCACCTGTAGATAACGCCATACAGCCCCCTGTAGATAACGCCATACAGCCCCCTCTGTAGATAACGCCATACAGACCCCCCCTGTAGATAACGCCATACAGCCCCCCTCTGTAGATAACGCGATACATCCCCCTGTAGATAAAGCCATACAGCCCCCCTGTAGATATCTACAGTGGGGGCTGTATGGCGTTATCTACAGGGGGGACTTTGTATGGCGTTCTCTACAGTGGGGGCTGTATGGCGTTATCTACAGGGGGGCTGTATGGCATTATCTACAGGGGGCTGTATGGCGTTACCCACAGAGGGGGCTGTAGGGCGTTCTCTACAGAGGGGGCTGTATGGCGTTCTCTACAGGGGGGCTGTATGGCTTTATCTACAGAGGGGGCTGTATGGCATTATCTACAGAGGGGGCTGTATGGCGTTATCTACAGGGGGGCTGTATGGCGTTATCTACAGAAGGGGCCGTATGGCGTTCCCTACAGGGGTGGCTGTATGGCGTTCTCTACAGAGGGGGCTGTATGGTGTTATCTACAGAGGGGGCTGTATGGCGTTATCTACAGAGGGGGCTGTATGGCGTTCTCTACAGATGGGGCTGTATGGCGTTCTCTACAGAGGGGGCTGTATGGCGTTCACTACAGAGGGGGCTGTATGGCGTTCTCTACAGAGGGGGCTGTATGGCGTTCTCTACAGAGGGGGCTGTATGGCGTTCTCCACAGAGGGGGCTGTATGGCGTTATCTACAGGGGGAGGGCTGTATGGCGTTATCTACAGAGGGGGCTGTATGGCGTTATCTACAAGGGGAGGGCTGTTTGGCGTTATCTACAGGGGGGGCTGTATGGCGTTATCTACAAGGGGAGGGCTGTATGCCGTTATCTACAGGGGGAGGGCTGTATGGTGTTATCTACAGGGGGGCTGTATAGCGTTCCCTACAGGGGGGTCTGTATGGCGTTATCTACAGAGGGGGCTGTATGGCGTTATCTACAGGGGGCTGTATGGTGTTATCTACAGGGGGGCTGTATGGTGTTCTCTACAGCGGGGGCTGTATGGCGTTATCTACAGAGGGGGCTGTATGGCGCTAACGCCATACAGCCCCCCCTGTAGGGAACGCCATACAGCCCCCCTGTAGATAACGCCATACAGCCCCCCCTGTAGATAAGGCCATACAACCCCCCTGTAGGGAACGCCATACAGCCCTCCCCCCTGTAGGGAACGTCATACAGCCCCCCCTCCTGTAGGGAATGCCATACAGCCCCCCCTGTAGTGAATTCCATGCAGCCCCCCTGTAGGGAACGCCATACAGCCCCCCTGTAGGGAACGCCATACAGCCCCCTCTGTAGAGAACGCCATACAGCCCCCCCCTGTAGGGAACGCCTCACAGCCCCCCCTGTAGGGAACGCCATACAGCCCCCCCCCGTAGGGAACGCCATACAGCGTCCCCCTTCCCAAAAAAATGTGACCTACAGTGTGTCCTACAAAAGACATGTATCCCCTATCCACAGGATAGGGGATACATGTGTGATCGCTGGCAGCGATAGGGAGAACGGGGGACTGAAAGTCCCCCGAAGTTCTCCCTGGCTAACCTCTGACTTCCGGCGTCTGCGCAGCTCAATAAAAATGAAAGGAGCGCTGGTCACGCATGCCCACAAGCGCGACCGGCGCTCCATTCATTTCTACGGAGCTGCCGACACAGACCCCGGAAGTCCGAGGTTTGTGATGGAGAACGTCAGGGGACTTTCAGTCCCCCGTTCTCCCTATCAATGACAGCGATCACACATGTATCCCCTATCCTGTGGATAGGGGGATACATGTCTTTTGTTTAATGGCAGAGCGGGGAGATACCTCCCTGCTCTGCCGTAGTGTTAAGTGTCGTCGCGCTGTAGTAGCCATAGCGGCTGCTAGCGGAGCCTCCGGCCATGGTGGGGGCCCGTGCCAGTGGGCGACACGGGCCCCCTCATGCCACGGGCCCCGTAGCAGTTGCTACGGCTGCTACGGCGGTAGTTACGCCAATGAGGTATACTATGGATTCTAGGAAAACAATGCAAACAATAATACAATTTTAAGAAATTTGATTTTAAAAAATTGCATTTTTTTATTGATTGCTTGACAGTCTTGTTTCCTGTGTACACAGCTACTGTTCAGACCCTATGTTTCCTTAGAGGTACATTATTGTACATGATAATGGTATATAATACCCTGGCATATATAAGGACACTTTAATATCCGAAAACTTTTTAGAATTTCTTAAAATCCCGGCAAAGTCCAAAAGCCTAAATCTACAACGAAAATGATCTTGCCATTCTACTAAAACCCCTGGCTCTGTGCACATTACTACAGTTTTTCCTGTTCTATTCCATTCATTAGTTAGAGCACAAGTCCTCCCAACTCAGACTAGGACAGGAGCCATTTTCCATATTTTCCATATTTTCTTATGAGCCTCACTACCCTACCCTGTTCTCTTTCAGGCAGGGTCGAACTGACCCACCGGAGGACTGGAGGATCCTCCGGTGGCCCAGGCTCTGACCAATGAAATAGTTGTCCCCTGCTGGTGGTGGACGAATCAGCATCTCCACGGCATCGGGAGTCGGCTGGGCCGGGAGATGCTAGCGCCTGTGTTTCTTCCCTGCTGCGTAACATGCGGCTGTAAACATTGCTTTTAAGCATAGCACTGGTTGGCTGATCTTCAGCTGATCTACTATGCTTGTTTTTTCTCTGCACCCCGGTGCAACTGCTCAAGTCAGTGCAGTCTGGTGCCGTGTAGGAGTCAGGAAGGACTCCGTTTCCTTCAGTTGGTGATTCATCGTCTACAGCATATTTTCTCTATAAATGCCTGCACAGTGCCCTGCTCTGAAGGGATGGGCCTCAATAGTGTATGGGGCCCCCCACACAACCCCCCAACCCACTACAACCCCCCTCCCCCAAATCCACCCAGCCAACTACAACCCCCCTTCACTGACAAACCCCCAGGTCACTACACCCCCTCCCCCGACAACCCCCCAGCCCACTACAACCCCCCCCAGCCCACTACAACCCCCCTCCCACACAACTACCATCATACACTGTTTTTTTTAAGGGATATTAGTGTACGTTCACGCAGGGCAGATACGCTGTGTAAAAGGTACACAGCGTATCCCCCTGGTGACCGCAGGGAATTCCGGGGAGGAAAACCGGACCAAATTGTGGTGCAGTTTTTCACCTGGAATGTCCCCTGCGGAAAACTGCAGAATTAGCCGGCCTGCTGGGATGACGTTTCCTCCCATGTGACCACCGCTACAGACTGTGATTGGCTGCAGCGGTCACATGGAATGACACATCATCCCAGGAGACCGGCCTACGGAACGACAGAGGTAAGTATAAGGTGTTTTTTTTTTCTAAGTTGCGATTTTTGCAGCGTAATCACTGCGATTCCGTTTCAAATGTCACAACACTTGACTGTTTGTTGCAGGTTTTCCCCATTAAATTCACTGAAACAAACTACCGGCGATTCCGCAACCACAATTGACATGCTGCGGCTTAAAAAAAAAACGCTCTGTAGGTCAATTTGTGTGAGGGCTCTCCGCATATCATGTATGCAGTGTGTGGATGAGATTCGAAATCTCATCCACTCCTCCGCTACTGTATTATGCTGTGGATTTTCCGCAACTAAATACGTTGCGGAAAATGTGCAGTATTTACGCCACATCTGGACTAGCCCCTAAGGCTTTAAAACTTGTGAGCACATCTTCATGTAAGTCATAAAAACGGACAGAGGTTCCAATAAAACAATTAACACAGACAAATGATTTTGTTTATTCGCCTAGTTATGTAACATTAAATGCCTTACTTGGGAAAATTCTATAAATCTCCAGGATCAGTAATAATGTGAAACTGCCCTTAAAGGGAAGCTTCAATCAAAAGTAATGTTTCCAATGTATTCCATTAAAGGGGCATTCCAATCTCAGACATTAATGGCATATCATACGGATATGCCGTAAATGTCAGTTAGATGCGGGTCCCACCTCTGGGACCCGCACCTATCTCAAGATCTGGTTCCCCCGACCCCATTCTTGCCTGGTGAGATGACTAATGGCCAACGCATCTAGGCGCGGAATCAGTGTAAACAAAGAGGTGGTTTGGATTTTGGAAACAGCAAAGCTCGCTTAGCTACTCTGACTCCATGTGTCAATCTCTTACCTGTGTTTTATCTGGCTTTTTCAATGACTAAGTATGACACAGGCTTTTCCATAGCAATATAAAGAATCAGGCCTCTGTGACATACTTTTTTTTTAACTTTACTTTTTATTACATGTCACTCATACAGGCACTGTACTGGAAAGTCCTGTGTGATAAAATTGCATGGACTGTTCCACACAGGCTCTCCACAGAGGTGGTGTTGGTGGCGGGGGGGCACAGTTTGGGATTGATAGAATAGCACAGAGGTAGAGAAAGGAGGATTAAATCTAAAATGAAGAAGGTGTCTGATCAGAATCAAACAGAAGGCTAAAATGCAGGAAATGTAGTACAATATACATAAAAGAAGTCCAGAGCTTGATAAACAATTAGGTAGGGGGACGGGTGCTATGATAGAAATTTGTGTTTCAACTGGAGGTCTTCTTTAAATTCCCAATTCAGGCAATAATGGCATATTCACTTCACATCCTCCTAAATGTGGCCAGATCTAAGGAATTGCAATACTTCCTTGCACATGTTGGTTCCAGTGTTTATGAGTCCACTTTCAGGCAAGGAGGAAAACACTAACCTTTCCAATATTGAAATAAAGGGATAGAGTGTTGCAGCACTTTGGACTCCAAATAGAGTGGCTCTGTGTACTTGTTATCTTTAGGGAAGGATCCAATCCACAACCACAATCCACAGCAATAGAGAAGGTGACAGCTCACAGAGTTCAATTATGAAAAGCAACGCTCATTTATTCCACACACGTGTCCATATGACGTTTCAGCTCACAACTGAGCATATCTCGCTTTTGTAAAGGTGGGCCTATTTTCTGATTTTGGACAACCCCTTCAAAAATAAAAATAAATTGCATTTTTACCATATTCTCTTTATTTCTTCACTAGCTCCTTAAATACACTATTCTTCTAAATACACCCAATGCTGATTCTTTAAATTTGACTATCTCGCCTGTAAACACTAAATAATGTGATGCATTAAAAAATACTAAAAATAAACATAAGCAGTACAATATCCATATACAAGAATGCATACAAATTTGCTTTAGTATAACAATTTTAAACTGTCTATCACAGTGCGTCAGACATTATACTGGTCTCACAGGGACATTTTATTACTTAGTATCTACAAAGGAGGCCATTTATACTGACATTAAGGACACATTAACATCATTAAATGAGAGCCCGCTTTATGTTAATGGCAAATGTCACATTGATCAGCAGCAATAAGGAAAGAGTTTAATCCAAACAGTGATATCTGGGGCCACATTATTTGCATTTATAAAGAGGAGAAAATAAAAGCCCAGGCTAAGAAGATTTGTATACATACGTAAGGTTGATGCACCATCTGTTCCCACTACAAACTTTTCAGTCTCCACTGCATTAAGATTTCATTTTATGTTCTGTTTATTATTTTGAAATTGAAGCACAGGTCGTTAAGAAGAAAAATAATGAAATTTACAAGTGTTATTATAAATTGAAGTGACTGGGTAATGGTGGAATGAAGATGACTTGAAAAACATAACTGACAAGTTATTATCGTGATATGTATATGAGAAACCACGCTAAACTAATAAGGCAATGGTGGGGGTCGCTGTTGCAAATCTCAGAAGACTATGAATTGATGCTTCAAAGTCAAAAGTCAAAAATTATATAACAAGTGACAAAATACGACTATGGCAAACAGCACCAAGACAGATTTACAGGTAGTGACATTAAATATTTAATAAGAGCATTTTAATTTAAGATTTATGAAATTATGCCAGTGTGGATTCAGTGATACAATACATGAGGAAGCATATAGCTAAGGACAGAACAGTATTACGTTCTACTGATATCTACTGCCATCTGTGAAAATACACACAAATGTAAAAAAATAAAATTATATATTTGGTTTAAACAAAAAAAAATTGTAAGCAAATATTTCTCATGCACATAATAGTCTTAAAAAACAGCAGGAAGCCAAAAAACGCCTATTTGCCAAACCCAATATTAATGATGACATTTACCCACCTAATTACCCCAATGTCCAGAACATAAAATATAATATATAAAGATAATTTTTTCAAGCATGTTACATAGTTAGGGTCTGTTCACATCAGCGTTGGCTTACCGTTCCGGGGTTCCGTATCAATGGTGACGGCAACATTGCTAATGGTTTCCGTTCGTCGCCATTCCGGTAGGTTTCTGTTTTTCCGACGGAATCAAGAGTCGACTGCTTTATTGATTCCGTCATTAAAACAAAAACCTGCCAGAATGATGACGAACGGAAACCATTAGCAATGTTTCCGCCACCATTGGTATCAATGGTGACGGAAATGAAGCTGTGGTTTCAGTTTGACTTTCCGTTGCGGGGTTTACACGACGGAAACCTCAGACGGAACCCCGGAACGGAAAGCCAACGCTGATGTGAACAGGCCCTTACATAGTTACATAGGTCCATCAGGTTCAACCTTTATCAATAAATTACCCATCATTCATTGCTTGATTAACTATAACCCTCAATGCCATTCATAAATAAATAAGCATCTAGCCTTTTTTTAAATGCTGACATATTATCTGCCATCACTACCTGTTGGGGAAGGGCATTCCATAGCTTGACCGCTCTAACTGTAAAGAACCCTTTTCTATATTGATGTCTGAAATGTCTTTCTTCCACAAGCAATGGGAGTCCCCTGGTCCTTTGTAGAGTCCTTGGAAGGAACAAATCATGTGCTAGTTCTCTGTATTGATCGCACACATACTTATACATATTAATAAGATCCCCTCTAAGACGTCTTTTTTCCAAGCTGAACAAGCCCAATTTTTCTAGCCTTTCATTGTAAGCGACACCTCCCATCACATTTAATAATCTCGTTACCCGCCTTTGAACCATCTCCAGTTCTTCTATGTCCTTTTTACAATGTGGAGCCGAAAACTGAATTCCATATTCTAGATGTGGCCTTACAAGGGATTTATAGAGTGGTAATATTACATTTGAATCACAGGTTTTTAATCTCTCTTTTTACACACCCTAAAATCCTATTTGCTTTTGCAGCTGCTGCCTGACATTTATTGCTGCTACTTAGCTTATTTGTTACCAGAATACCCAGGTCCTTCTACTGTTCCATTATCCCCAGTTTTATTCCATTTAGCGTATATAAATTAATACTATTATTGCGTCCTAAGTGCATTACTTTACATGTATCAACATTAAATTCATCTGCCATGTTGTTGCCCATGCTGCAAGCTTATCTAGGTCTTCCTGTAATATTTTAAAGTCAAGCTGAGTTTTAAGTATCCTACAAAGTTTTGTATCGTCAGCAAAAACTGACACCTTGCTATCAATCCCATCCACAGGGTCATTAAAAAAGAGATTAAAAAGAATTGGGCCTAACACCGAACCTTGTGGTACCCCGCTGCTGACTTCAACCTATTTTGATTAAGTTCCATTTATAACGACTCTTTGTTTTCTGTCCCTTAACCAATTCTTTACCCACTTGCATACACGTTCCCCCAGTCCCTGTGTCTGTAGCTTCATAACAAGACTGTTGTGTGAAAGAGTATCAAATGCTTTTGAAAAATCCAAATAAATCACATCAGCCGCATGACCAACATCCATATTTACACTTACCTCCTCATAGAAACCGAGCATGTTGGTTAGGCACGACCTGTTTTTCATGAATCCATGAGGGTTATCAGTAATTAGACTTTTCTCTGCTATATTCTTTTGTAATTCATCTCTTAGAATACCCTCAAATACTTTACATACCACAGATGTCAAACTTACTGGATGGTAGTTACTCCATTGTACCCTTCTTAAATATTGGTACAACATCAGCCGTCCTCCAATCCTGTGGCACTGACCCTACCCTTTTGTATAGCAAGTGACATAGTCCATTTTAACAAGAGCATGGAAATCCAGAAGTGTCATCCACTTACACTTTTTGGCCATGATTTGCATATAGGAACTATTTAAGTCTTGTTGTCATGTAAAATTTTACATATGGCTTATTTTATAATTCTGGGTCTGACTTGCTCATCCCTCATTTAAGCATTATGTTCCTCTTACAAAAAAGATAGATCCATGTTAGCAACACGTAGGAGACAGATGGTATAGAGTATAACTGCAAGATCAGACTACACAAGACTTGTTTGTAGTCTGTAATCATAGCAACACATTGGTCTGGATATGATCTGTAGACATCAAACTGTACCATATCTTTTAATCAAACTCTTTGTCAAGTTGCTTAGTTTTTTTGTATTGAAGCAACAAAAATGTTTGCAAAGCTGTAAATACCCTTTAAGAAAATGCACTTTGACTTTGTAGAAGAATTTTTTACTTTGTAGATGAACTTTGTAAAAAATAACTTTCTTGTTCTATAGCCTGTTCAGCTTGTCTTAGTGTCTACCTGAGCAGTCTTCTTTTAACAATTGCCAAGAAGGCACAGATGCATATCCATTTAGGGTCCTCTTACATGATCTGAAGTGGGCCGTGTCTACGAGCGCCGATCAACGACACAGCTTGTTTGCTCTTTCATCGGATGATCGTTGCAATGTTTACACAGGGCAATGATAGGGAAGGAGCGTTCTGTGAATGCTCATTTGCCCAATAATTGGCCTATGAAAAAGGGCCTTTAATCTGCCACTGCCAAATATCGTCGGGAAGCCTTGAGACCCTTTAGTGGAACCCTAAAGTTCTCTACAAGTCAGTTTAAAAAGAAAATCTAGATAAAGAGAAGATCATGCATAGGTATATAAAATATGTTTAAGATGAAAACACAGTTACAACACATGTTAAAATGTATCCTTTTTCATGCATAGCCATAACTAAAAACGCTTTATAAGTGTCAGAATGACAAAACAAAGTAGCAATAACAAAAAAAAAAGTGGCATTTCCCCATAAAAGCTGCAAATCATGCAAAAAGTGGATATAATTTAATGTATGGTATTATTCCTCGGACTCAAGTTAAGATATTCTCACCAGACCCAAACAGCTGCGTCTTTACTTTACATGAAACCACACATTCCTACAATAGTCTATTATAGCTGCTATGCCAACAAAGTAAGGTGGGAGCAAATTAAAGACCAATTCCTCTGCCTGGCATGCTCTTGAGGATATGGATGAATGACCACAGGAACCATTAGAACTTAGCTCTAAATCAGGGTGTTTATTCTCTATAATGCCAAGTCTTATAAACCGCAGAATGAGAGTAACATAGCAAATAAACCTAAATATAGAGCCAAAGACACATGACAGAATTATATTAAAGTGTTTCATTCTGTAATGTCCACAATGATGGAAATGTAAACAGAACTGATGACAGACGAGACCAACTTGGTTACTCTACGTGTCATTTTCTTACTTGCTGTAAAACCTTACTGGTTACTTGATGTTTAATCTTCCCCACTGAGTCATTCATGCTTTATATTCATTTACGAATCATGATAAGCAGGTTTTTTTATATTCATAATGGACATCTTCATAGAAAAAAACCCAAGCCAATTCAGGACAGTGTTCCCCAACCAGGGGCTTTCGGCCCCATGCATGTGGCTCACCCGGCTGCTGGCATCTGCAAATACTATTATGAACTAGAGAACCAGGGATGTAATAGCATTACTAGAACTTAGTACTAGGGTTGAAACCATATAACTGTAAGTTAACTCCAGAGTAAGAGTCATATCAGTTCATCATACCTCAAACCTTTTCTCTTTTAATATGAGGTGTGGCTCAACACCACTTGTTCTGTGAGAACTGTGAATCTATGGAATAGCCTACCGCAGGAAATGGTCACAGCAGGGACAGTAGATGGCTTTAAAAAAGGGTTAGATAATTTCCTAGAACAAAAAAGTATTAGCTCCTATGTATAGAAATTTTTCCTTCCCTTTTCCCGTCCCTTGGTTGAACTTGATGGACATGTGTCTTTTTTCAGCCGTACTAACTATGTAACTATGTATGTAACTATGTAACTATGTTTGGACGTGGCCTGTGACCTGCAAAAGGCTACTGAATTAGACTGGTACTGATTTAGACGTGTCAGAATCGGGGGCCCAGATGATACAGTAAAGATGGAAACCAGGAGATTTGTGGCAACTGAGCTTTTCTTTGCCGGCATTAATGTCACGCCCGGGCCACAGTCAAGATAAAACACTTCTCATCCTATTTGAGAGGCACAGTTCTTAGACATGGCTGAGGCAGGCGGATGATGGCTGTCTTTTACTTGTCACGTACAAAGCCAAAGGCGTTCCTTCCTGATACAGGGGATAGTATGGTGATTTCAAGCATGCTAGGCCGCAACTGGCTAGCTGACTTGCTGCACTGGTATTGCTGCATTTATTAATAAGGTTGCTAATGATAGAATTAAATATTGAAATCAAGGAGCTCGAGAACATGAGCAACTTGGTGAGATGCAAGGAATGTTTAGGAATTGCAACCATTTTTCTACACAGCCTCCTCATTTCAGTGGCTCAAAAGTAATTGGACAAATTAACATTACCAGAAATAAAATGTTTTTTTATACTTTGTAGAGAATCCTTTGCAGGCAATGACTGCCTGAAGTCTGGAACCCATGGACATCACCAAATGCTGGGTTTCCTCCTTTGTGATGCTTTGCCAGGACTTTACTGCAGCTGTCTTCAGTTTTTGCTTGTTTGTGGGTCTTTCTGCCTTAAGTTTTGTCTTAAGCAAGTGAAGTGCATGCTCGATCGGGTTGAGATCTGGTGATTGACTTGGCCATTGCAGAATATTCCACTTCTTTGCCTTAAAAAAACTCCTGGGTTGCTTTCGCAGTATGTTTTGGGTCATTGTCCATCTGCACTGTAAAGCGACGTCCAATCAACCTTGCTGCATTTGATTGAATCTGAGCAGAAAGTATGTCCCTGAACACTTCAGAATTCATACGGCCGCTTCTGTCTTCAGTCACATCATCAATAAACACTAGTGACCCAGTGCCTTTGGCAGCCATGCATGCCCATGCCGTCACACTGCCTCCACCATGTTTTACAGAGGATGTGGTGGGCTTTGGATTATGAGCCGTTTCAAGCCTTCTCCATAATTTCTTCCTCCCATCATTCTGGTACAGGTTGATCTTAGTTTCATCTGTCCAAAGAATGCTGTTCCTGAACTGGGCTGGCTTCTTTACATGTTGTATGGCAAAGTCTAATCTGGCCTTTCTATCTTTGAGGTTGATTAATGGTTTGCACCTTGTGGTGAACCTTCTGTATTTGTTCTCATGGAGTCTTCTCTTTATGGTAGACTTAAATACTGATACACCTACTTCCAGGAGAGTGTTCTTCACTTGAGTAGATGTTGTGAAGGGGTTTATCTTCACCATGGAAAGGATTCTGTGATCATCCACCACTGTTGTCTTCCGTGGACGTCCAGGCCTTTTGGAGTTCACAAGATCACCAGTGCGCTCTTTTTTTTCAAGAATGTACCAAACTGTTTATTTGGCCACTCCTAACATTTGTGCTATCTCTCTGATGGATTTCTTAATTTTTTCAGCCTAGCGATGGTCTGTTTCACTTGCATTGAAAGCCCCTTTGACCTCATGTTGTGGGTTCACAGCAACAGCTTCCAAATGCAAATGCCACTCCTGGAATAAATTCCAGACCTATTACCTGCTTAATTGATGATGGATTAACGAGGGAATAGCCCATGCAGCTCATTAAATAGCTTTTGAGATAATTGTCCAATTACATTTGGTGCTAAAAAAAAGAAATGTAAAAAGTAAATAAATAAAGTTTTTAATAATATATATTAAAAAAAACCTCAATATTAAAAGTACAAGAACATAATTAGTATCGCCACGTCCATAGAAGTCCAAACTATTACAATACTAAAATATTTAACCGGCAAGGTGAACGTGTAAAAGATAAAAGACTGCCAGAATTTATGTTTTTTTGGTCACATCCCCTCCCAAAAGAAATGGAATAAAAAGTGATTAAAAATTTGCACGTAGCCCAAAATGGTACTATTAAAAATGTAATGCTAGCCCAGCAAAAAACAAGCCCTCACACAGGTCCATCAACGGAAAAATAACAAAAATTATGGCTCTCAGAAAATAGCAACATTAATTTATATTTTTTTAAACAAATTGTTTTTATTTTGTAAAAGTTAACATATAATTTTTACAGCTCCGTGAACACCCAAAAAAACTAACCCAAAAAAACATTGGAAGAAATGCTGTTTTGATGTTTTTTTCCATTCCACCCCACAAAATGATTTTTTTCCCAGTACATTTTATGTTACACTAGAAGAGTTACCCAGTTTCACAGGGGTCTCAATTAAGTAAACCTTTTTCTACTAAATACATACATTTTTATTTTAAAAGATTATTTATGTATTATTTATTTATTTATTTATTTTATTTATTTAATTATACAGAAAACATGAAATTATTAAACAGTTCATCAATTTAGATAATTGTGTAACATTAGTAACAAAAAGGCACAAAACATTCTAAGTCCTTTAAATGTAAGACAGCACTCCTGGGTAGACTATATTTGCTGTCTTGTTCTCCGATGCAAGTATGTAACTGTTTCTGCCTGAGCCAACTCTAGAGCAGGGAACATACAGTTGTCCGTGAGAGAAGCATGGTTCTTCCAAGTTGACACAAGCAATTTTCAGGGACTGGCCTTGTGCATTCAGCAGCTCGCTGTTGGCTGTGACGTATCTTGTCAGCCTGGAGACGGGCTTGGGTCAGTTGAGAGGTTTCAGGAGCTTGGGCAGTACCCATGCGCTTTGCTTCAGGTGCCTTTTGTCCAAGTGCAGGGTTCCTTTTTGGGGCCATGACTGGTCTGAAAGCGGTTCAATTTCTGAGAATGCTGAAATCCAGTATAGGTACAGTGCAGTATAGGTACAGTCCATTCAAGGCGAGTAAAGAAAGATGACTTGATTGTTATGGAAACCCGGTGTAAAATAAAAATGACTGTGTGGTTATGGGAACCTGGTGTAAAACGGTGTGTATGTCTGTGAGCCTAAGAATGAAAAACCTGCGAGCTTCTATTGGCTAATACGGGTCATCTGATGTAATATGGAGGAGGACCCTTGATGTGGAAGCCAGTGGTGCCATATTTTTTTGGAAAAATATGTCGAGAACGGTAGGCACTAGAGAGCTGAACCCTGGTCTAAAACCTTCGAAATCACCTGATTTACCTATGTGTCAAATTTGGTGCAGATTGGTCCAGTCGTTTTACCGTGGATAAAGAACAGACAACAGGCATCAGACAACAAAAATATATATTTTATATATATATATATATATATATATATATATATATATATATATATATATATATATATATAAAAATTAAGGCCAAATGCACACAATGCGTATTAGGTGCGGATTTGCCATGCATATTTTCCTGCATCATGTCCACAGCATATTACAGTACCAGCAAAGTAAATTAGATTTCAAGAAATCTTATCTACACGTTGCAGATTTTTTTTCGCATGTAAATTGACCTGCGGTGCATTTTTTTAAATCCACAGCATGTCAATTTATCTTGTGTTTCCGCTTTCGAATTTTATCTGACAGGTTCATTAAAAAAAACAATGCACCAAAATACGCCACATAAAACCGCACCCATTTTCGCATCAAAATGTAAAAACCGCACCTAAATATGGATTTTCGGCACCAAATTCCGCAACGTGTGCATGTAGCCTATAAGCTATTACTCGTCCCCCACAAAAATGTTGATGGAACAATAAAATAGTTATGGCTTATAGTAGGTGAAGAGGAAAAAACTAAGATGAAAAAACGAAAAGGGGATATCTTTGATGACTCCATATAAGGCTATGGTTCAGGTAACCATTTGTCCTAGTCCGTAACGTACTTACTCAGAATGAAGCTATCTTTATATGCAGTATTACCAGGTACTTGTATAAAAATTGGTACTTGTACGGTACCAATTATGATTTGTCAGTCCTCAATTACTTTTAGGGGGGAAAAAAAATCAGTTTTAAAACAGCATCCAAGGGACGATTGTCACGGAGTGGGTTAGTGGACTCACTAGGCCGTACCGCCGCAGCGGGGAGGCAGCTGGCCAAACAACAGGACACCCCAGAAATACAATGTCCCACACAAGGGTACCTGAATAGTCCAGATGGTGGCCGCAGCTCTGGCACAGATGAGATGGGTGCAGCAGATGGCGCCAAACGTGGCGGATGACACAGAAGCCGCAAGTTGCGCCAGACGTGGTGGACTCCTCCTGGCGTGGCAGAAGACACAGGACGTGGTGGATTCCTCCGGACGTGGCAGATGACAAAGGACGTGGCGGATTCCTCCGGACGTGGCAGATGACACAGGACGTGGCACGACTCGATACCAAGGCACAGCACGGGAAACAGGAACGGGTAACAAGGCATGGGTAACAATTGGAACGGGAAACACTAAGGGACCATTTGCAAGACAGACTGGGAAAACTAACAACGCTCAGGCAAGGATTAGAAGGCCAGGGGCCTTCTTATAGACCAGGAAATCGTGGCAGTTGATGATGATGATGACGATTTCCTATTTGCGCTCGCTGGCCCTTTAAGGCCGGGTGCGAGCGTGCGCGCGCTCCCTACGGGACACAGCCGAACGGAGCGGAAGTGAGCGCTGGCGTCTCCTAGGAGGGAGATGGGGACCAGCTCTCACGGATCCATGGCTGCGGGCGTCGGGAGGTGAGTGAACCCGACGACCCGCGGCCATGGACGCTACAGTATCCCCCCTCTTACGCCCCCTCTTCTTGGGGCCAAAGCGAGAAAGGAATTTTTTAATAAGAGCAGGAGTGCTGAGGTTCTCTTCTGGCTCCCAGGACCTCTCCTCAGGACCAAACCCTCTCCAGTCCACCAAATAGAAAGTCCTTCCTCCTACCCTTTTGCAGTCCAGGATCTCTTTTACCTCGAATACATCAGAAGGACCGCTGGGGGCAACTGTGGAACTAGAAGTCTTGCTGTAGCAGTTCAGGACCACTGGTTTCAGGAGGGACACATGGAAGGAGTTAGGGATTCTGAGGGTAGGAGGCAGCCGCAGCTTATAGGAGACAGGGTTGATCTGTTGCAGGATCTCGAAAGGACCAAGGAACCTGGGAGCAAACTTGTATGAAGGCACCCTCAAGCGAATGTTCCGAGAAGACAGCCAAACTTTCGTCCCTGGAAGATACTGAGGCGGCTCTCTTCTCCAAGTATCCGCCTTTCACTTCATGCGATCTACCGCCAGCAAAATAGAGGACCGGGTCTGTTGCCAGATTTGAAGGAAGTCCCCATATGCAGAGTCAGCAGCGGGTACCTGAGATGAAGTCGACACAGGAAGAGGGACTCTGGGATGTTGACTGTACACGATGTGAAACGGAGTGGAGGTGGTGGACTCACTTGTGTGGTTGTTGTATGAAAACTCGGCCCATGGAAGAAGCTGTAACCAGTTATCGTGCTGTGAAGAGATGAAGTGGCAGAGATAATTCTCCATGATCTGGTTGATCCTTTCAACTTGCCCATTGGACTGGGGGTGATAGGCTGAGGAAAAGTCCAAACTCATATCCAGGAGTTTACAGAGGGCTCTCCAGAACCTTGACATAAACTAAACACCCCGATCTGACACGATGTGAAGAGGCAGGCCATGCAAGCGAAAGATGTGTAGAATGAAGAGACTCGCCAGACGAGGAGCAGAAGGTAGGCCGGTCAGCGGGATAAAATGTGCCATCTTAGAGAACCGGTCCACCACCACCCAGATGGTGTTGCATCCTGCTGAGGGAGGAAGGTCTGTGACGAAGTCCATTGCGATATGCTGCCAGGGGGCACTGGGTACAGGCAGAGGTTCAAGCAGGCCGGCAGGCTTGGAGTGAGTCACTTTGTTAGAGGCACACACCGTGCAAGCAGAGACAAAGTCCAGAACATCTTTCGGTAGCGTGGGCCACCAGAAGTGACGAGCAATCAGGTCTCGGGTTTTACGGACACCAGCGTGCCCAGCCAGTTTAGAACTGTATCCCCAGCAGTGAATTCTTCTGCCAACCGAACAAACGTCCTCCCAGGAGGGATGTCTCTAATCTGCAGAGGATAAGCGGTGACAACGCAGGACGGGTCTATGATAGTCTGAAGGGACTCCACCGTGTCTTACGTCTCAAACGATCTGGACAGGGCATCGGCCCTCACATTCTTGTCCGCGGGATGGTAGTGGAGCAGAAATTGGAAACGGGTGAAAAACAGTGACCACCTGGCTTGACGGGGATTCAGTCGTTGTGCAGACTGAAGATAGGTGAGGTTCTTGTGGTCGGTGAAGATCAGGATGGGGTGAGCAGCGCACTCTAGAAGATGTCTCCACTCCTCCAGGGCCAATTTGATGGCCAGTAGCTCCCGATCTCCAATGGAGTATTTGCGCCCAGCATAAGAAAACAGACTTGAGTAGTAGCCACATACCACTGCCTTTCCTTTGGAGCTCCTCTGGAACAGAAGTGCACCTGCACCAACAGAGGAAGCGTCCACTTCCAGAGAGAACTGCCGAGATACGTCAGGATGATGGAGGATCGAGGCTGAAGTGAAGGCTCTCTTGAGGCTAATAAATGCGGACTCTGCCTCTGGAGTCCACACTTTGGCGTTCACACCCTTCTTGGTAAGGGACGAGATGGGGGCCGTCAGAGAAGAGAAGTTAGGAATAAACTTCGGGTAGAAATTGGCGAATCCCAGGAACCGCTGTATGGCCCTTAAGCCTTGAGGACGTGGCCACTCCAGGACAGCCTTCACTTTCTCAGGATCCATCTTGAGGCCCTGATCCGAGATGATGTAGCCCAGGAAAGGCAGAGAACTCTTCTCAAAGAAGCACTTCTCCAGCATGGCGTATAAATGATTCTCCCTTAATCGTAGTAGAACCTGACGGACATGCCTCCGATGAGTCGTCTGATCTGGAGAGAAAATCAAAATATCATAGAGATAAACAACAACACAGACATAGAGTAAATCTCGGAAGATATCGTTAACGAACTCCTGAAACACTGCAGGAGCGTTACACAGTCCGAAGGGCATCACCAGGTACTCGTAGTGCCCGTCCCGGGTGTTAAAAGCCGTCTTCCATTCATCACCCCGGCGAATCTGGACTAGATTGTAAGCCCCCCGCAGGTCTAGCTTCGAAACATTTTTGGCTCCTCGTATGCGATCAAACAGCTCAGAAATGAGTGGCAACGGGTATTTGTTCTTGACTGTGATCAGGTTGAGGCCCCTGTAGTCAATGCAGGGACGAAGGGATCCGTCCTTCTTTTTAACAAAGAAGAATCCAGCCCTGGCCGGGGAGGAAGATTTTCGTATGAAACCCCTCTCCAGATTCTCCTTGATATAGGCCGACATGGATAGAGACTCTGGCTATACCCGTCCACGGGGGAGAGAGGCATTAGGAACCAGTTCAATGGGGCAGTCATAAGTCCGATGTGGAGGCAGCGTCTCAGCCTCCCTTTTGCTGAAAACATCTGCATACTGAGCAAATTGGGAAGGCAGTCCCGCCAACGACTGAGGCAGAGAAGGCTTGACAGGATAGATCTGCGACAGACAACGACCATGGCACTTGGAGCCCCATTGGAAAACCTTTTCAGAATTCCAGTCCAGGACTGGGGCATGTAGTCGAAGCCAAGGCAGGCCCAGCAGAACAGGGTTAATGGCCTTGGGCAAAACAAGGAAAGAAATAAATTCGAAATGCAGGACTCCAACCTGGAGCTTCAACGGCTTGGTCTTAGAAATGATGGGATCAGGCAGAGGCAGTCCATTAACTGAGGCAACAGACAAAGATGTCTCCAGGGGAACTGTGGGCAGCTGAAGATGATCCACAAGCTCTTTTTGGATGAAATTTGCAGCAGAGCCAGAGTCAAGATAGGCAGAGACTTGATGCGTCCTGTCGCCGGATACTAAGGTCACAGGAATAGTCAATTTGGAACCGAATGCTCTGTTAGGTTTCATTCCACCTAGGGTTGTCTCTCCAACCAATCCTAGGCAAGGGGGTCTCTCTGGCTTCTGGGGACACAGACACACAATATGGCCTCCACGGCCGCTATACAGACAAAGTCCAGAAGTGCGTCTGCGTTGACTCTCCTGGGTAGACAACTTGACATAATTCCTCTGCATCGAATCCTCTGGTGGAATGACTGAGGGGGATTGCGGGACAGCAGAATTCAGCCTGGGAAGTTCTCTCTCCCAGAGAACCTCTTGGGAACGTTCCCGGTTCCTCATGTCAACTCAGGAGGTGAGTAAGATAAGATCGTCCAGGGTAGATGGCAGATCGCGAGCAGCCAGCTCGTCCTCGATCCATGAAGACAGTCCCTGCCAGAATGTAGCCATCAAAGCCTCGTTCATCCAGGTCAATTCAGCAGCCAGGATACGGAACTGGATGGCATACTCGCCCACGGAGAGGTCTCCCTGGTGTAGGGTTACCAAGGATGCAGCAGCCGAAGAAACTCTCCCAGGTTCCTCAAAGATCGAGCAGAAGGTCTGTAGGAAGCACTGCAAGTCCCGGGTCTCTGGTCCCTGATGTTCCAACAGAGGATTAGCCCATGCCAGGGCTTTGCCAGTAAGGAGAGAGTAATGAAGGCGATCCTGACGTCATCCAAACAGAAGGACCTGGCATGTAGTCTGAAGTGGATCAGGCACTGATTCAAAAATCACCTGCAGGACCTCGGATCTCCGTCATAGCGTAGAGGTAGCGGCAAGAAACACAGGGGATTGGTACCGGTACAGACAGGAAGTGTAGCAGGCGGAACCGCAGGAACGAGTGCGGTGATGACTGTGGTTGGAGCAAGCAGCCAATGGGCTATGGCGTTCACCGACAGGAGGAGCTGGTCTTGTCGTGACTGGAGATCCTCCATCTCGGCCAGCATGGCTTGTGTCGTCAACGTCTCATGTTGACCAGCGGGGTCCATGGCCTGAGCGTACTGTCACGGAGAGGGTTAGTGGACCCACTAGGCCGTACCGCCGCAGCGGGGAGGCAGCTGGCCAAACAATAGGACACCCCAGAAATACAATGTCCCGCACAAGGGTACCTGAATAGTCCAGATGGTGGCCGCAGCTCTGGCACAGATGAGATGGGTGCAGCAGATGGCGCCAAACGTGGCGGATGACACAGGAGACGCAAGTTGCGCCAGACGTGGCGGACTCCTCCAGGCGTGGCAGAAGACACAGGACGTTGCGGATTCCTCCGGACGTGGCAGATGACACAGGACGTGGCGGATTCCTTCGGACGTGGCAGATGACACAGGATGTGGCGGATTCCTCCGGACGTGGCAGATGACACAGGACGTGGCACGACTCGATACTAAGGCACAGCACGGGAAACAGGAACGGGTAACAAGGCACGGGTAACAATTGGATTGGGAAACACCAAGGGACCATTTGCAAGACAGACTGGGAAAACGAACAACGCTCAGGCAAGGATTAGAAGGCCAGGGGCCTTCTTATAGACCAGGAAATAGTGGCAGTTGATGATGATGACGATTTCCTATTTGCGCGCGCTGGCCCTTTAAGGCCGGGTGCGAGCGTGCGCACGCACCCTACGGGACACAGCCGAACGGAGCGGAAGTGAGCACTGGCGTCTCCTAGGAGGGAGACGGGGACCAGCGCTCACGGATCCATGGCTGCGGGCGTCGGGAGGTGAGTGAACCCGACGGCCCACGGCCATAGATGCTACAACGATATCATGTTTTTTTTTTTCATAGAGTGCCACACAGACTGAGAATAAAAAAAAAAATCCTCTATACATACGTACAGCATCACACAGAGGTACATGAAATGTCCATAAGAATGAATTAGCACCAGACCCATACCACATTGAACTGGTGTAAAAACCACGCCATCCTCTGTGCGACTCTACTCTGATTGTGAACTGTGAACTGCAACTCCAGCCATAGCATCGAGACCCAGTGCGACGTGTAACATTACTCTCCCACACCCTTAAAGAGGAATCGCTGCAATCTTCCAGTGCTTGGTTATGAACCCTAGTGGTGAGTTGCTTGGCATTTGTTCCTGTTTTTTTCTGTGATTTTCCTGTGTTTAACCTGGTGGTAGTCTCCTGACCAATTTATGCATCTGACACTGCCCTCCTGTTGTCAACTTAGATTGGTTTGACCACGAGACTTTCATATTCTCCATCTGCATCCTAACCGTCTATTGGGGACTATCTTAAAGTCTGAGACCTAGGAATCTTAATCTAAATGCCATAACTCCTTGCGGGGGATAAGTGCAAAAAAACAGGGATTTCTTAGACTCCAGGTTAACCATCGCTAACACAATAATGGTCTCGGTCATAGTCACTCATTGTTCCTGCCAGCATTGCTACTGCTGGTTGCTTCAACTTCTTGCTACGCTGTGCAACTTTGCTTCACTGTCTTCAAGACATAATCCAAGTTCTGACCAAGCTAGCTTGGGCCTGGCTTCCAAGTATGCTCTTGGATTTATAGATTAATACAGAGTGTTAAAATAAGGTCATGTGCATGAGCCCTAACTCTATATAAATCACCCTTACCTTAATTAAACGCAAACACCCTAGTTATAATGTAATACTGCATTGATGAGGACTCGTAAAAAAAATGTTTTGTTTTAGAGCTGTCATGGCGATCATCTGATTTTGCCAGGGGAAGCCATGGCTAACCCTGCAGGGGAAAAGTAGTATTGCATTGATGTTATAAATGGACTTGTCAAGTCTGCCAGAGGAGAAGCCACTCTTATAGATCGGCTCTCCCCACTGGCTCATAGAGGGGGATCCTGATGGGATGATGATTCTGTATGATGTCCATATGTCCTAAAAGGTCATATGAACAGGGCTTGTCTTCACTAGACAAACCCCTTTCATGTTTTTACTTAGTTATCTATCCTCAAGCAAAAAATAAACCCATGAAATATATAAAATATTCTTAACACCGCATGCTGTCATGGCCACTGTGGCTTTATTTCTTCTTAAGTTTCCCCAATAATTTCAACGGTCAATTAGACCATAATTGGAAATGTGTAGAGAGGTTTTTTTCGCTAGATGGATGTCATAATTTTCATTATTATCTGATAAATAAAAATACTTGCAGCTATAATAAATGACTGGCATTGCTAATATTTCTTTTCTAAATGAATTAAATGTTTTGGTTCAGTTTACAAGATACCGAGGTTCAGTTATTGACCCCCATTACTAACAGAAGGAAATTCTCTGCATGCCAACTTAAAACTGCATGAGGGAAATATTACAAAGCATAAAAAGGATTGTGTGTAGGTGAATGCTTTCTATTCCATAGTGCGCTACCATATTGTGATTTAGAGTGAAGCACGCTACAAAGGGCATACACCTGATAAGTTAAAAGCATTAGAATGGACTTGTCAGGAAGAAAGATGCAAATAGAAAGACAGGCAGAATATGTAAGGTTGCACTAAAAGTGCCTGAAAACTTTCAATGGCAGTTACAATATACTCTAATAATTAGAAAGACCGTAACCATTTCAGTATTGATAGGATAGGCTTAGACTGCCTGTATTCTTCTTAGATGGTCCTTTATAGAAGCACAAGGGTTAAACTTCTTGCAAGATTACAAAATAGCTTAGTATATAATGGATATTTCCTACTGTTTGTCAAACAAGAGGTTCATGGCTTAGTCAGGGACAAAGTTATTAAGGACATAAAGAGCCATCTGGATGATGTTAATAAACATAAAGTGTAACCTTCAGATCCATCGCTGAGATGACCAAAATGTGATAGGCCAGATGTTTTAAAATGCGTTACTTTCAATGGCTATAGAAATGTACTGCTATTGATCTAACAAATAACTGTACATTTATATTATTTCGGCCTTTATTCGGGTTTTCATGCATGCCTTTGAAATTACTGTAAGTTGCCCGTGTCCAAAGAATATTTGTTGGTTTTCATTTTCTTTAATACAGAAAACATGATATTCGGAAAGATACTGATACAATTAATTTGTTTTGCTTAGTGTTTAAGCAGAGACTTACTGTAGGTGGGAGTGGCTGGCGGGGCCATAAGTCCTAGGTACTGAGTGCTTGTAAGGAGTCAAAAGCCGCCCTCCCTTTGCTATTCAATTAAAATACAGCTCTAGACTTGCAAACAAAATCTTTGTCCTGGGTGCAGGAAAGCCTAGCTACCACTCTAGCATTGGCTATAT
Source organism: Rhinoderma darwinii (assembly GCF_050947455.1). Classification (NCBI taxonomy): domain Eukaryota; kingdom Metazoa; phylum Chordata; class Amphibia; order Anura; family Rhinodermatidae; genus Rhinoderma; species Rhinoderma darwinii. The sequence goes on from NC_134692.1 coordinate 52,075,018, forward strand.
CAAACATAGCATACGGATGTAGCCGTATTTACCTTGACTTTTAAGGCATTAAATAAACAGTGGCTAGATCCCATATCTTGAATTTTTCAATAACATTTCAATGGTTTTTGTGTGATATCAGGCTGCAACAAGTTATCAGTCAAGATAAAGATGGCTACGTCCGTATCTCAACATGATTCATAATTGAATTTTTTTGGACTATAAAGTAACAATTATTGAACTAACAAGGGTAATGGATATTTGAACACTCTTGTACCGATCGGCTTAAATGCTATGGACACATTTCAGACTTTTTGGGTTTATTGCATTGTATGTATTTTATTAACTGTATTATACAGCCAGGTTTCTGCTGCAATTGTAGTGATCGGAGCTATCTCTGATCTCAGTTGTGTAACCTCTTAGATGCCGCTGTCAATAACGAGCGTGGAATCTAAGGAGTTTGACAGAGGGAGATGCAATCGTGGGGTGCCAATGGATTGCCATGGCAGCAAAGGGCCTAACAAAGTCCCTCATGTGGGCCATGGATGTGAGCCTATTAGGCCCAGAGACAGGGCTCTCAAGGCTGACTATCAGTAAAATACTGATAGGCAGGCATTCTACACTGCACTACATATGCTACAATAAAGTGCTCATTCTGTCAGACGGCTCTGTCAGGTCAGTCTCAATACCCTTTTTCTGCTCTCCTGAATGCTAATATAAGCTGACATTTTATTTAATTTAAGTTTATTTTCTTTGATTGTAAAGATGAAAGCTTAACTTAACATTCTGGAGAGCAGAGAGGTGGGCTGGAGACTGACCCAACAGTAAGCTTGTCTGATGGAATGAGAACTGAACGTCATGCAGCAGCTTGTATTGTAGTATTGTATTGTAAGACATACAAGCTGGAGAAGACAAATCGTCCAAAATGTTTAATGAAAACCAAATGTAAATGTGATTTATTTAATAAAATATATTTAATGTAATGAAAAATAAATGTCTGCACAGCTGTCCATAGCCTTTAAATAACTCCTTGGAGAATATCTGCAACTAATGCCTGTATTCATTTGTTATTCATTGATTCACGTCATACTAGTGCTGTCTGCTTGTTCTGTCAAATTTTATCCAGCCTAATTACGTCATTGTTATGGCTACTTTACATACTTACATTTGACACTGACATTCCAGGTTAATTTCTATATCTGCTTGACGCCAATTCATCCGGTGATTTCAACAAAATTTTAAATAATGTGTCACAATTGCCACTTTTCCTCTTTCTATCTGTACAGCCAACTTTTCCAGCAAGGAGGCATTGTGCACCTGCTCTGATAACACAAAGACCGTTTGGGTTGGAGAGAACGTGCTCACACATCTCCTCTTCATGGTAACCGACATCTTGCCAAAGGGATTAATATGCATGCCCCCACCCTCCCAACTGGCTCACATCCAAGATAACTAGCCCGCTACCAGCCATTCCTCATCATTCCCATATATTTTATTGAAATCTATTTTTTTTAATATATATATTCCAAGCAGCTTATATATTCCAAGCATCTGTTTTATTCCACAGTGAACATGCAGGGCATTCCCTCACCATGTCAATGAACATGGCATGCAAAAAGTATTAGTGAAAGTCCTGTTGTGACGTCTATGGCCATGGCCCGTCGTTCTGACTTACCCCTCGACGGCCATGGACATGTGTGTTCTCTGCTGCATCGTCCCCCAGTGAGACACCGGTACTCACTTCCTGGTATCGAGACTGTCTCCCGGAGGGCGCACGCGCCCACGTGTGTACAGTCTTAAAAGGCCAGTGTGCGCATAATTGCAGGAAGTCTGCAATCAAGCCCAGAATGCTACTGGACTATATAAGGGGCTCTGTCCTCTTGTTCTTTGCCTGAGCGTTGTTCGTTACCCAAAGTTTGTCTTGCTAATGGTCAAGTAGTGTCTTCCAGTTTCCAAGTATTCCCTGTTCATGTATCCTGTATCCTGTTTCCCGTGCTATCCAGATCTAGTACCGTGCTGAGCTGTTGTCATGTTGTGCTGCATTCCACGCCTGTTCTGCTACTCCACGCCTGATGTCTACCTGCCGCCTTGTCCCAGCCTTGCCTGCCTTGCTACTGTCCGAGTTGCCACAGGTACCCTTTCTGGACTATAGACTCTGTACTATACCTGTTTGGTCAGCTGCCGCCCCGCTACGTGGTACGGCCCAGTGGGTCCACACCCCGCATCGTGACACCTGCATATTGATAACCTTTTTTTCCTCTCTCTGGGCACAGATGCTGGCAGCCATGACAACCTGTTATACCTCTCTGTCTTGTATTCTTGCTATTTTTTGCTCTTTTTAGGTATAACTGCATTATGATTAATAATGGCTATTTTTTTTCTGTACTTGTGTTGGTTTGTCCCTCCCACCGAATTATCTTGTTTCCTCCAGGTACCACCCATTTCTCTATGTTTGGCGACTCTTTTACCTATTTAAACCATACCATTGTCACGTTATAATATATGTCTCATTTTATCTGCCATAGTATGACCTGCTGACCCAGTTGGCAGTTGTATAGTCAGCCATAGATTGTCTGCAGCCATTCTTAGTTACACATAATGTATGTAAAATAAAGAATTTCTTCATCTTCCTGAAAGACAGGACTAGAAGTACTGGTGGCCCTTATAAAGATAGTCCATTCGACCGTAAATTCTAAGTGAGGGACAATGCTGGATCTTCTCAAGTGCATGAAGATCTGGCCTTGTTTTTTGCAGGCCACATTCATTGAACTTTGATGATTAGGTGTAAAAAAATTAAATTAATGGCTCACCTCCTAACTATCCTTAGGTTTCCAACTGGCCTACGGCCTATACTCTGGCATCTTTGTGGAAAGCCCACACAGGGATAGTTACACTGATACATACATTCATGGACAGATTAATAATATTCTCTATTCAAACTTTTTCTTAATTACTCTGCCTTTGGTTCGCTGTCTGCCCTAACCTGTATCTGTCTTATCGTGTTGCATGAACTCCACCTGCCTTGACCTGGGATGGGTATGACCAGTGGCGTAACTACTGCGGTAGCAGCCGTAGCGGCTGCTACAGGGTCCGCGGCTCGAGGGGGCCCGTGCCGCCAGCCAACATGCCCCCCCATATGCCCAGTGGCGCCGCTAGCAGCCGTTACTACAACGGTAGCACCGCTACTACGGGGGCCGCGCCGCCAAGCCCTCTTATGCCCATAGGCGTTGCTAGCACCGGAGGGGGCCCCGGTGCTAGCGACAGCCTAATACATGCATTAGCGCTGAATGGCCGGGCATGTTCCGTGCCCGACCATTCAGCGCCTTACAATGACGCTGACTGGCGGACAAAATGACTTGCCCCGCCAATCAGCGCCTTTCAACAATGCTAGCAGCACGATGATGTCATCGCGCTGCTTCCGTGCTTGAAAGACGCTGATTGACGGGGCAAGTCATTCTGCCCCGCCAATCATCGTCATTGAACGAGGCATCGTTCAGCTCCAGCAGACCTGCTCAGAAGAGAGCAGGTCTGCATTGCCATCGGACTGCGCGGGAACGGGATCATATGAGTATGTAAAGTTTTGGTTTTTTTCCTAATAAAACTGTGAGTGGCATTATCTATAGTGGGGGCTCTATCTACAGGGGGGTCATCTGTATGTGGGCCACTATATACAGGGGGGTCTATATGTGGGGATGTGGGGCACTATCTACTGGGGTGGTCTATATGTGGGGATGTGGGCCACTATATACAGGGTGGTCTATATGTGGGGATGTGGGCCACTATATACAGGGGGGTCTATATGTGGGGATGTGGGCCACTATCTACAAGAGGGTTCTATATGTGGGGATGTGGGCCACTATATACAGGGGTGTCTATATGTGGGCCACTGTCTACAGGGGGGTCTATATGTGGCCCACTATATACAGGGGGAGAAATATGTGAGACACTATACAGGCTAGGCTATATGTAGAGCACTATCTATAGGGGAGCTATTTTTAGGGCACTTTCTATAGGGGTGAGCTATATGTGGGACACTATATACAGGGATGGGTTACCAGTGGGGCACTAGCTACAGGGTGGCTATATGTAGGGCACTGTCTATAGGGGTTGGCTATATGTGGGACACTATATACAGGAGGAGCTATATGTGAGACACTATCTACAGAGGTGGGCTACACGTGGAGCACTATCTATAGGGGAAGCTATATGTAGGGCAGCACGGTGGCTCAGTGGTAAGCACTATTGCCTTGCAGCTCTGAAGTCCATATGTGGGCACTATCTACAGAGGGCTGTATGTGGGACACTATCTACAGGGGATTCTATGTAGGGCACTATCTACAGAGGCTCTTTGGGGATCACTATCTACAGGGGGCTATGGGGGCACTATCTACAGGGGGCACGGTGTGTTTGTGTGTGACAGTGTATGGTACTATTATAATCAGGGACACAGTGTATGGCGCTATTATAGTTAGAGGTGCAGTGTATGGCGCTTTATTATATTTAGAGGTGCTGGGAATTTGAACTTTTATGGGTACAGAAATGTTTTAAAAGTGAGAAGCTGAAGACATCTGAGCGAAAAACTGCAGAAATGGGTCATGGCCGGTAAAAATCCATTATAGAAGTCTGGACCAGAGGGAGAAGAAAATAACTAGAATCTGGGACATCACCGTTGAGTCACTTAATGTAAATGTTTATTCTGCCTCTAATCAGTACTGTAGTCACTGTATGATCTGCAGCGAGATGATGGGCGGTATGATTTTTTTTGTGAAACAGCATCTCCCAGCATATCCTTACCATTGTTTGGACCATGCTAGGAGCTGTAGTTTTACGCCGTACAAACCTATACGGCAAGGGTTGCACTAAATTGAGCTGTATTTGTTCTGGTTTTGTATATATGTACTGAACTTTGTTTTGATGCTGTATGTAAGTACTGAGCTTTGTTCTGGTGCTGTATATACGTATGAGATTGGTTTTGGTGCTGTATATATGTAATGAGTTTGGTTCTGGGTTGTATATATGTACTGAGCTTGGTTCTAGTGATGTATTTATGTACTGAGGTTGGTTCTGGTGCTGTATTTATGTACTGAGGTTGGTTCTGGAGCTGTATATATATGTAATGATCTTGGTTCTGGAGCTGTATATATGTAATGATCTTTGTTCTGGTGCTGTATATATGTCAGAGCTTGGTTCTGGATCTGTAATTATATAGGATATATTTATAATAACAAAATTGCAGGGCAGATGGAATTGTTCTCAATTCATTGTATATTTAATTGGAATCTGTGAGGTAGTTTTAACCCCTTGAACCGCCACCATGCGGTAATACATGACCTGACAATATTTCCAAACATTCCCTTGTATGTTTTTTTCAGATGCAGCAAAATCTTTAAAATCCACTTTTAAAACGGTGCACACTATATGCTAATTACTCATTAGAGGGTCATGGGGTGGTGCCGCTATCATGAATAGTCACATAGTCCTGCCTCCAAACCCACATTTCCATGTTTGAGTTACATCTCCCTGGCTGATACAACTTTCTCGGATTCACCATTGACTTGTGCCACTATACACAAGGTGGGGCTGTGTGGCACTATTCACAAGGGGGAGCTGTGTGGCACTATACACAAGGGGAGCTGTGTGGCACTATACACATGGGGGAACTGTATGGCACTATTTATAAGGGGAGGGCTGTAGCTCTATCTACAGGGGGCTGAGTGTGGAAAAATCTACAGGGGTCAGTGTGTGGCACTATCTACTAAGAGGGGCCGTGCTGCACTATCTACTAAGAGGGGTCTGCATGGCACTATATACAAGGGAGGGGGCTGTGTGGCACTATATATAGTGGGAGCTGTATAGCGCTATATACAGTGGGGGCTTCATGGTGATATCTACAGGGGGGCTGTATGGCACTATCTACAAGGGGGAGGTGGGGGCGCTATCTACAAATGGGTTGTGACACTGTCTATAGGTGGGGCTATATAGCACTGTCTACAGGGGGGCTGTATGGCACATTCTGCAGGGGGCACTATTTATAAGGGGGGCTGCTTGTGGCACCCAGGGGGGGGGCCCGGTCAAGAGTTTGCTTAGGGGCCCAGTCTTTCCTAGTTACGCCACTGGGTACGACCGCACTTTTTTTAATCAACTCTGGTACCTCACTTCAGAAATACCATCTGCAAGCCCTCGGTGGTCGGTATTGGATACTACTCCGAGGACACAACCTGGGGACTCCCTGCACAGAGTTCATACCCATATAAGGTGCGTTGTAATGTAAATATTGCAAAATCCCTTAGACTCCACCCCTCTGGTTTAGTCCTAGACAAATATAAGAGTAACATAGTTTGTCCACGCTTCTGTCCAGCCGAAAAATTCTTGTACTTCCTTCCCTCACCTATAGAGCCATCCGAGGGAAATCTCCCTACATATATGTCCAATAGAGGCCTGTGCGGGATGCCATACAGTAGCTTCTGTCACCCATAAGCTCGCATGTTAAAAAAAACACGTAATGTGCAGTGCAGTATACTTTTTCCTTTTTTACCGTATTCGGATGTTTGGAATAGCGTAGACTGCTGCATTATTCCGTACCTTATATTAGCAGTAAACTGACATATTCTGGTGCAATATAGACCAATAGGAATTTTATTTTTGCCTCCGTCAGGCTAATGGTGCCCTAATGATACACTTATCGTGTATGTTGGGAGTTTCCCCGACATACATACTATGCTGACTTCAATGACATGATGTGAACATACCTTAAGAAAACTTTAGGTTACATTGATAGCAGCTAAAGCGAGTAGGGGCAGTAACATGTACACTTAATTGACAGGGGTGTATAAAATATAAATTCCATAAATAAATAAAGCTGTAATTCAAAACATGTTATGCTTTAGGTATATTACAGTTTTGTTCTATGTTTTATGTTTAAAAATGAGAATATATTCAATGTGACAAATATACAATTATAGGGGAAATATGGAAGTAGATAAGTACCTTTTCATAGCACTGTTATATTTTTTTTTAGCATTTTAAGGCTAGACATTTATATTTCATGTTTGAGAGGAAGAATACAAATGTGATAAAACAGTGCAGTAGATTAAGATCCCACTGGACTTCCCAGAAAAGAGAAAACACTGTAATATTTTCTTCCAAAGTCTGAAAGCAATTTGTTTCCACTTGAATCTACAAGTTTATTGGCTGAGAAGTCTATAAAAGAGGATTATCTTTTAAATCAGCAGTAAAACTTAATTGCAGCTATTGGCAATTAGATTAATAATTTAAGAAATTAGAATTTTCCATGACTACAAATAAAGCCATGTAAATATAATTCTTAAAGTTTTTGCTAAGTTTTGTTAACCCTTTCAATAGAGCCAATTACTATCATTAAATAGTAAAATTTTCTAGATTTAAAAGCTATTGAAATGTGTAGTTTTAGTGAATGATTATACCAGGGGGTTCCTGTAAGCTGTGGCCATGCATATGCTATCAGATGACATGACATTTAGCATGAAATACGTAAAAATATTGAATACATCATACATATATATCAATATGTCTATCATGCTTGCACTTTACTCTCTTTCCAACTGTTCAATATTTGGCACATTTTTTTCCTCAGGGAATGTGATTATACATCAAACATTATACAGTGCAGCATCTATATATTCCTCCCACTGTCGGACGATGCTGCTTTATTGCTCTCTGGTGTCCATATCCTACACCCACCCCAAAACCTGGAATTTAAGACTTAATGACTTCCTCCTACAAAACATTGTACTTAATCACATTAGACACAAGATCACTCAATTATATTACTGTAGTTTACTCATTGCCCAACTTCCGTTCCTCAAGTACAAAGGTGGGATTCCAATTTTTAACAGCTTGTTCTCTACTTTGCCGATTAAGATATAGGTGCCGTGGCGGGGGGTGGCCTGTCGCGCCTCGAAAAATGATTTTGACTCCAGTAATCAAATAAAACAATCACAATATTCCAAATATACCATCTATTAACCCCTTCCCGCCGCAGCCCTTTTTCAGATTTTCATTTTTGTTTTTTCCTCCCCACCTTCCAAAAGCCATAATGTCTTTATTTTTCCATCGATATAGTACTATGAGGGCTTGATTTTTGCGGGACGAGGTGTAGTTTTTCGTAGCACCATTTATTTTGCCATATAATGTACAAGGAAACGAGCAAAAAATTATTTGTGGGGTAGAAAATGAAAAAAACTGCGTTTCCGCCATGGTTTTTTTGCGCGCTGTTTTACGGAATTCACTGTGCAATTAAAACAACATGTTAACTTTATTCTGTGGGTCAATACGATTACGCCGATACCAAATATATATAGTTTTTTTTATATTTTACTACTTTACAAGTAAAAACCTAAGTGTAAAAAAGTTATTTTGTGTCGCCAAATTCCGAGAGCCATAACTTTTTTATTTTTCCGTTGATTAAGTGGTATGAGGGCTTATTTTTTGCGGGATAAGCTGTAGTTTTTAATAATACCATTTTGGTGTACATGCGATGGTTTGATCACTTTTTATTTCATTTTTTTGTGGGAGATTAGGTGACCAAAAAACAGAGATTCTGGCGTTTACAATTTTTTTTTTTTACGGCGTTCACCGTGCGGGTTAACTATTGATATATTGTAATATTTCAGACTTTTACGGACGCGGCAATACCAATTATGTTTATTTATTTATCTTTTTACTATGTTCTAGGGGGAAAATGGGAAAAGATTTTTTTTTTGAACTTTTCATATTTTTTATTTTTTTTTGCACAAAAAAAAACTTTATTTAACTTATTTTTACTTTCTTTATTAGTCCCCCTAGGGGACTTCAACCAGCGATCGTTAGATCGCTTGCACGATATACTTCAATACTAATGTATTGCAGTATATCGTGATTCTGACAGGCATCTATTAAGCTGTAATGACGGGGTAGGGAGACAGACAGGTGAGCCCTAATCTACCCGCCACTCAGTCCCTGCCTACTTGCAACGACCCGTCCTAGGCGACGGAGTACAACTGGGCGACGGTCCCTACGCTCAGTAAGTGCACGACAGACAAACAGACAAGGGTACACAGAAGCTAGGGAAACGGGGCAGCTGCCCACGGAGACACCATGAGCAACGAGAGTAGTGAACGAGCCGAGTCAAACCAGGAGTGCACGAGGTACAAAACGCTGAGCAGGAGAGTGGTCAGTAAGCCAAGGTCAATAACAAGCAGAGGATCAGTAGTTCAAGCAGCAGCAGAATTACAGGCAAAGGAGGAACATGAAAGGCAGGTATAAATAGACAGTGGGCGGGAGCTAGCTCCGTCTGGCCAGGCTGTGATAGGCTCTCCCACTCCTAAGCCTGCCATCCTGAGTGGTGGAAGATGGAGTCAGTCTCACAGACATAGGAGCAGGTGCAGACTGATTACCCACGGGCGTCGACACAGAAGCTGTGTCTGGCAGATCCTTTACATAAGCCCTGCCGGAAGCAAGGCTTAATAGGTGTATAAAGATGGCAGACCTGGGGGCCTTCATTAAGCCCCCAGACAGCCATAGCAACCATCGCCCCCACGCGATTGCGTTGCGGGGGGCGCGATGAGCTGTTAGAGGGGTTCGCCCCCCTCTTTCTAACTATTTAAATGCTGCGGTCGGTATTGACCGCAGCATTTAACGAGTTAAACGAGCGAGATCGCACTCGAGCGCGATAACCACAACACGGGAACCAATCTGGGTACATATGCAGTACCAGAACCAAGCTCACTACATATATACAGCACCAGAAAAAAGCTCAGTACTTATATACAGCACCAGAACTAAGCTCATACATACATACAACACCAGAACCAAGCTCAGTACAAAAATATATCCCCAGAACCAAGCTTAGTGCATATATAAAACACCAGAACCAAGGTCAGTACATATATACAGCACCAGAGAAAAGCTCACAACATAAAAAGAGTAGCGGAACTAAGCTAGTACATAAATCAGTGGTGTAGCTATAGGGGTCGCAGCGGTCGTGATTGCGACTGGGCCCCAAAGCCAGGGGGCCCGCGGCTCCCAACCCCATTTGCGTGAGGTATCTAATGTAAAAATGCTGCATATGCAGCATTAAAGCTGGACAGATACTGTTTCCTAGTGGACTTAAGGACCTTTAATGACGTCATGCCCATGTGACTTGACTTGCCTTTGAGGAACAGAAGTCCCGTGCACCTGTCAGGTCCTTCTACCACATAATAGCAGCAGCAGCTTGGCAGTCGGCAGAAGAGAAGGCTGTCCACCTCTCCGGTCCTTGTACACAGCCACAGGTTGGTGAGTGCTTCTTCAATCCCCCCTCCCCCTCCATCCTCCATTGTCTCTCCTTTACTTGTTTCTTCTGAACCCTACTCCTGTAGGGTTTGTTAACTTTTTTAATTCACCATGCGTTTTTGCCACAATTTTCGTAATCGCGACAAAAATGGCGTGGTTTCGCTGCGATTATGAAACTTGCAGAAAAACCACACCATTCATATTGCAAATTCGAAGAGTGCTCAAAAAAATGAGTACAAGACACATAAAAACATTAGGCTTAATTCACACAAAAGCAGGGCCGGCATCAGCACCCGGCGAACATGGGCAAGTGCCGGAGCCCACAGCCCTTTGGGGGGCCCACTCGGCCGCCAGGTGCTGACGCTGCATGGCTCCTCCAGGAGTGGAATCCCCGGCCAGAGTGTTGCTGACGGGATTCTGCTTCTGGATGGAGCCATCCTTCGCTATGACAGAGCAGGGAGGTAGCTGGAAGCGGCTCTGCTCCGGGATACCACCTCTGGGCAAGCCTCTGACCACTGTCCATATATGGACAGTGATGTCAGGGGCTTCCCCAGAGTTCCGGAGCAGCGCTCTGCCCTGGGACTCTGGCTCTGGAGTTTCCCTTGATATCGCTGTCCATATATGGACAGTGATGTCAGGAGCAGAGCTGGAGTCCCAGGCAGAGCGCTAATAGCTTGGGACTTGGACTCTGGGATTGCCCCTGACATCACTATCCATATATGGACAGTGTTGTCAGTGACTTCCCCAGAGCCGGAGTCCCGTAGCAGAGCCAATACTAGCGCTCTGGGGTTGCCTCTGAGATCAGTGTGCATATATGGACAGTAATGCCAGGAGGGGGAGCTAGAAGCGGCTCTGCTCTGGGACTCCGTCTCTGGGGACGCCCTTGACATCACTGTCCATATATGGACAGTGATGTCAGGAGCAGAGCAGTGTCCCAGGCAGAGTGCTAGTAGCGCTCTGCACGGAACTTTGGCTCTGAGATTGCCCCTGGCATCACTATCCCTATATGGACAGTTTTGTCAGGGGCTTCCCCAGACCCAGAGTACCGTAGCAGAGCCTTTACTAACGCTCCAGCTCTGGGGAATGTCAGGAGCAGAGCTGGAGTCCCGGGCAGAGCGAGAATCTGGGGTTTCCACTGCTAGAGCCGCTAGAAGTGGCTCTGCCCGGGACTCCATCTCTAAGAAGCCCTTGACATCACTGTCCATATATGGACAGTGATGTCAGGAGCAGAGCAGCAGTCCCAGGCAGAGTGCTAGTAGCGCTCTGCCCGACACTATAACTCTGGAGTTGCCACCGACATCACTGTCCATATATGGACAGTAACGTCAGGGGCTCCTCCTGAAGCGGAATCCCCAACCAGAGAGTCAGCAATGCTCTGGTTGGGGATTCCTCTCCTAGAGGCAGTCGAAAAGGCGCTAGCTACAGGGAGGGGGGCTGTGTGGCACTACCAGGGAGCTGGGCTGTGTGGCACTACAAGGGAGGGGGGCTGTGTGGTGCTTACAGGGAGGGGGCTGTGTGGCACTACCAGGGAGGGTGGCTGTGTGGCAGTACTTGGGAGGTGGTGCTGTGTGGCACTACCAGTGAGGAGGGTTACCATGTGGTAAGCTTAGACACAGGGTCCAGCAGACAGTATCACTTATGATGTAATACTGTCTGCTGGGCTCTGTATCCAGGCCCGTATTTGCCACTAGGCACTAGCACTCTCCCCGGGGACTCCAGCACTGCTCCTGTTGTTACTGTGCATATATGGACAGTGATGACGGGAGCTCCCCGAGGTATAAGTTTGACATACCTGTGACTGATACCATACAGTTGCATCCGTCACCTATAGGCTCCCAGACGTAATTCACATCTGTGATGGAAGCTCTGTTAGGGGCCTCCATCGCAGATTCCGCCAAAAATACCGCAAACAATAGCGCAGCATGCTGCGCTATTGTTTCTGGTAAAACCACAGACACCCCGACAAAACCCATTAAGGTCAATGAGTTCCGTTGGACATCGGTTGTCTTTTTGCACTTCTAGCATTTACCTTGTTCTGCTCCTCTGACGGAGCAGAACAATGGAATGCCGAACGCAGATGTGAACAGGGCCTTACCTGGTTACTAGCGATCATTCACCTACTTTTGAAAGTAGGTGAATGACCTCAAATAACTCAATAACTCCTATTGCAGGGACTCCTTTGTATCTGAAGGAGTCCCCGCACTAGTTTTTTTTTCGTGGTGCACAGGCCCATGATGCGCCAAAATTCTGGTGCATCTCGGGTGATCGTGCTCTACTCACAATCCTCAGTAAACTAAGCAGTGACAGCTCATAGCTCTCATTGGTTAGTTTACATCACGTGGTGCACGAGCCGCTCAGTTCATTATCCTACTTTTAAACGAAGGCCAATGACCCGGGGATAACCTAGGATCATGTGATGTATACTAACCAATGACTGCTTAGATATGTCACTGCTTCATTAACTGTCACAGACCCAGAAAGGTAAGTACTGTATAATAATTGTTTTGCTTTTTTAAATGTTACTAATGGTGTTAGTGTTTTTTACAGGTTCGGTTGTCGGATTCGAGGACTGCTAAGATGATGGCTTTTTTTATTTTCAATAAAATGGTTAACGAGGATTGTGTGCGGGGGTTTCATTTCAATAAAATATTTTTTATGTTTCTGTTTTTTTTAAACTTTATTACTATGCCTTAGTAATGGCCGTTGACAGACATCGTCCATTACTAAAATGGGGCTTAATCTTAGCCAGTGAAAAGGCTAACTCTAACCCTCATTATTACCCCGGTACCCACTGCCTCCAGGGGTACCAGGAAGAGCCGGGTACAATCCAGTACCCAACCATCTGTAGTGATGGCCAGGCACTGGGTCAGCAGGCTGGTACTATTAGGCTGGGAAAGGGCAGAAACCGTGGCCCTTCCCACCTTGGTAATACTAGCCTGCTGCTGCTGTTGTATCTGGCTGGTTATGAAAAATGAGGGGTACCACACATCATTTCAAAAAAGGAAAAATAAATAAACATGGGGTCTCCCCCAATTTTCATAACCAGCCAGATACAACACAGCAGCCGCAGCCTAGCATTACCAGGATGGGAAGTCTCACTGTTTCTGGCCTTTCGCAGCCTAATAATATCAGCCTGTGGTCGCCCCCTGCATGGCCATCACTACAGGGGACACCGGGGTAATAATGAGGGTTAGTGATAGCCTTTTCACCGGATAACATTAAGCCCCGCCTTAGTAATGGACGCTGTGAATCAGCCAGCGGCCATTACTATGGCGGAAGTAATAAAGCTTAAAAAAATACAAAGACAGAAAAATTATTTTATAGAAATACCACACACAACCTTTATTCACCATTTTATTGAGAGAGAAAAAAAATGCCGTCATCGAAGTAGTCCTCTAATCCGATGTAGTCTAACAACAGAACCTGTAAAAAAACACAAACACGACCGGCCGGGGGCACGGCCAGCTATGACTGAGTGAGGACGTGCTTCTCTGAGCTCCTCCACCAGCGTCCATTAAATCGGCTGCCATCCAGCTTTTCTGATGGGGAAGGCGACCAAAAAAGGCAAGGTTGCCTCACCTACACGGCCTCCATCTCCCCAAAATGATATTGGGGCATTCTTTGGGAGGCAGACACCCATGCAACTCCGGGGCTTGGCCCGGCCTGAGGCCCAAGGACAAGATGGCCAACTGGCCCTGACATCTGGGCCGCCCCAGTGCCCTGAGGACTCTACCCCACTCTCCCCAGACGGCTCCCTATCTTCTTGGCTGCCTGCGCTAGGGTCCCTTGATTCCTCGCTCCAGGACGGGGGCGAGGACGATGCTGGATCCCGGGCTCCACGGGGAGATGTATCCCAAGATGCCCGCCACGACCTCGGCATAGCAGATCCCGGCCCTGCAGGTACCACTACTCGGTCCCGGCTGACCTCACCTGATGGAGGGGTCGTGCTTGTGAGGACCCCTCCGCACTCCAATACTGCCTCCGCTGCTGCTGCCGAGGGTGGAACGCTGATCCTTGACACGCATGTGGCCCTTCAAGATGGCCGCCGCCATGTGCTGCAGGGAATGAAGGGACCGGAAGTGAGTCCTCTGGATGCGGCAGTCCTCCCGACCTCACCTCTCGGATCGGAGGCACCTCTGACAGCCCCAGGCATTCGAGGCACGGCTGCACTGGGGGACTCCTGCTGTGATGTGCCTCAGCCCCGGGAGCTGCTCCACCATCCAGCCATCCCTCTCCAGGGTGCACCCGCACCGCTGATGGGACCAAATCGTGAGTACGGGGGTCATGGACCCCATGTCTCTGTATATGCCGCTCAGGCCCCCGTACCCCCCCCCCCCCCCAACCTCACCTGGACCCTAGCCCATTGGGAGCTTCCCCTGCTTGGTCCTCTGGCTCCTCTTGGGGTAGCCCCCCACATGCCCACCAGACCCCCTCAACCTCAATACCCCAGGGGTCTGCCCCGCCCCATCAGCCCTTACCTCCCTCCCGTGCCAACAGCTAGGGCTTCGTCAGCCTCTCTTCCAGCCATCATGTTCAGCACTCTGCTCGCAACCCGGACGTTATTCCGGTTGTTTTTGGATTAAGTCACACAGACTCCTCACTTGTACCTGTTCGTGAAAATAGACCGGCAACCCTCCTGGACATTCGTCAGGTGGCCCAAATGCTACCCACTAGGTCTGAAAGGATTTCCTTTGCTAGACAGATAGTGGAAGAATGTAAACTGGAGTTTTCCCAGTTCCGAGCGGAACTTTCCTCACTTTCCTCACTTCCTCGCTCAAGACCGGGCCGCTGACAACGCAACATTGGCCACTGAACAATCCACCCTGCAGCATCATTCTGCTCAATTATTTACCCTGTAACAACATCTGGACGACATTGAGAATAGTAATCAGAGGAACAACATACGTATCCGGGGTCTACCTGAATCTATTCCAGCGTTCGATCTTTTCTCCACATTGTCCACCATCTTCAACAACTTATTGGGTCGCCCGCCAAATACCCATATTGAACTTGACCGAGCTCATATAGCCCTACGTCCACTGAACCTTGATGACCAACGGCCCAGAAATTTTATTTGCCGGATACATTTCTATGCCATTAAGGACGCTATTCTGCAAAAAGTCAGACAACAATCCTCCATCTCTCACCACGGGACGCAGATACAAATATTGCCGGATTTATCCAGACACACCTTGGCGCAAAGAGCCTCTTCGAGGTTCTTCGGCATCAAGGCATCGTCTATAGATGGGGCTTCCCCTTTGCCCTAGTGGACAGGTGCGATGGTCACACCTATACGCTAAGGTCTCCCAGTGACTTGCCTGACTTCCTCAGAGAGCTCGGCCTTCCTTCCATCTCCATCCAAGAGTGGCCCTCGTTGTTGTCTTCTGCGGGCAGGGGACCCCAACTAGGACGCCCTACTTTGTCACGCCAGGATTCTATGGGGGGTCGGCCTCCGAGGTGCCCCAGAAGATGGTCTGGTCGCGGACGCGGCGGGGAACATGCACAGTCAGAATAGACTGCCCCTTCAGCATGAGGACCTGTGCTGATAGGAGCCTCGTGTGTCTACTCTGGGACTTAGTTTGCCTTCCGAGATTTTTTATGTTCCTGGAAGTGCTCTTTTGTTCTGGTTTACTGTGAGATGCCTCGTTTGTTTTCTGCCTAAGAAATTGTATTCATTAATGCTGTCATATGCCTTCCCCTCTATTCTCAATGTATCTGTAACAATAGCTGTGTATATTTATACTTATGTTATTATATGCTGGGAGAGCGGGTCGCTCTCATGAATAGCTGTCACTTTTCCTCCGTAGCTACTGGACCAATCCAGAGCGCAGCTTTCGCTTACTGGTCCCTCATATTTTTGTGCTTAGCTTATGCGGCAGTCTCTGTGTTGCTGCCTTTTTTTTGTTGTTTTGTTTTTTTCTCACGCAATGTTTTCTTTGCCTAGATTGTTCCCCCCTCTTCTCGTCCTCTTCTTTGTGGTGATCCTGGACTCCGTCCCCGAGATTGCGGATTGTTTTCACACCTTTTACTCTGATCTCTATAACCTTCGACCCTCTGCTGGCTCTTCCTCCCCGGATCGAGCCTCTCCCTCCACGCCCTTATCTGGTGCGGGGGCTGAAGAGATGGATGCTGATTTTACTTTGCCGGAAGCTCCTCGCAGTTATTAAGGATCTTCCGGGGGGGAAAAGTCCAGGACCGGATGGATATACTGCCAAATTCTATAAGACATTGACAGACGGTCTGGCGCCGCTTCTTCTCCACGCCTTTAATTCTACTTCCCCTGCAGTCTTGTTCCACACGGGTTCCACCTTGGCACATTTTACGGTCATCCCTAAACCAGGTAAGGAACCGCAGCTCTGCTCCAGCTATCGCCCCATCTCCTTACTCAACGTGGATTTAAAAATCTATGCCAAACTACTTGCTAACAGACTAAATAAACACCTTCCCCATTTAATTCATCCGGATCAGGTGGTCTTAGTGCCTGGCCAGGAGGCGCGTGATAATACCCTGAACACCCTAGATATTATTCATCATGCCCAGTCCCATCACATTCCTCTCATAATCCTGTCCCTGGATGCCGAAAAGGGATTCGATAGAATATCCTGGCCCGCCCTTCACCAGACTCTCCAACACATAGGCCTCGGTCCTTCCTTTATAGGTAAAATTATGGCCCTCTATCATTCCCCATCTGCCCAAATAAAAATAAACGGCTCCCTCTCTGCGCCCATTGCTATTCATAATGGTACCAGACAGGGTTGCCCTCTCTCCTCTTTGCTGTACATCCTCGTCATGGAACATCTCATGGCCTCCATCCGGAGCAGCTCGGATATTAAGGGTATTCTCATAGGTGGGACGGAATATAAGTCCTCCGCATTTGCTGATGACCTTTTGGTCTATCTTACGAACCCGCATGTATCTCTCCCATCGTTGATGTCCGAGCTGTCCCGTTTTGGATCATGGTCCAACTTTAAGATCAACTTCTCCAAGTCCGAGGCTTTGAATGTATCTCTTCCGCCCTCGACACTATCACTCCTCAAAAATAATTTCCTGTTTTCCTGGCCTTCTAGGGGTATAACGTATTTGGGAGTGCGTATAAGTTCTGACCTCTCCCAACTGTTTACTAATAACTTTGTCCCTTTACTAGGCAAATTCCGCACTGATCTCGCCTCATGGCATAAAAAGGAATTCTCCTGGTTTGGCCGAATTAATATCATTAAAATGTCACTCCTCCCCAAGTTGCTGTATCTCCTGCAGACGATCCCGATCTCCATCCCCTCTTCTTATTGGCTGCGTATCCAACAGTGCTTTGGATCCTTCATCTGGCCAACGGGTCGTCCCCGCCTGAGTAGGATAATTCTTACTCGCTCCAGGGACATAATTATGATTCTAAACTCTGGGTTCAATTAGCCCAGTGGCTCTGTGCCCGTACCCTCTCTACCTCGTCATGGACCCTGCCTGGGAACAGACCAAGACCCGACTCCTTTGTTGTTTTTCATACCCTCCTGGCGCTACGCTCTTCTGGGGTAGGGGGTTCGCTCGTGGACCCACTGGGGCCACTGACCCCTGTTACCGACAACCCAGCATTTCCTGCTGGGGAGGCGCGTCTCTCCTTCTTAGGCAGGTCTTCCACTAATCCCATGTATTTCACTCAGGTCCTATCCGATTCTTCTTTGCTCCCATTAACTACTATATGCCCGGCTGAAATGCCCTCACCGCGTCACATATTTCAATACTCCCAATTAAAACATTTATATAGTGCTACTAAACGCCAAGCTAACCTTCATCGCCCACTTACTGAAAGTTTGTGTGTTTCCACCCGGCCCCCTGCACATGCCATCTCCACACTCTATAAGTTACTCCTAATCCAGCGATCTCCTCACCTCCCATCCTTCTAGGTGGTATCTGGTCCCTTCTGCCCTACATAAATGGTACCCGTCTGTACCTGACACATGTTGGCACTGTGGGGCGACGGGGGGATCCATGTCTCATATTTGGTGGAGTTGCCCCTCCCTACGGAATTTTTGGGAGGCGATTCTTAAAATCATACTGGAGGTCTCGGGGGTCTCTGTTCCTAGCTCCCCCGAGGCGGCCCTTTTATTTATGTTCCCTATTCCACTACCCATCTACAAGCGCTCCCTAATTAGGCACCTCCTTCAGGCTGCCAAATCGCTTATTCCCCGCAAGTGGAAGGCGGCAGCTCCTCCACTCTTGGATGAGTGATTTCAGGAGGTTGCCTTGATACAACGTATGGAACTCCTCCTGGCTCAATCCCTGGCTGCCTCTGCACGATATACAGATATGTGGTCTTCATGGCTTCAATTTCTCTCCTCACCCACCTACCGCACTGTAGTGGCCTGCGGCCCAGTGCCCATCCCTCCCCACGAGATTTCATCTGAGAGGGGACTGCATGCGAGTGTGGAGGGGATTGCTGGTTTGCTCGGCTCACTCAGGTATTTATTAAGTGCATAGCTGCCTTTTCTTACTTTTATGTATCCATGATTATCCGGAGCTGGAGTACAGGCTCACCATGAACTACACTGGTCTTTTCCCTGCCTTGTTTGTCTCCTATTTTATTTTTCCCTTTCTTTCTTGTGCCTATTTTGAGGGGTTATTTGCTTCCTGTGATGATGCTCACATGCTATGGCCATAGCGTTTCAAGATGTACAGGAAGTTGACTTATCGCACCCTGTTTTGTTTTGCTCACCACTTCCTTTTCAGTAATACTCCTTCCCGTTATGATGCCCAGATGGCTGTTTAGTGTGTGCTCTTCATGGGTTGTGATGTTTACCCTTCTGTTTGGGCTGCGCCCTATTTATCATGTTCCTTTTATTATAAGGGCACAATTTCTCTGTAAGTTTTTGTAAGTGTTTGTATTAAAACCAATAAAAAACTTTGATTTGGAAAAAAAAAACACAAACACAAAAAAAAATAGTAACATAATAAAAAGCAAAACAATTCGTATACTTACTTTTTTTGGGTTCAGCGCCGAAGCCACAATGTCAGCGAGCTGGGCACTATATCTAATACTATCATGTGTGATACTGCCTGCTGAGCTAATATATCTAATCCTATCCATAGCTATAGGGTCATCGTGCTATAGATATGCTGTCTCCGATATAGAATTATATATTTGTATATATATATATACATACACACATAATTTTTTTGGGGGGAGCACACATGTATTGGGGCTATTGCCCCTGATGTTTTAAGACCTTAGCTACGCCCTTGGCTACTAGTGCTGCATCCTTTTGTCACTTACGAGACCCAGTGATGCAACTGAAAGCTGTGGGCTGTCAGTCATGAAGAGAAGTGGGCAGGGGGCCCATGAAGGACTTTTGCACCAAGGGCCCATGAGCCTTTAGCTACGGCCCTGTCATAAATATAGTACTAGAACCACGCTTAGTACATATCTACAGCACCAGAACCTAGTTCAGTACATATACAATACCTGCACAAGTACAGCTAAGTACAGAGATCATTTGCAAATTCAGTTTACACCTTGCCTTGTAAGTTTATACCATGTGAAACTACAGCTCCCAGTATGATATGAACAATAATAAGGTTATGTTTGGAGTTGCTGTTTCACAAAAATAGATTGGTACCACTAATCATCATGCAGTAGACCATATCTGTGACTACAGTACTGATCAGAAACTCCTACCACAAAATACAAGAAGGATAACCAGTGTAATGCAAAATATAATATCTTTATTAGATACAAGTTAAAATACAGAATATAAAATGGTACGACAAACCCATGATGCAAAGATCCCCACATGTAAATACTAAAAACCTCCTATAGAAATGCATAGGTAAAAACAGCAAAGTGCAAGTGCCTGAACAATAAATGCAGCAGCCCAATACTGACAAGTGTCAAGTTAGGGAAGACAATTAGACTAGACAGGCACAAAAAGGAGGACAGAATACAGACCAAAAGAGGGGGACCCTGATCCCCCTCTTTTGGTCCGCATTCTGTCCTCCTTTTTGTGGTGTTCTGGTATTTTTAACTGGAAATCAGCTGCCCACATTTCTTAAGATGGTAGACCTTCAGGTTTTTGTCAGGACTGGGCTGCTATAGATGGAATTATACATTCAACTAGCAAAACATAAATGTGAAAATGTATCGCTACAAAAATATTGATCACAAGAACAATGGAACCTGCTACAAAATCATTATTTTCTTGGATATTTTATTTAGACACAAACTAATGAATAGTTTTGCACCATTTCAATATGTTCCTTGATTTTCTATTATGGAAAAATATAGTCTCTATTGTCTTAAATAAGGGGGGGCTATAATAGAAAAAATGTTCTCACTTCAAGTAACTTATTGGCTCTACTTTGGACAAATCTGTTTTCTAAAAGGTGAATACATTACTATACGTCATCCCAGGAACCCGGCCTGGACGAAGAAACAAAGTCTTCTGGGTAAGTATAAGATTTTTTTTTCTGAGTTGATGCGAACCCACCGCAAAAAAGCAAATAGCAGTTGTTGAGGATTTTACCTACTGCAAAAAATAAACATAGTTTATGCCAATACAATTGACATGCTGCGGAATAAAATTCTGCACCGCAAGTTAATTTCTGAGCGTATTTTTCCGCTCAGCCTTTACGCAGCGTGTGAATGAGATTTGTGTTATCTCATCCACTTTGCTGCTACTGTACTTGCTGTGGATTTTCCACAACGAATTCCGTTGCGGAAAATTCACAGTATTTAAAGTGATTTTATCACTATATGGGTCAGTTCACACGTTGCGTGTGAACTAACCCATATAGTAATAAAATCACTTATGTAATGAACTTTTATTAAAAACTAAAAGTAATTGTTACACCTGTGCAGCTTCTTTGTTTCACAGTACATAGAAGCTGCAGAAAGCCGTTCTGAGCCGAATCCATCAGTGAGCTACATTGACGTCTCGGCTGACAGAAGCTCCTGTGTGCTACTGAACGATTTTCTAAGCTCAGTTCTGATCAAGTCAAAGTGGATCCAGAACATAGTATAGCTATCCCTGACAACCCATTTAAGTTAAAGAGGCTCTGTCACCAGATTATAAGTGCCCTATCGCCTACATAAGCTGATTGGCGCTCTAATGTAGATAACAGCAGTGGTTTTTATTTTGAAAAACGATCATTTTTGAGCAAGTTATGAGCTAGTTTAGATTTATGCTAATTAGTTTCTCAATGGACAACTGGGCATGTTTTTACTTTTTACCAACTGGGTGTTGTACAGAGGAGTGTATGAGGCTGACCAATCAGTGACTAATCAGTGTCCTGCACTTCTCATTGTTCCAGCCCAGCATGATCCACAGCACAGTGTAATTGTGCAGTGAAAGAAGTAAACACGCCCAGTTGCTAAAAACACAATACACGCCCAGTTGGAAATAAGAGAAAACACGCCCAGTTGTCCATTAGAAAGGCTCATTTGCATAAATATAAAATTGCTCATAACTTAGCCAAAAATGATCGTTTCAAAAAAAAACAAAAAACGTTACTGTTATCTACATTGCAGCGCCGATCACATGCAATAGGAGATAGGGATTTGATAATCTGGTGACAGTGCCTCTTTAAGCAGACCACGGGGATAGTTGGATATTTATTTTCAATCTGGAATTAATAAGATATTAACCCGCTTTCATTGGGAGCGAGCAGTTGTACAGAACCACCAAATTAAAGAGGCTCTGTCACCAGATTTTGAAACCCCTATCTGCTATTGCAGCAGATAGGCGCTGCAATGTAGATTACAGTAACGTTTTTATTTTTAAAAAACGAGCATTTTTGGCCAAGTTATGGCCATTTTTGTATTTATGCAAATGAGGCTTACAAAAGTACAACTGGGCGTGTTGAAAAGTAAAAGTACAACTGGGCGTGTATTATGTGTGTTACATCGGGGCGTGTTTACTACTTTTACTAGCTGGGCGTTCTGATTAGAAGTATCATCCACTTCTCTTCAGAACGCCCAGCTTCTGGCAGTGCAGATCTGTGACGTTACTCACAGGTCCTGCATCGTGTCGGCCACATCAGCACCAGAGGCTACAGTTGATTCTGCAGCAGCATCAGCGTTTGCAGGTAAGTAGCTACATCGATTTACCTGCAAACGCCGATGCCGCTGCAGAACCATCTGTAGCCTCTGGTGCCGATGTGTCCTCGCTCGTCTGACACGATGCAGGACCTGGGGAAGTGACGTCACAGAGTGATCTCTCGAGAACACGGCTGTGTCTGCACTGCCAGAAGCTGGGCGTTCTGAAGAGAAATGGATGATACTTCTATACACAATGCCCAGCTAGTAAAAGTAGTAAACACGCCCCGATGTAACACACATAATACACGCCCAGTTGTACTTTTACTTTTCAACACGCCCAGTTGGACTTTTGCAAGCCTCATTTGCATAAATACAAAAATGGTCATAACTTGGCCAAAAATGCTCGTTTTTAAAAAATAAAAACGTTACTGTAATCTACATTGCAGCGCCTATCTGCTGCAATAGCAGATAGGGGTTGCAAAATCTGGTGACAGAGCCTCTTTAAAGCTAAAGTGCCCACCTCTCCGTAATTGCAAAACTAGATGTTAGGATATGATGGAATGAACTTTGATAATCTCTTGGGAGTAAGGTACCATCTTGTCAGAACTATGTAGAAAGTGTCTTTAATGTTGTTGGAAAGAGATATCGTACTAGTTCTGTAAAAAATAAATAAATTCCATAGTCTGCTGAATATACCTTGAAACACGCATACAAGTTTAGAAAACCACAGGCTATTTTGATGCAGTTTTAGGGTTCATGCACAAGGCAGGGAGAATACCAGACCTCTACACCAGCCCTATTATAGCTCCAGACAAAAAAAACAGCAGTAATACGGCCATGTGAATGAGTCCTTAAAGGGGTTTTCCCACAAACACATGTATACCCTATCCACAGGATAGGGGATATATGTGTAATTGTTGGGGGTCCGAAAGTTGTCCGAAGTGCTCTATGAGAATGGAGCGCTGATGCGCATGCTCATCCACCGCTCCATTAAATTATTTGGTGCTGCCGGTCCCGGAAATTCCATAGAAATGAAAGGAGTGATGGCCGAGCAAGTGCACCAGCGCTCTATTGTCATGGAGCACTTCGGGGGACTTTCAGTCCCCCATTCTCCTCATCGCTGGGGTCCCAGCGGTCGGATCCTAGTGATCACACATATATCCCCTATCCTGTGGATAGGGGATACATGTGTTTGTGGGGAAAACACCTTTAAGGGCTCATTCACATGGCCGTATTACTACTGTTTTTTGTCTGGAGCTAAAACACCTTTAAACACCTAAAAACCTGTGTAAACCTGGCTTCATAGCAACTAGTAATACCCTGCATTAAAACTCTAAGCAATATGTATTTAATCATTTTTATTGCTCTGTAATATTTAGGCAGAACACTCTCTGCATATGTAAAAGGTGCAATAAATTGGCACATTAACTTGCTTGGATATTACACAAGAATTTTTTTGACATTTAATACATTCAGATCTTTAACTATTGCAAGTTCTTTGTTGTATTTAATAAAACTTTACTGCAGCCACTTGTCTTGTATTGATGCACACTCCCTCATGTCTCTATTGACAGTTAATGATGTTTTCTCAGCCTGATTATTAAATTAGTATAACATCTTTTGCCATATAAAACAATGAGTACTAAGTGTTTGATAAATGTTTTGCTTCCTACGTACAAGAAAAGCATCATTCTCCATTTTTATTGGATGACACCTCTATTATGACTTTGTCTCTATCCAATTATTGAAACAAATAAATAAAGATTGTTATTTTCAAAAGCTTTTTAATACAGCTTTTCCACTTAATAGGGCCCAAGTCTCTGATTATGCTATAACATAGCAGAGCACAATGCTGTGTAGACAATGCATATTGCCATGCCTCTAGCTGTCAATTAGACAAAGAATTCAAGTAGATACAGCTGCATACTCCCTACCCCCCTTGCGATCCCTTCTCTCTTTTTATTCTGATGTGGGATGCACTAAACCACTCAATTATGCGATAAACAATTCAGTCCGTCAACAACACGCTTTTGCACTTTTTGAAATGGTGTTTAGAGGTAGATAAATGAAAACAAGCATGGCAGCCTGCCACCGTGTATTCTGCTCCCTGGATCTTTGCAGGGCACTGAGCAAGAAGAGACTTAGCATAAGTGTTTCCTGGAGCCCAAGACATGTCATTTGCGAACAGACAATAGCGGTTTGTTTTTTAGATAGCTGATGTCTAGTTTAATGCTAGTTGGCGTTCTCAAACAGTAATGGGTTCACAAGCTGTTCTGAGCATTGCGTAAAGGATATTTTTTTCAACCCCCCGCCCCACTATAAAATTCTAAATTTTGAAAATTCAAAGATCCGTGTAATAAAGTCACAATGAGATTAAAGATTTATTGCCCAAAATAAGTAAACTTCAACGTATAGCATTGTGCAGCACAATTTATTGGTCAATATTGATAATGGGCTCATAGGTCACTGATCTAAACTGAGCATGCTCTGTGCAAGTCTAATATGCAGAATAAATTCAGATTTCCAAAGCTTAATTTAGCTTCCTGCTGTGTTATTGCCATTCTAAATTCAGATCTGCCAGATGGATTTGTACTAAAAACTGTGTTGTTTCTTTTGGAAGTGAATGGGTTAGTTTCTTTATCAGAAATCAACAAAGCTGTTACTTTAATTTGATCTCTTGCTGTGTTAATTGGGCTGTTAAGTCTTCTTCTGACTATGGCCACAACATATAAGTTCTGTAATTGCATGAATAAGTATGTTGAATGCATTTGATTAAACTAGTATATAGACCTTAACATTTGTTAGATAGATAGATAGATAGATAGATAGATAGATAGATAGATAGATAGATAGATAGATAGATAGATAGATAGATAGATAGATGGATGGATGGATGGATGGATGGATGGATGGATGGATGGATGGATGGATGGATGGATGGATGGATGGATGGATAGATAGATAGATAGATAGATAGATAGATAGATAGATAGATAGATAGATAGATAGATAGATAGATAGATAGATAGATAGATAGATAGATAGATAGATAGATAGATAGATAGAGGTGCCCATATTCGTAGCGGTAGTGTGCCCCTTAGCCATTTTACCACTAAACACCACAGTTTTGCAATGTGTTATTTTTTTTATTATTAATATTATTTAAAAGATTAGTGACAGGTGTGTGTAGGAGTGTGGCTTCTAAGAGTCCTATTACATGGCCCGACATGGACCGTGTACACGTGCACCGATCAACAAGACAGCTCGTTGATCGGCGCTTGTTTGCTCCTTTCACAAGGAGCTATGTATGAGGACGAGTGATCGTTACTAAAATCGCTCGTCCCCATACATTTCTATCATGTCGGCAGCATGTCTTCTTGTTTAGACGGAGATGTTCTGCCGACAACGATACGATCAGCGTTTGCTCGTTCATCGACTGATTGTTGCCCTGTTTACAC
Organism: Rhinoderma darwinii; assembly: GCF_050947455.1. NCBI lineage: Eukaryota > Metazoa > Chordata > Amphibia > Anura > Rhinodermatidae > Rhinoderma > Rhinoderma darwinii. The sequence goes on from NC_134692.1 coordinate 52,100,767, forward strand.
ATGGCATTGACCGGGAATGAGTGTTCTATGACCGCTCGTTTGCCCGATCATTGGCCCATGTAAAAGTGCCTTAAATCACAGCTGATGCTTATCTCACAGTGGTATACATGTACTGTACATATGGTCAGACATAGCACATAGCTTGTGCCTATTTTTCAACAGTCTGTAGTTTGTTATACATTTAAAATGAGCCATATAACAACAAGTAACATAGCAAAGAGGTGGAGTTGCTCTGTGGGAGATCATCTTACAATGAAGTACAGTATCCGTCATTCCCTGGGGCTCATGTGTTCTTAGGCAGTGCAAGAGTTCTTGTTGTATTTCTTTCATTTCTACCTGTGTTCACAAAACGGGCTGACAATGGCCACAAGAATAGACCTACAGTAGGTATAATTTAATGGGTGCAATGATTGTCTATGGTTGTGGTTGCATTTTATGGTCATTATTTTAACCAGGGAGACAACAGCCCATGCAACATAAGCAGAATTTATATTAAACCGGATAAAGATGGAAACATATCCATCCGCAGCATGGGGTGAGCTGGGAAATGTGCTTTAATTTGCCAGTTCATTCACTTGATAAATGTAAGTCCAAAATATGATTAAAAATAAGTAAAAAGAAAAAAAAATGATTATCCCATTAAGATGCCACCATTATTTGCATATATTGCTGTGTTGGCAAGCCAGCAGATTTGCTTGAATCTCCTTAGGAAGAATATGTGATCCCAAAGTGTATGTTGAAGAAGCTATATTAATGATAATAATGATGATGATTATGATGGTTGGTAGCATTTATTAATATGTGAGTGGCATTACTTGGGTTTTGCTAAGTAACCAAATTAATAAACTAAATGTTCAAGTAAACAGTGATCCCTTATAGTAAAATCTCCTCAGTTTACAATATTTTAACCTGTATGAGATCAGATGGAAAATCCACCCTATCAGCGAAACACCTGTGAATCAGGGCACGTAAATGCCAATCAGTGGGCACTGTATATCTTATGCCCATACACTGATTGACTGTCTAGCAGCACCTCTCTGTAATACGGTACAATTTTTATTTTGTCTGTACACAGGACTCAGAAGAAGCTCCAGTTCTCTACATAGAAAACCATTCCCCAACTTCCAGCAGCTCTTTCTAAGGGTATGTTCACACGCTTACTAAAAATCGTCTAAAAATACAGAGCTGTTTTCAAGGGAAAACAGCTCCTGATTTTCCGACTTTTTTTTAGCAACTTGCACTTTTCGCAGCATTTTTTATGCCCGTTTTTGGAGCTGTTTTTCTATAGAGTCAATGAAAAACGGCTCCAAAAACGGCTCAAGAAATAACATGCACTTCTTTTTATGGGGTGTCTTTTTACGCGCCGTTTTTCTGAAAATGATGCTTAAAAAAAAAGGCCCCGTCGGAACGGAATGCCGTATTTCCCATGGAAATCAATGGGCAGATGTTTGTAGGCATTCTGCTTCCGATTTTTCAGCCGTTTTTTGGGACGTTTACAGCCCGAAAAATGGCCGAAAATAAGCCGTGTGAACATACCCTAACTGTTATACGTGTAAAGACTTGATATATCAATATTAGTTATATACTTATATTTCTATAATTTTCATTTTGTATTGGTTTCAACTGCTATTTTTAGCGTTTTGGAACCATTTACTAGTTTTGCATTGACTTTTTGTCTCAAGTTGCAACATTTTCAAGCTATAGTGACCATTCCGGAACAAATTAATATTGTAACTTAAGGGAGCACTGTAATACATAATGTGTGAGTCCAGGCATCACATTGCATTGATATCATCATCATTTTGTTATTTTTAAACCTGCCTATAACCAGCAGCTCAGAATGATTCATTATGTACACCTCATTTAAAGTGGCGTTCCACTTGGAGAGCTTGACATGTTTACACTGTACATACATACACTGTACTCATAACCTACGAGTAATGAGAGATGTTTTAAATATATTTTAGTGTACATTTACAATGTGAAAACTATTGAATATGTTTTATGCTGAGATATGGTACATGTCAAATAGGCTGATGTTGTACTACTGTCAGGTTTCTGACAACACGTGGTACATAGGTTAGTTTTAATTCTACCATGCACAGTGAATTTCTAGAAAATGTTTCAGCATAGCAATGCCTCTCAGTATAAAGCAAGTTCCACATAAGGTGGTTTTCTGACTTTAGTGTCGAAAAATTTGACAGGTCTGCGCAAATTCACCTTTGGGAATATCCATTACACGAGAGTCCTTATAGTCCATCAACAATGTCAAATCTCCCTTGTGCTCTTGTGGACACCAGAATGGATGCCTCTGAAGTCCAAAATCTAGTGTAAAGCCTTCTTAGAAGAATGGAGGCTCGTAAAACAGCAAAGGAAGGAGCAACTCCGCATTAACCATTTTAAGTCTGTAATGTACAGTATATTTAAAAGCTAATTTAATGGCAGATTGCACTAAATAGCACACTTTCTTCATCAGAATAAAACTGTCATAGTCACAACTTGATCCTGATAATGTCATAAGGAACTTGAAGCAACTGTCTTCCACTAAGATCACAGTAGCAGCTTTTAAACACTACCGTGATCCCTGTGGTAGACATGACAACAGATATTGCCGTGACTTTCAGACTACTTCGCTACTAACCCTTCCCACCATACTGCCACTTCACTCCAGTGGCAATATTGTGGGAAGTGTTAGTGTTAGATTGTGCTGACGCATGTAATGGACAGATGTATCGCTATAGGGAGTGTAGATGTAGCATTCGCACCCAGGCCATGGTACTGATTTAGCAGTCACCAACAGCTGTGGGACACCTACGTAACATGCCGCACATTTACTTTGAATAAGAATGGTAATTCTAAGCAAATGGTGTAAAGTGTCGTTACGTTCTACGCTAAAAATGTAGCTTGTCAGGGAGTCGATTTGGTGGATGATCTTTACCTGTGGGGGCTAACAAGCCCCTCTTCTACATATTGGAATAAAGATTTCAGTATTATAAATAGCACATGGCAGGTGGGGGTCTCTGTTACAAATTTTATATTGGGGGCAAGGGGCTTCAAGTTACACCTCTAAGCGAATAATGCAGGTGGGCACAGTTGGTGATGTAACTCACCAGCACGTGCCTACCCACTATATTCTGAAGCAGACTGGAAGAAAAATCACAGGAGAAGAGTTTAGTTGAGTATTTGTTGTTTTAATCCCACCAGTTGTTATGTGGTCCATAATAAATGTGCAGTCAGGGGACTGGACAGTGGTTTTAAATAATTGTCCTAAAGTGACAAAAACTGTATCCAATTTAAATTAAAGTTTCCAAATTCAGTTGTAAAACCTTTTTTTATTTCGAAAAGAGAGTACAAAAAAATGATACAAAAAAATATGAAAATTACAACGTTTACAGTCCATAACATAGTCACATGTCACATGCCACATAGTCACGCAGTCACATAGTCACATGCTCATGTAATAATGAGTTCACATCATCCAGAATGTTATGTTTTTAACATGGCTTTTCTTACTTTCATCTTACTGGCAGACATATTTGCCCATTTAGTGTCCCATTCTTTTATGTGAGAACCATACTTAAACACAAGTGAGCTTGTCTACTTCATATTTACTTCATTCTTTACCCAGGTAATAAACAATTAGAAAAAAATGGCATATTCATTAAAGGAATGAAAATTCAAGAAAGCATCAGGTCTTGCACAATTACAGCTTGGTTGGTTTGGATGGCACCAGCCAGATGGCAGAGGCACAATGCCTCAGGGCAGTAGATGCCATCGAAACACTGGTGTGCAGAACAATAGTCATCTCTAGATTCATATCTGAATGATTGTATTAACTGTGTAGTGTCTCTGTGCATTGTCAGAAGTCATCTTTTTAGCAGTTCTGCGATACATTAATGTCACACGTATGTATACAATGCATCTCAACACTTTGAAGGTTAGCTTTGTAAATATTTGTCATAATTTCAGGATACCAATTAAAGGATACTTTAAACCATATTTATATGAAATCAACATGTATTTCTGAGGAGATGATTGTGATTCACCGGTTTGAACACACACGTTGAAACTAGAAAATACATTCAAATCGGAAGTTGTGAGTGGAGTTGGAAAGACGCTAGTAAAATAGAAAACAAAACATACTACGGAGAGAAAGTGAAGAAAGTGAATGATAGCAAGAGAAGGAACACTATGCAAACAACATGGATGTGGTTTACAAATGGGTTTAATAGTACAGTTAAATACTACATTCAAATATTAAATGGGTTGAATCCTGCATTAAAATAATATATTGAAGTATAAACATAGGAAACGCAAATAGTTAAAATGTAAAAAAAATGTAGTTGTCCCAATTCTGTCCCTGTACAATGAGTTATATATTGACTTTAGAGAATAAAAGTGATTTATTGAGCCACCATTGGTATATTTGTATTATATATGCCTTTCAATTATAAGATTTATCCACTGATGATGTGCCATCTCCCATTATAACTTCTTCAACAAAGAATACAATTTGCAAAAGAATACTGAATACATGTAAAGGTGCCACTGAGGCACTGACCAGTGTATCATTTCCACCAAACCCAAATAGTAAAGATTCACCCTTAGACATGTATTGATATGTAACCGAGACATTTCAGAAAATAATATTTGTGGGGGTCAGTGCCCTTGGACTTTCATTGATTGTTAGATGAAGGGAAGAATCAGAAAATAAGAAAGCCATTTCATTAATGGGAAACCCAGTCAACAGACCCCTATCAATTACATGACATCTCAGAAGATGTCTAAACAGCTTATGTGAGATTTTAGGATAAATATCAAAATGTCAGAATGTATATTTTTGTATATTGATGAACCATTGGCTGCATTTGCATATGTGCCATCTAGCACAGAGATGGTCTGTCCAGTATACAAAGTGGATTATAGTGTTCCAGCATGCCTCTTGCCACAGGAACTTATTCACCTGCCTTCTGGCATTGACCATACAGAAGTGAGATATGAATGTTAATACATTGTGTTTGTAGCAACCTGAATTTATTAATGGGCATGTGGAGATCTGCATCCTTTCCCTGAGTCCATTACACTTTGATCTGATTCGTATCAGAGGAGGGGCACCAGACTATCTCATTTATTGCTCTAGCAATAAGACCAAACATACGGAGCCATTAACAGCATGGTACAGGAGGCATAAAGCAAATTGTGGCAGATAATGTTATTAGCCAGGAGTGACCTGATGTGGCTTGACAGATTGAAATCCATTCTTTATCAGTAAATGCTAGCACTCATTAATTAGGGATGGATAGTAAATAATAAGCCTTCTAAATACGTGAAACACTCATCTGCTCCAAAGTACAAATGTGATGTACTTGCTGCAGCACTTCTATTTGATATACTGGGAATATAGGACAATTGTAATTTTATAACATAGAATTTATTTTAAAGCCTATACTCATATAGTATCAGGAAGCTGTATCTAAAATAAAAACTACTTTTACAAGGCAACTTTGTTAGGCTACATTCACACGAATGTAGTTTTCCATGTCCGAGGTGGACCCATGCGGGACGAGTTATCATGGATCCCCCACAGACTAGAGTCTATGGAGGGATGCGTGACACGCAATAAAATAGGACGTGTCCTATTTTTCAACGGACCGTTCACACGCTCCGTTGGAACAACGCTCGAAATACATGACGAGATTCACCTTTGTGTGAATGAGCCCTAACACATTTGTCCACTGGATCTCTAAGAAATTGAAGCAACTTTCTCAGTACAGACTACAAACAAACACCATGGGAAAGATTTATCAATATATTTCAAGTTTTCTGCCATAATAAATTGGAAAATATAGGATTTGGGACAAACGCAACATTTATAAAGCACCTGCATCACTTTTTTTTAACACATATAACTCATTTATTAAAAATTTCAGACGTCTTCCTAATTAGATAACTGTCACAAACCAATACCAGGTTATTTTTGAAGAGATCAAAAAGAAAAAAACAAAAAATATTTTCCAAAACATACCAGGCACTCTTTGGGATAAGAATAATTTTATATAAATTTTTATTAAATTCCATATAAAAATATATTTTAAAGATTTTTCATATATAAATATATCTCTTTCCTCTTTTATCCATAATACAAAGATTTTTTATAGGAAAAGAAAAGGGTTTGAGAAAACACATTTGTTTCAAACTAGATGTACATAATTTAAAAAAACAAAAACCAACAGAAACAGTTCCTCTTGTGTGATAGCAATGCAATTGTATATAAGGAGTTAAATATTCATCTTAAAATCTTCCTATACTCTGAATAAAAATTTAACGTGGATACCAGCATAGCAGGATTCCGACTCTTAAATGTAGGGGCGTGCTCCATTGCTTAAATTTGCTCACCTTTGGGTGAAATCTCGGCTGCCCCCGAGTATAGGAAGATTTTAAGATGAATATTTAACTCCTTATATACAATTGCATTGCTATCACACAAGAGGAACTGTTTCTGTTGGTTTCGGACCAAAATTAGAAAAGAAGGAGTAAAAAGAAAAAAGCGCAAGTGTGAACGGAGACCAATGGTGTCTGGATAAAAAAAATCTTCAGAACCGGTTCTTATAGCTAATCTCTTATATGGGTCTGATTTTGGCTTATGTATAGAACACCTATTACCTAGATATCTCATCATGACATGTCATTGTGTTTAGAGGGGGATAAATTAATGGCAGTAATGTTATAAAAGTCTGTGTTGGTATCCTGGCCAGGAGACAATTTTTTTTTTTTTTTTTTTTTAAATTATGTACATCTAGTTTGAAACAAATGTGTTTTCTCAAACCCTTTTCTTTTCCTATAAAAAATCTTTGTATTATGGATAAAAGAGGAAAGAGATATATTTATATATGAAAAATCTTTAAAATATATTTTTATATGGAATTTAATAAAAATGTATATAAAATTATTCTTATCCCAAAGAGTGCCTGGTATGTTTTGGAAAATATTTTTTGTTTTTTTCTTTTTGAATTGTTGCTCTCCGAAACGGCACCGTGCTATATATGGATTGCATATTTTGGGATTTCTATTAGGTATGGTTTATAACCATTTCTTGTGTTTAGCTCATATTTTTGAAGAGACTGCAAAATCATCATGGGATTATTTGTCACATAATATATATGAAAACATCATAATAAAATAATAATAAAGACAATAAACAACACCATTTGGATAAATAATTGTCCACTACACTTTATTAACGGTTACATACATTTAAACAAATAAAATTTGGAGCTCAGCCATACAATCTCAAGCTCCAAATCCATATATAAACAACAATAATGAAATGAACAAATCCACCCAGCCCTGAATCTAAGTGACCCAACCCTCTAATAAGCGCGCAACAAAACTGGGAGATTCATAAATTAGGAGGGGGGTGGTGTTCAATGCTGTGGTGGTACTGCAAAGACACCTCTGAGGTAAATCCAGGTTATTATTTACTTTAGAAGCCCACCATAAATTCAAACAGACCAATCAAGGAATCTTCTACAAATTCCGTTTTAACCAGGCAGAATTTAGAGAACATTGTCCTGTGTAACAGTTAACCCATAAACTCCAAATTAATCTATGGCTAAAATTCCTTCCATAAATTCAAACCGACCAATCAGGAAACTTCAGCTGTATCCAAGCAGATAACATGCTCGTGCGCCAAATGCATGGTAAACCCATCAAGGAACATGTAAAATAAAAGGAAAATATGTTAATAACATGGTAGTTCTATTACCCCATCAATGTTAATTTCAATAGGGGCTTCCAGTCTGTCACACACTGCACTGTGGTAAGATAATGTCACATCAGTAGTATTGTGTAACAGCCACAGCTGTTTCAATTTCACAGTATAATTCCACTAAATTCAGCATAAAGCCTGTAGGGTCAAAATGCTCACTATACCCCTTGATAAATTCCTTCAGGGGTGTAATTTCACAAATGGGGTCACTTTTGGGTGGTTTCCACTGATTTGGTCCGGCAGGGGTTTTGCAAATGTGACATGGCACCCAAAAAACATTCCAGCAAAATCTGAATGCCAAGTAGCGCTCCTGCAGTTCTGAGCCCGGACTTGTATCCCAACAGCAGTTTATGATGAGAGATTGGCTTGCAAACGTTGGGGTGCTTTTTCTCCTTTAACCCTTGTAGAAATAAAAAAAATATCAACATTTTAGTGGAAAAAATTTTGACATTCATGTTCACGGCCTAATTCCACACAAAAAAACGGTGGGGTCTAAATGCTCACTATACCCCTCGATAAATTCCTTGAGGGGTTTAGTTTCCCAAATGAGATCTCTTTTGGGGATTTCCATGGTTTTGGTCCCTCAGGGGCTTTGCAAATGCGACATGACACCAAAAAACATTCCAGCAAAACTTGAGCTCCGAAAGCCAAATGGTGCTTCTTCCCTTCTGAGTCCTGGCGTGTGTCAAAACAACAGTTTATTACCCCATGTCAAGTATTATTGTAATTGGCAGAAATTGCTTTTCAAATGTTGGGGTGCCTTTTTCTCCTTTTATCCTTGTAAAAATGTAATTTTCAATTTCACAGCATAATTCCACTAAATTCAGCAAAAAACCTGTGGTTTCAAAATGCTCATTATACCCCTTATTAAATTCCTTCAGAGGTGTAGTTTCCCAAATGGGGTCACTTTTGGGTGGTTTCCACTGATTTGGTCCCTCAGGGGCTTTGCAAATGTGACATGGCGCCGCAAACCATTCCAGCAAAATTTGAGCTCCAAAAGCCTAATGGTGCTCCTGCCCTTCTAAGCCCTGCTGTGGGTCCAAACAGCAGTTTATCACCACATATGGGGTATTGACGTGCTCAGATGAGTTCACGTTACAAATGTTGTGGTGCTTTTTTCTCATTTATCAATTGTGAAAATGGAAAAATCTGATCTAAACCTACATTTTATTAGAAAAACTGTAGATTTTCATTTTCATGGCCTAATTCCACTAAATTCAGTAAAAAACCTATGGGGTCAAAATGCTCACTATACCCCTCGACAAATTCCTTCAGGGGTGTAGTTTCCCAAATGAGGTCACTTTTGGGTGGCATCCACTGTTTTGTCCCCGCAGGGGCTTTGCAAATTTGACATGGCACCCGAAAGGCATTCCAGAAAACTTGAGCTCCAAAAGCCAAATGGTGCTTCTTCCCTTCTGAGCCGTGCCGTGGGTCCATACAGCCGTTTATTACCACATATGGGGTATTGCAACTGAATACCACATATGGGTTACAGAACTGAACTGGTCCCTGAAAAAATAGCCTTTTGAAATTTTCTTGAAAATGTGAGAAATTGCTGCTAAAGTTCTAAGCCTTGTAATGTCCTGGAAAAATAAAAGAATGTTCAAAAAAACTATTTCAATTTAGAAAAATGCACATTTTTGCAAATTTTCTCAAAATTTGGGTATTTTTCACAAGAAAACAATCTCAGAATCGCTTGAAAAATAAAAGCATATCAAAGTTATCACATAAAGTGACACTTTAGTCCTTTAGGCGAAAACAGGCTGTGTCCTTAACCCCTTCCTGACATTTGTCGCTAGTATACGTCATGGAAAGCCAGTGCTTTCCGCAAAATTTCATATATTTATGACAAATGGATGGCGATTACTCAGAAGCGGTGCCATCATCCCTGGATGTCAGCTGTATCTTACAGCTGACACCCTCCTGTAATGGCGGGGACCGAAGTTAGCTTCGAACCCCGCCAATAACCCCTTAAATGCAGCGGTCAAAAGCGATCGTTGTATTTAAGGTGTTTGCAGCTCATCGGCGTCCCAGCAATGAAATAACCAGGGTGTCGGTGGCTGCAATGGTAACCGGAGGCCTAATAGTGGCCTCCCGGTCTGCCTAGTATGGAAAACTTCCAGCCCCCACCCAGAGGCGGGGTCTAAAATGCTTCCGTGGCCGTCGGCAAGATGGCGTCGGCTCAGAAGATGAGCCGGCGTCAACAGCAGTGAATTTAAGCTGTATGTTACAGCTGACATCCACCTGTAATGGCAAGAACCGGAGCTAGCTAAAATCACTGCCATTAACCCCTTAGATGCAGAGATTGAAAGCGATCGCTGCATCTTTGTGGTTGCCAGCAGATCGACAGCTCTGCCCTGCAATCGCAGGGCTGCCAACTGCTACTATGGCAACAGGAGACCTAATAATGGCCTTCTGCTCTCCCATTACAGAAGCCAATTAGGCCCCGCCCATAGGCGAAGCCTAATCGGCTTGCTGTCAGTGAATGACTGACAAATCTAAAGCATTGCACTACATAGGTAGTGCAATGTATTAGAAAAAAAAATCTGACAGTTGGACCTTCAAGTCCCCTTGTGGGACTAAAGAAAAAAGTGTAAAAAAAAAGTGAAAAAAAAGTTGTCAAAAATATAATAAAAGTTTCAAGTAATAAAATAAAACACAATAGCATTTTTTCCCTTATCAAGTCCTTTATTATTGAAAAAATAAATAAACCATACATATTTGGTATCACCGTGACCGTAACGGCTATAAGAATATTATGTTATTTATTCCACGTGGTGAACGGCGTAAAAAAAAACAATGCTAGAATTTGGTCATTTTGCCCTACAAAAATATAAATAAAAAGTGATCAAAAAGTTGCATGTATCAAAAATTTAAATCTATAAAAACTATAGCTCATCTCGCAAAAAACAAGCCCTCATAAAGCCTTGTCGACTAAAAAATTAAAAAGTCATGGTTCTCACAACATGGTGAAGGAAAAATACTTTATTTTTATAAAAGTAATTTTATTGTGCAAAATGTTGTAAAACATAAATGAGGTATCACCGGAATAGTGCTGACCAGCAGAATAAACTTAAGGCTTCGTTCCCATCTGCATCAGGGTCCTGTTCTGACTACGCTATTTCCAGCAAAAACGACGGAACCCTTGCACAACTGAGACAAACGGAAACCATAGGGACTGGATCCGTCAATGGTGTTGGAAACGTAAACCTTTGGTATCCGTTTGTGTCAGTCAGGGTCCCATTCCGACGAAAAGCTCAGACGGAACATTGGAACGGGACCCTGGCGCATATGTGAATGAAGCCTAACATGTAGTTTATAACGCATTGTGAACGCTGTATAAAAAAACTAAAAAACAATGCCAGAATTGCTGTTTTTTGGTCACCTTGCCTCCCAAAATATAGAATAAAAATGTGTTCAAAAAGTCGCATGTACCCCAAAATGGTACCAATAATAACTAAAGGTCATCCCATAAAAAAACAGCCCTCATACCACTACGTCTATGAAAAAAAAAGCATTAGTTAAGGCTCCGATAAGTCAGGAAAGAAAAATATTCAACTGTGCAGGCCGGAGGGGAACATTCCTTCTGTTTCAAGAGGCGAATTATCAAGGCCCTAAAATTAGGGAACCAGGAAGGGGAGGGCCCAAACATATCCGCTGGAAGCGAGGGTTCCCGCATTATACCAGGACAACACTTTCCAGCAAAACTCCCCAAACTGCAAAGGTGCGGAGTGAGGACCAAAAGGGAGATAAGAAAGGACAACCTTTATCAGTGCGACACTTGCCTGTGCATGAAGGATTGCTTCACAGCATAACACACATCTATGGATTATTTTATTGGTTTTTTTTACCCAATTATTATACAACCTGACTATGCCCCTGATGTACTCTGCCCAGCTTACATGTGCCCCCACATTATAAACTGAAATACCAGTAAAACTGCAAACAAAACTACCACCAAGCAAAAGCTAAGCTTCAAAAGAAAAATGGTGCTCCCTCCCTTCTGAGCCCTACAGTGTGACCAAACAGCAGTTTACTTCCACATATATGGCATCGCCACACCCATTTTCACGGGTTCAACAGCACACTTGATCGACTCTCCCGGTCCATTCACTATGGGTAAGACGACTTTTTGAATAGACGAGTGGTGGCTGATTTTTCAGTCTGTGGACCTGCTTTTTCAGGTGACTTATCTCCATTCTTTACCCTGTTCTTTGTATGTGAAGGTTGCACTTGTATTAGGATATAATTATTCATCCGTACCATTACACACTGTGCCCTTGTCTCATACTTTGTACCTAGATTGTTTATTTACCTTGCCCTGGATTACTTCTGGGAGTCTCCCCTGTTGTGCTGTTTTGGAACTACAGAGTCCTTTTGTCCTTTTATGTGTATTTATCTGTCAATAAAGGTATTTAATTTTATTATATTTGGCTATCTAGCTCCTTGATCTCCTTCTGTTTATATATGTATCCATAGGAGTTGCCCTTTCTTGGTATTTAGGGAGGATGCTTTAACTACATAGCACCTAGCCCCTTATTGCAATTGCCATATGAGCCCCCTTTTTGTGTGTTTAATAATGTAGGGTCAAAATGCTCACTATACCCCTAGATAATTTCCTTGAGGTGTGTAGTTTCCCAAATGGGGACACTTTTGGGGGATTTCCACTGTTTTGGCACCGCAAGAGCCCTTCTAACCTGACATGGTGCCTAAAATATATTCTAATAAAAAGGAGGCCCAAAATCCACTAGGTGCTCCTTTGCTTCAGAAGCCTGTGCTTCAGTCCAGTAGCACACCAGGGCCACATTTGGGATATTTCCTAAAACTGCAGAACTTGGGCAATAAATATTGAGTTGAATTTCAATGGTAGAACTTTTTGTGTTACAAAAAAAAAAAGATGAAGAATGAATTTCTGCAAAAAAAAATTGTGTAGTACCGTGTTAGCCAGAGACAATATGAAATGTTAAATACTTTTGTGTCAAAAAAGACAAAAGTATAATAGGTATGATACCTTTATTGGCTAACCATAAAAGTTCTATATGCAAGCTTTCAGAGCACAGAGGCCCCTTCTTCAGGCAGTTTACAAATGAAGAAGAAGGGGCCTCTGTGCTCTGAAAGCTTGCATATAGAACTTTTATGGTTAGCCAATAAAGGTATCATACCTATTATACTTTTGTCTTTTTTGACACAAAAGTATTTAACATTGCAAAAAAAAATGAAATTTGTACATTTCACCTCTACATTGCTTCAGTTTCTGTGAAACATCTAAAGGGTTAAGAAACTTTCTAAATGCTGTTTTGAATACTTTGATGGGTGAAGTTTTTAAAATGTGGTGACTTATTGGGAATTTCTAATATATAAGGCCCTAAAAGCCACATCACAACTGAACTGGTTCCTGAAAAAATAGCCTTTTGAAAATTTCTTGAAAATGTGAAAAATTGCTGCTAAAGTTCTAAGCCTTGCAACGTCATAGAAAAAGAAAAGGATGTTCAAAAACTTTGGAAATTCAAAGTAGACATATGGGGGATGTTAATTAGCAACAATTTTGTGTGGTATAACTGCCTATCTTACAAGCAGATACATTTAAATTTAGAAAAATTAAAAATGTTGTAATTTTTCACAAAATTTTGGTGTTTTTCCCAATTTAATACTAAATGTACCTGTTAAAGGGCTGGTATAATGGCGGGTTTCACTTGCTTGTGTCACCCACTATTACTACCTCCTTTATAATTAGGGTCACTAGGGTTATGCCTAGTTCCCCTACCTTTCTTTGTACTAACGTTAGTCTACTTGCTTTGCTTCTATGTAAGTGTATACGACTGAGTAAATTCAATTGTGTAGTAAATAAAGGATAATATTTATTACCAACAATAATCACACTTACATATAAAATACACCAAACACAGAACACAGTAACTGATCACAGTATAGTATTAGTATACCCCAATACATATAACAAGTTAATATAAGCTGAGTATACTCACACTATATGTAGTACAGTATAAACACGGTATCACAATCCTACCTTATACCACCACCCACTTACCTAAATATACATATGAATACAGTTACTATACAATACACATGCTCACTGTTTCTGTCCCACTCCCTCCTAGCAATAAGGGTATGTGCACACACACTAATTACGTCCGTAATTTACGGACGTATTTCGGCCGCAAGTACCGGACCGAACATAGTGCAGGGAGCCGGGCTCCTAGCATCATAGTTATATACGATGCTAGGAGTCCCTGCCTCTCTGCAGGACAACTGTCCCGTACTGTAATCATGTTTTCAGTACGGGAGAGTAGTTCCACGGAGAGGCAGGGGCTCCTAGCATCGTACATATGTATGATGCTAGGAGCCCGGCTCCCTGCACTGAGTTCGGTCCGGGACTTGCGGCCGAAAAACGTCCGTCAATTACGGACGTAATTAGTGTGTGTGCACATACCCTAACTGTCCCTGTGCACTAAAGGGTTAACATTGAATAAGGAGGATAAAGGGTTAACAAGGGGAATGGGTTGCTGTGTACCAGGGGATAGCAGGTAAATGGTGGGAAAGTGTTAAACAGGTACTAGAGGAAGTACAGGTACCAGGGGATATGCAGGTAAATGGTTGAAGTAAGGAGGGAGGAGAGCGTTACGTGTAACTGCTGCTACACGTGGATACTTAGCGGTTCATGTGGTCCAAGGTTGGTGAGTTGGTCTCTGAGGAGGGACGCAGGAACAAGAGGGGCTGAGTGTGAGACAGTTGTCCTTTTAAACCCTACCGTGCACATCTGTGTGACATCACAAGCTCATGCACGTGCAAGGAGGGGGGACATGGGTTTATGGCTCCCCCCATGGTATCTCATTACCTGGCGAGGGGGGTCAGGCAGTGGGAACTTCCTGCTTGCTAGAAATACAGGAATTGTTCACTGCTTATGGCTTTCACCCCCCAGGGTGTTTCATTACCTGGTGAGGGGGGAGGGCAAGCAGTGTGAATGCATTGGATGTGTCCAATGTCTTCTTCCCCCTCCCTACACCTTTCTGGAGGGACAAATATATATAGATATACACTCACATGTACATAGATATAAATATATAAAACACTTCCCTTTACAGTACCGAATACATTTTAACTGTAACATAAAGTCCAATGTGTCACGAGAGAACAATCTCAGAATTGATTGGATATGTAAAAGCATTCCGAAGTTATTACCACATAAATTGAAACATTTCAGATTTGAAAAATGAGGCTCTGTTAGGAAGGTCAAAAGTGGCCAAAGTGGGAAGAGGATAAGGGGTTAATGTTAGGACTGATAGGTGTATGTGTATAAATATACACCCTTTCCAGTAGTAAAAAAATAATTGTATCACCGTAATTATATTGACCTGCAGAATAAAGTTAACATGTCATTTTTACTGCACGATGAACGCCGTACAAACGAAACCCAAAGAACAATGGAAATAAAAAATTGCTCTTTATTTCCAATTCCACCCCACAAAAAATAAAATTCTAGTTTCCCACATGGTACAAAAAATGGTGCCCTGAAAAAATTAAACTCGTCTTGCAAAAAACATGCCCTCATATGGCTAATTCGAAATAAAAATGTAAAAGTTATGGCTTTTGGAATGCGAAGAGGTAAAAACTAAAATTAAAAAATGAAATATGGCTGCAGCGGTAAGGAGTTAATTTATTTCTCTTTTGTCTATTTTGTTACTCATCTTCCTTGTCCTTTTTCCGGTTGCTGTGAACTATTATTCTACTAATTCCTGACTTACAATCCAAACCATTTATTTTCTTTTTTAATATCTAAAAATGATACCTAGAAAACCACACAATGCTATAAATGTACCATTAAGGGAAGCTTATTTTAAACCTTAACCAAATTCAGCCCTAACTCGCCCATTAATTACACATTTTGAAAAGGATTCCATTCTAATTTTATTCCTGACTACTGTGTGGAATAATGCTTTGTAGACCAGGAACTCGGCATAAACTTACAGGCCACACGTTGTTTTTCTTTCAAGCTCTTTGGAAAAACAATTTTATTTTCAGCCTATTTTAGGACGACATAATATCACAGTACACCAAATTATTTATTATGACAATTTCTGGATGCCTAGTTCTGCTATGGAGATTCTTTATGCTGATTCTCAGAACAAATATAACCAAGTGTGATATTTAAACGGTCTGCAATGTAATAGCTCGTTGTAGTTTCGTATACTGTTAATGGAATTAAATATATTAAAAAAGGGATATTAAATACCTATTGTCAGTCTGTCTAAGAGTACGTGAAAGTCTCTAGTAAGAATCTGGCAAATAAAACAGCCTTTCACCTTCTACTGGGCCCCTCGTACTCTGACAAGCGAAGAGGTTTGGGCTTAGATAAAAGGCAGGATTTATTTGGCCTATTCTTCTTTGCAGACAGTTGGAGAGGGTATCTACGGCAGCAAGCTGTTCCCCCTTTCCAAAAATAGCTTAAAGGTGGCCATACAAATAAGATAATTGTTAGACGAATGTTGGTTTCGTCGACAGCTATCTCCTTTAATCTCCCCAAAAACATGCACGCTCATCTCGGCCTTGCATGTTTATGCAACGGAGAAGATAGAGACAAGCCACTGCCAGACACTCCCAGCAGATCAAATGATCGGGTGTGTTGAAATCCAACATGACCAATCCTTTTCCCATTAAATCTGCTGTCAAGCATATTCAGGAAGCCTCTATACACATTAGATGATGATGTTGATCGAATTAGATGAAGATTATGTGGATCAAAAATTTATTGGGCAGTTTTTCCAAATTACTTTTTTTTATATGCAAGGGGAATAAGATGGACACAATGCTTCGTTAAACATATATATGTCCCTCTTTGGATTTCAATATGGAACAGTACAACATAAAGGAGCAGGAGAATATCAGGAAAAGTGTTATACTATTTTCCTTTCTTTTTTTTTTTTCAACTTTATCATTGATGACCAGTGAAGCTGAGCATCTTTTCTAAATTTACAAATCCTCAGAAACTTTCCTTGATACATTCCCTAATGTCATGCGAAATAAAATTGTTAATGCTTTGAGTTGATGTCTTGGTAGCCTCTGTCTTGGATTTGAGAACTTGCTAAACAGATAAAGTTAAGCAACCAGTTGTTTAAAGATAAAATGTAGCATGCAAAATGAGGTTATCACAAGCTTTTAAATGAGTCCAGGAAATCCAGCCATATTATGAATATATGAGGTTGTTGAAGAATAGAGCCAGACAGAAAGAAATTAGGTTCCCCAGGCAAATGAGCAATAATGGTTTACAGAAAAATTTATTGTCTTTTGTCAAATTCTCCTTATGGTACAACATGGACATATACTGTAAATAATCAGCAAATGTGCCTTATGTCTATACAACTGTCACGTGACATTGTGACATGTTCCATTACTTTGGACATAGATCATTTATTTATTTATTTATTTCCGTTACTTATATAGCGCCAACATATTACGCAGCGCTGTACAGAGGTCCTCTTTTTTTTACTGTCCCCATTGGGGCTTACAATCTAAATTCCCTATTTGTATGTTTTTGGGGTGTGGGAGGAAACCAGAGTACCCGGAGGAAACCCATGCAATCACAGGGAGAACATACAAACTCCATGCAGATGTGTCCTTGGTTGGAATTGAACCCAGGACCCCAGCGCTGCAAGGCAACCACATTCCTTTTTCAATTGTTATAATATTAATTATTATAGGTTCCTTTAAAAAGTAGATGTTTGGTGCGTTTGTGTTTCTTTCTGTAGATTAATTCTATATTACATGTAAGTAGATTCTATTAATGGCAACGCCTGAAAGATTTATAGTGTAATTTTGTATACTATAGCATTTTGAGTCACCCTTAAAACTGATGACTAAATGTGGTGTAAATCTTTTGGTAAAAAAAATTACATAAAATGCAGACCTTAAATGGACATTATTTCTTTAAACATCTTATGCTAATCTAATAGTAAACCTGATATGACTTACTGTTAAAATTTAGTTGTTTTATCCATGCAAATTCTGTTTGAAATAATTGTCACTAGGTGTCTCCCTGCCTGTAGTCTACTATCCACTCCCTATAGTCAAGCAAAATCTGTCCCTATTTACAGAGCAGAATTGACGGACTGCCGAAAGCGGGGGTGTTCCTCTTTACTGGCTGTCCATACAAGTCTATGGAGTGGGGAGGGGGAGCAGAGAAGGAAGTAGGCAGGGAGACACAGAGACGCTGCCCATACAAGTCCATGGAGAGGGGAGAGGGCACAAGCAGGAGGAAGCAGGGAGAGACACAGATATGCTGCCCATACAAGTCTCTAGAGGGGAGCAGGAGCAGAGTGAAAAAGACACACAGACATTGCAGCTACCTGATAAATTACATCTCACCCCAGTGCTGGATTCTCAGCTACACTACTCTGTGCTGCTGTATAATCTCCTCCATGCTGCTGCAGCAGCTACATATGTGATAGATGGAGACAGGAGAGCAGGATTCTCCTCTTCTCTCTGTGCAGTGTATAGAATAAATAGTAGGTGGCTCAAAATTAACCATCAATTACGATTATAGCACTGGATACCATGTGAACAAATGTTTGTGTCAATAATAGTCTTTATACCCACCAAATATTGTCACTGTAGTGGTTATCAAACACACCTAGTTTTCTTAAGCTCTAATCAAACAATGGGCAATGGCTTTTCTGCACTGATACTTGAACTGAGCTTGCCAGAACATCACACACATAGAAGATCTGCCAGAGGTTCTCAATTAATCGATGGTGCTTTACTGGTCTGGATATTATTTCTGGTAACATTCAAAACAATGAAGTTACGGACACAGTTTTTTCATAGCTATCGAAACTAAGTCTCCAGTGGCTTCAGTGGACCAACCAATATACTGCCATATGCTATCCAAACAGTTATAGTATTAGTATTCTAACTTTGTGCGTTTGCTTTACACATGCAGTTTGAACGTTAACTTTTGTTAAGACTTTCTATTGCATAATTCCAGAATGACAATGCAGTATCCTGAAATTTTGCAAGCATTTCATAAAACTCCTTATCTTAACAGTAGATATTCTAATGCATCACTTTTTCAGTCCTGGAAGTCTTACCTTGCAAATCGGACAATTTAGAAGTAAAATTAAGAATTTTGCAGTGCTGAATTTATAATTGTGTAACCCAAATCAGCTAGTCTAGTGGTTGCTTGCAAGGGTTTGGCAGAAGAATGGTTAATAATTCTCGCCCACTATTTCTCTCCACAGCAGTCTGATGGGGATGAAGGATGCACATCTGTACATCTATGCATCATTAGCTTCTTATCAAATTTTAAGCCTCACTTGATGCTTGTCTCCCTACAGGGAGCACGGAAGACATGGAGAAATTCATCAGAGGATACAAGACAGCATGTGTATGTCTCAACAAAAGTGGCACACATCTCAGCCGAATGATTCTCACACACGGGTGAAGGTTCAGGGATTGTTGATGGATGAAAGTCTGCACAAACAACAGAGATTCCGAAAAAGCTGAGATTTTATTATGGTATAGATTGCCATGAGTAACAATACAGAGCATATGTTACAACTGGGTATCCCGGTACAAGTTGTACCTCAGGTGTGCATAGCACAGCAAACATGTTACTGAATTCAAGGGTGAAATACAACAAATATGATATGCCAATGTAGTGCGATAGGTTTGCAATTTTCAGAAATATAATGGAACAAATATAAGGGTGAACTGGAGAGGATGACGTTTTTGATTCAGGGGCTATGTAGTTATCTTTTGCTTGTTTGGACACTAAAATTTAATAAAATTCTAACAGCTGTATAAAGATAATAGCTGACAGGAATTATTAACATAATGAGTAAGAAGTCTAGAAACTATCTCTGTGAGCTATAAATGGTTGTCACTCTCTATTCCTCACATGGTCAATGCATAGTCTTCTGCCCATGATTTTGGAACTCTACCACGAAGAATCATATTTAATAATCCCATACCCTTGTGGACCTATATATCATTCCTAACATTTAAAAATTATTTAGACTATCCATAGACTTGAACTAATAATGTATTAGTCTAATGGTTCAGGTATTTTTTAAAACAACTACTACAACAAATAATCTACCATCTTATTTTATTCTAATACAGATATACAAGATGGTAATCTGTTGAGAAATCCTCAGAGTAGATCAATAGTTCAGGACTGGTATGTGTCTTGACCATTAACTGCTGATTGTTAAATAGGCAATAAAAACTATAGGAACCCCTCTATTTGAGATCAAAGAAGCACAATACACTAAAAATTAGACAATGCACTTATAACTCAGAAATCAAAGAGTTAACAAATATAGATTTTTTTTTAGTTGTTTAAATCTTCCTATTTAATGCCTCTAACCATGCCTGATGCTTCCAGGGAAGACTGCCGATTCCTTTAGAGGAGACGAGCATCTAAGGAGTTTGTAAATGTGTTTTAATTAAGATTCTGCTAAATTTTAACAGGCACCAACTCGAAAAACAAAGCAGCTGAATAATTAACTTTGATGAGAGCAGATGCTGCTCTAATGACAACCTGTTACCGCTCAAGTGCATCGTTATTAGGTTGATTGCAGTTTTAGAGATGTCCAGATCTCTGTAGGAAATGCAGAATTGGGAGTTCATGTTCCTGGAAGACCGGCCCTCATCAGCATTTACCAGTCCCACATTTCATTAGCTGCCTTCCAGCTATCCCTCTCTACCCAGGACCCAAACATAACTACAAGAGTAGTTAAATGTAAGCACAAATTAAATGGTGTAGGTTTTCTGAAAGATTTGCCATAAGCATAAATTTGTATTAGTTATTTGGCTTAAAGTAAAACTGCGTTATTACATAAATCAGCTGTATGTTTAGAGATGATTTCAATAAAAATTAATTTTCTGAGTTGATGCTGGTTGAGACCACCCCATATACTCATACCGGCTCATTACTGTTAGGCTACGTTCACACGAGCGTATCAGATTCACGTGCGTGAAAAACACGCGTGAATCTGATTTGTTGTACATCAGTGTGTTTTGCGAGGGTCATGCGTTATTCACGCACTCGCAAAGCACATCTTTTTTTTATGATTATTTTTTATTGAATTGATGTGCAAATCACGCACAGCACACGGATGTGCGTTCGTGTGCTGGGCATGATTTTTACGCACCCATTGACTTAGTTTTAAGCAACGGACACACGCTGCGTGGAAACTCCTGCATGTGTGAATGGCCGCATTGAAATCAATGGGTCAGTGTGCTGTGCGTGATTTTCACGCACAGCACACGAACGAGTTTTACGCTCGTCTGAATGAGCCCTTAAATTATTGGTGTTTTTCTTTGTGTTTTTTGTTACTTTTCAACACATTAAAAGGAAACAAGAGTTGTTGCATTATTGTGTAAGACTCTCTAAGCAATGAACTTTGATTTAGACAGTTGACACTCGCAACCAGATTTAGATCAGGTGTTTCCAATTATTTTGCTAGTTTGGCTTTGTGATTTGGATCATAGTCAAACAATGGCCCACATTTATTAATAACGGTGTATTTTGCGCAGCTGAAATTGGAGAGGGTAGTTAGTGAGAGTTCTGTGGAATTTATTAAAGGGTGCACATGTCTAAACTAATCTTGTGCATTTGTAATTTTCTGTTTGATTTTTTTTTTTTACTGACTGCTATTAGTAGTAGTAGTAGATTTGCACGTCTAATTTGCAAATTTTTTAACCTTTGCCTTGATTGCAGATTAACCACACCCATTTTTCTCACCTTGCTTTCTTTTGATGTAAATAGACAATTGTCACTAATTTGAATTAATATTAAATGTGATTTTGTAACCTGTGCAATTTCCGCCAAAAATTAGGCATAAACTGAGTAATAAATGTGCGCCAATAACCTTTCAGCCCAGCCCTCCTTGTTTAAAGAGATGGCAACTTGTTCACATATATTTATCTCTATTTTGCATTCTTCATGGAATTTTTCAAATCTAGTCTGACGAAAAGTAGCCCTGTAGGATAGTGCTTACTGATATGGTGTCTCTTGAGGTGTGTGTGCCTATTTTGTGAAATATGTAGGTTTAAACTTTAGCCCAAAAAACAATATCTTGGTCTCGACTGTCTACAAAAGCATGTTCCACATTGGGTTGTTCTTATATCCACATTTTTATCCTCACTTTTGTACTTGTTTTAGTTAAAAAGAAAAAAAAATTCAACGTATAAAAAATTGCACTGTGTGAACCTGGCCTTATCTAAACCTCTTCCTAGGATTGATTGGAGCGCCTGTATTGATATTGGTTGTTGAACTGTGATATAAGGGTATGTTCACACGGCCTATTTTCGGCCATTTTTCAAGCCGTAAACGCCCGAAAAACGGCCGAAAAATCAGAAGCAGAACGCCTCCAAACATCTGCCCATAGATTGTAATGGAAAAAACGGCGTTCTGTTCCGATGGGCCATTTTTTTATGAGGCTGTTTTGAAAAACGGCCACGTAAAAAAAACGGCCGCGAAAAAGAAGTGCATGTCACTTCTTGGGGCGTTTTTGGAGCTGTTTTTCATAGACTCATATTGAAAACAGCTCCAAAAACGACCATAAATATGCCACGAAAAACGCAGCGAGTCGCGAGTGGCTTAAAAAACATCTGAAAATCAGGAGTTGTTTTCCCTTGAAAACAGATCCGTATTTTCAGACGTTTTTAGTTTAGCATGTGAACATACCCTAAGGGCATGTTCACACGCAGTGTTTTCAGATGTCATTCGGACGTTTTAAATTTTTGGTCACTGCGTGTGAACATACCCTTAGGGTATGTTCACACGCACTGTTTTCAGACGTAATTCGGGCATTTTACACCCCGAATTACGCCTGAAAAAACGGCTCCATTATGCCTACAAACATCTGCCCATTGGTTACGATGTTCTGTTCCGACGAGGTGTAATTTTACGCATCGCTGTCAAAAGACGGCGCGTAAAAAGACGCCCGCGTCAAAGAAGTGCATGTCACTTCTTGGGACATTTTTGGAGTCGTTTTTCATTGACTCCATTGAAAAACAGCTCCAGAAACGTCCGCAAAAAACGCGAGTTGTTAAAATACTTCTGAAAATCAGGAGCTGTTTTCTGGCAAAAACAGCTACGTAATTTCAGATGTATTTTGTCACTGCGTGTGAACATACTCTTATAGTCATCTTCTCTGTGGTTGCCTTCACAAGTGCTCATCTTGCTATTCTTATATTGAGGGATAATAAATAGATTTGCTATTTCCGTAATTTCTAAAACAGTTTGAAAGCAAAAAACTTGGTAATCTCAAAAACAAATAGATTGCTGCACTGAATAATATACACAACATATAACTGGCCAACATGTCTACTATATTATCTATTATTCCACATCTGTAGAAGTAGGTTAATTGTCCATAATATAGTAATTCTGGCCATAGGCATTATATAATGGTTGGCAGATACTGCCGTTTTCAACAAGATCTACCAACAAGCAGATCTCTATAGGCTCAGCCATAGAGTGAAAGATTTAAAAAAAATATTATTGACTTAAAGAGAACTATTTTTCCCTGTTATTCTTCCCAGTATTTGACCTGCCATGATATAATACATGTGAGGGTATGTTCACACGCAGTGACCAGAAAAGTCTGAAAATACGGAGCTGTTTCCAGGTGAAAACAGCTCCTGATTTTCAGATGTTTTTTTAACAACTTGCGTTTTTTGCTGCATTTTTTACGGCCGTTTTTGGAGCTGTTTTTCAATGGAGTCAATGAAAAATGCCTCCAAAAACGTCCCAAGAAGTGTCCTGCACTTCTTTTGACGAGCCGTCATTTTACACGCCGTATTTTTAGAGCGACGCATAAAATAAAGGCTCGTGGGAACAGAACATCGTAATTCCCATTGAAAGCAATGGGCAGATGTTTCTAGGTGTATTAGGGGCGTTTTTCAGGCGTTATTCGAGGCGTAAAACGACCGAATTACGTCTGAAACCACTGCGTGTGAACATACCCTGAGGGTATGTTCACACGACCTATTTTGGGCCGTTTTTCGTGCCGTAAATGCCCGAAAAACGACCGAAAAATCGGAAGCAGAACGCCTCCAAACATCTGCCCATTGATTGCAATGGGAAAAACTGTGTTCTGTGCCGATGGGTCGTTTTTTACATGGCCATTGTTAAAAATGGCCGCGTAAAAAACGGCAGCAAAAAAGAAGTGCAGGACACTTCTTGGGACGTTTTTAGAGCTGTTTTCATAGACTCTATTGAAAAAAGCTCCAAAAACAGCTGTAAAAAACGCTGCGAAAAACGCTGCGAAAATCGTGAGTGGCTTCAAAAACGTCTGAAATTCAGGAGCTGTTTTTCCTTGAAAACAGCTCTATATTTTCAGACGTTTTAGTCTAGCGTGTGAACATACCCTAACAGATAAAAAGCCATTTTATCAGCCTCAAGAAAAATCTGTCATAATAAAGAGAAAAATACACATCCAAACCTGCATAGCTGTTATGCCGCTGGTGGTGCTCAAGACGACAACACCAGACAATCACTATCACATGGGTAAAGCATGCATCAACACTGACAGAAATCAAAATGCACAAGTAACACACCAGTGGACAAGCAGAACCAAACACTGAAGGTAGTAGAAGATGGGGACGATGAATAAATGGCGTGGATGGCAGATAAATAGCATGCAAGCAGTTAACATACAAATAGACAGTGGACAAGAATTTACAGCACTCACTTACCCTATCTTACTTTTGGTGTAATCTATAGACCCCCCAATATAACTGAGGAGATGGAAGTTCAGCTATATAAACAGATGGAGCGGGCTGCACAGGCGGGTACTGTAGTGATAATGGGAGATTTTAATTTCCGGGATATTAATTGGTGTCATGGTTCGGCTTCAACTGCAAAGGGGAGACATTTCCTCAACCTGTTGCAGGAAAATTTTATGGGCCAGTTTGTGGAAGACCCGACTAGAGGTGAAGCTCTGTTGGATCTGGTCATTTCTAATAATGCAGATCTTGTTGGGAATGTCAATGTTCGTGAAAACCTCGGTAACAGTGATCATAATATAGTTACATTTTACCTATACTGTAAAAAACAAACGCAGGCTGGGAGGGCAAAAACATTTAATTTTAAGAAAGCCAATTTCCCCAGGATGAGGGCTGCAATTCAGGATATAGACTGGGAAGAACTAATGTCAAATAATGGAACAAATGATAAATGGGAGATTTTCAAATCTACTTTGAGTTATTATAGTGCAAAATTTATTCCTACAGGTAACAAGTATAAACGACTCAAATTAAACCCCACATGGCTTACACATTCTGTGAAAGGGGCAATACATGACAAAAAAAGGGCATTTAAAAAATACAAATCTGAGGATACAGCTGTAGCCTTTGTAAAATATAAGGAGCTTAATAAAATCTGTAAAAATGTAATAAAATTAGCAAAAATACAAAATGAAAGGCAGGTGGCCAAGGATAGTAAAACAAATCCCAAAAAATTCTTCAAGCATATAAATGCAAAAAAGCCCAGGTCTGAACATGTGGGACCCCTAGATAATGGTAATGGGGAGTTGATCACAGGGGATCAAGAGAAGGCAGAGTTACTAAATGGGTTCTTTAGCTCTGTATATACAACTGAAGAAGGAGCAGCTGATGTAGCCGGTGCCAGTGCTGTTAATATATCAGTTGATATACTGAATTGGATGAATGTAGAGATGGTCCAAGCTAAATTAAATAAAATAAATGTGCACAAGTCCCCGGGACCAGATGGGTTACACCCTAGAGTTCTTAAAGAGCTTAGTTCAGTTATTTCTGTCCCCCTTTTCATAATATTCAGAGAATCTCTAGTGACTGGTATAGTGCCAAGGGACTGGCGCAGGGCAAATGTGGTGCCTATTTTCAAAAAGGGCTCTATGTCTTCCCCGGGTAATTATAGACCAGTAAGCTTAACATCCATCGTGGGGAAAATGTTTGAGGGGCTATTGAGGGACTATATACCGGATTATGTGACAATAAATAGCATTATAAGTGACAGCCAGCACGGTTTTACTAAGGACAGAAGTTGTCAAACTAACCTAATCTGTTTTTATGAAGAGGTGAGCAGAAGTCTAGACAGAGGGGCCGCTGTGGATTTAGTGT
Organism: Rhinoderma darwinii; assembly: GCF_050947455.1. Lineage (NCBI taxonomy): Eukaryota > Metazoa > Chordata > Amphibia > Anura > Rhinodermatidae > Rhinoderma > Rhinoderma darwinii. The sequence continues at coordinate 52,126,658 of NC_134692.1, forward strand.
TTTTGGACTTTGCAAAGGCATTTGACACTGTCCCCCATAGACGCCTAATGGGTAAATTACGGACTATAGGTTTAGAAAATATAGTTTGTAATTGGATTGAGAATTGGCTCAAGGACCGTATCCAGAGAGTTGTGGTCAATGATTCCTACTCTGAATGGTCACCGGTTATAAGTGGTGTACCCCAGGGTTCAGTGCTGGGACCCCTATTATTCAACTTATTTATTAATGATATAGAGGATGGGATTAATAGCACTATTTCTATTTTTGCAGATGACACCAAGCTATGCAATATAGTTCAGACTATGGAAGATGTTCATGAATTACAGGCAGATTTAAACAAACTAAGTGTTTGGGCGTCCACTTGGCAGATGAAGTTTAATGTAGATAAATGTAAAGTTATGCATCTGGGTACCAACAACCTGCATGCATCATATGTCCTAGGGGGAGCTACACTGGCGGATTCACTTGTTGAGAAGGATCTGGGTGTACTTGTAAATCATAAACTCAATAACAGCATGCAGTGTCAATCAGCTGCTTCAAAGGCCAGCAGGATATTGTCGTGTATTAAAAGAGGCATGGACTCGCGGGACAGGGATGTAATATTACCACTTTACAAAGCATTAGTGAGGCCTCATCTAGAATATGCAGTCCAGTTCTGGGCTCCAGTTCATAGAAAGGATGCCCTGGAGTTGGAAAAAATACAAAGAGCAACGAAGCTAATTAGGGGCATGGAGAATTTAAGTTATGAGGAAAGATTGAAAGAATTAAACCTATTTAGCCTTGAAAAAAGACGACTAAGGGGGGACATGATTAACTTATATAAATATATTAATGGCACACACAAAAAATATGGTGAAATCCTGTTCCTTGTAAAACCCCCTCAAAAAACAAGGGGGCACTCCCTCCGTCTGGAGAAAAAAAGGTTCAAGCTGCAGAGGCGACAAGGCTTCTTTACAGTGAGAACTGTGAATCTATGGAATAGTCTACCGCAGGAGCTGGTCACAGCAGGGACAGTAGATGGCTTTAAAAAAGGGTTAGATAATTTCCTAGAACAAAAAAATATTAGCTCCTATGTGTAGAAATTTTTCCTTCCCTTTTCCCTTCCCTTGGTTGAACTTGATGGACATGTGTCTTTTTTCAGCCGTACTAACTATGTAACTATGTAACTATGTAACTATCTGAATGCTATCCAACAGCAGGGTAAGACAACAGCTTGGCACCAGACCAAACGCACAAGAAAGGCAAACAAGCCAGTGGAACAGCTGATCCCAGGAGACATATAAAACTACTATGCAAAATCTAGATCTCTCAGAGGAACAACAGGTCCCACAGTGCAAACAAACACTAGACAAGAACACATTAGTCACAAACAAGAATCTGGAAAAAGTTGGCACATGCCAGAAACAGTAAAACCAGCACCTGAGCAATCCAGGTCTGAAGTATAGATTCAGACCAATGGCAATACCCAAACACAGAGATAACAGAAATAATTGATTAGCAGCAGTCCTGATGCTAATTGTAACAATAGCAATAGCAAGCCACTGAGGATCACGCAGGGATCTTTCCTGAGTAATTTTAACCCTTTCAGGACAGTCTGTTTTGGCCTTGTGGACACAGACGATTTTCTCAAATCTGAAATGTTACTTTATGTGGTAATACCAATAAGTTTGGAATGCTTTTACCTATCCAAGCGATTCTGAGACTGTTTTCTTGTGACATTTTGTACTTTATGTTAGTGTAAAAAATGTGAAAAATACCAAAATTTTGAGAAAATTTGTATCTGCTGGTAAAACATATAGTAATACCACACAAAATAGTTAGTTGTTAACATTTTCCATATGTCTACTTTATGTTGGCATTGTTTAGAACATCCTTTTATGTTTCCAGGACGTTACAAGGCTTAGAACTTTAGCAGCAATTTTTCACATTTTCAAGAAAATTTCCAAAACCTATTTTTTAGGGACCAGTTCAGTTCTGAAGTGGCTTTGAGGGCCTTAATGTCACTGCGTGGGGTGTGGACCCGCTGGGCAATACCGCGTAGTGGGATAGCAGCTGGCCAAACAGGTATATGCAATGTCTATAGTTCTGAAAGGATACCTTAGGCAATGTAGGCAGTAGGGGTGGTTTCAGGCTAAGATGAGGCTCCGGCAGTAGACAGACACCCAGCGGGGTGCAACACAGTAGATGCAGCTGAGACCACAACACGACTCCAACACATCAAGGCACAGGGGCACCGTAGCACGGGATACAGTGTTCAGGCAGCAGAAACGGGAAACACTCGGAACTGGAAAACACTTAGGAGACCATTTGCAAAGACAAACTAGGGTAACACAACAATGCTCAGGCAATGATTGGGAGAGCAGAGCCCCTTTTATAGTCCAGAGGCATTCTGGGCTAATTTGTAGATATTCTGCATGTGCGCGTACTGGCCCTTTAAGGCCAAGCACGCGCGGGCGCGCACACCCTGCGGGAGCCATTCTCGCAACGCGGAACTGAGTGCCGGCGTCTCCCAGGAACTCACTCGTCCATGGCCGCGGCCGTCCGGGGGTAGATCAGGACGACGGTCCGCAGCCATAGGCGTTACATTTATATGTTAGAAACCTCCCATAAGTCACCCAATTTTAAAAACTGCACCCCTCAAAGTATTCAAAACAGCATTTAGGAAGTTTCTTAACCCTTTAGGTGTTTCACAGGAATTGAAGCAAAGTGGAGGTGAAATTTATAAATGTCATTATTTTTTTTAGAAAATCGCTTGTAATACATTTTTTCTCCCGTAACACAGAAGGTTTTACCAGAGAAATGCAACTTAGGCCCCATGCACACGAACGTGCTTTTGCGGCCGCAATTCCCCCGAAAATCCACGGGAGAATTGCGTCCCCATTCATTCCTATGGGCCCATGCACTTGACCGTGGTTTCCATGGTCCATGCATGGCCCAGGAGCCTGGACCCCAGAAAGAACGGACATGTCTTATTACGGCCGTGTTCTGCGGTCCAGGCTCATAGGAAATAATGCACGCGGCCATGTGCAAGGCCCGCGATTTGCGGCAGACCCAAAAATCACGGCCGTGCACATGGCTACGGTCGTGTGCATGAGGCAATAATATTTATTGCCAGGTTCTGCAGTTTTTAGAAATATCCCCTGTGTCGCTGTAGCGTCCATGGCCGACGCCCGCATACATGGATCAGTGAGCGCTGGCTGGCATCTCCTTCCTAGGAGACGCCAGCGCTCACTTCTGCTCCGGTCTGCTGTGTCCCGTAGGGTGCGTGCGCACGCTCGTGCCCGGTCTTAAAGGGCCAGCGCGCGCACATTTGAACAATCATCATCATCAACTACACATGATTTCTTGCGCTATAAGAAGGGCCCTGCCCTTCTGATCCTTGCCTGAGCGTTGTTAGTGTATCCCAAGTCTGTCTTGCAAATGCTCCCTTATTGTTTTCCCATTCAAGTTCTTACCCGTGCCCTGTTACCTGTTCCTGTATCCCGTGCTGTGTTCTTGTTCCTATGCCTACTAGTGTTGGAGTCGTGTCTACTGCACCTGCTGTCATTTTGCCACGTCCTGTTTCATCTGCCACGTTCAGTGCCATCTTCCACGTGCAGATGACATACACAGATGACACTCGCAGCATTGGAGTGGGCTCAGCACGTGAGCCCGCTCCATACATCACCCCCCGCTCCACGACATGCTATTACATCATGGTGCGCGAAGGGTTAATGGTGAAATTGGCAGTTTTCCACTGCTATGCCATTTTAGTGCACAATATGTTGTGCCCAGTTTGTGCACTGAAGACAAATACCTCATAAAATGTTAAGTGGGTTCTAACGGGTATGGCGATACCATATACCGTATTTTTTTGATTATAAGACGCACCTGACTATAAGACGCACCCAGAATTTTTTTCATATTTTACTTCTTTTACAAAGAAAAAACTATTGGTAAAAAAAAATAATTTGTTCAGTTTCACCACATTCTGAGAGCCATAACTTATATTTTTCCATCGTTTGAGTGGTGTGAGGGCTTATTTTTTGCGGGACAAGCTGTAGTTTTTATTAGTACCATTTTTTGGTACATACGATTTTTTTATCACTTTTTATTTAATTCTTTTTAGCGCTATGGTGACCAAAAGACAACGATTCTGTGTTTTTAGTTTTTGTTTTTTTACGCTGTTCACTGTGTGAGTCAAATAATGCTATATTGTAATCGTTTCTGACTTTTACTGATGCAGTGATACCAATTTTTTTATTATTTTTTTATTTTTACATTGTGCTTGTGGAGAAATGGGAAAAGGTTTTTTGTTTTTTAACTTTTAAACCCTTTTTCTACACTCCTGAAAATGTATCTAACATTTCTTTTTTTTTACAAATTTTATTAGTTCGCCTAGGGGACTTGAACCAGTGGTCATTCATTACATTGCTGGCAAAATACACTGCAATACATGGATGAGTTAAGGAAACAGCGTAACCAGCTGACCTACACTGTTTCCGTAACTCCCATAGCAGTGAATGGCAGTTACAGAAGCAACGTAGCATGCTACACTGTTTCCGTAACTACTATTCAGTTGTATGAGAGTTACGGAAACTACGTAGCTCAGCGAGTTACACTGTTTGCGTAACTCGACCACGTAACCAGGTATTGAAGTGGCCAGAAGACAGTGGAACCGGGTAAGATGGAACGGGGTTTAGGGGGCCCCGTTCTAGAGATAGATGCGCGTCTATCTGACATTTATAATCAAGGCTTGAGAAAGACCCTCCACTTGTCACGGGTCGAAATGCTGCCATTTTTTACTGGATGTTTGACCAATAAAAGAACACATTGATTGAAACTTGGGGGACGTGTGCTGCTGTTCAACCATTCTTTTTCTGAGGATTACATTACGTCAGACTGGGTTGTCTGATTTTACAGCGTGACACCGCTCCTGATATCGGGATCTGTGCTGCTTCAAATATTTAACTTTTTGGATTATATCCTTTGCATATGTCATAAATGTCCTTCATGGGAAAACCACTATAAATGCTGTGGTCGCTATTGACCACTGCATTTAACTAGTTAAACGGGCAGGAACAGTTCCTGGCTGTTCCTGGCCATTAGAGCAGTGTGTCAGCTGCTGACACCTGCAGTGTATGGAGTGGGCTAAGCACGTGAGCCTGCTCCATACATCCTCCCCTCCCCGCTCCATGATGTGCCGTCACATCATGGGTCAGGACGGGGTTAAAGAAGGAGAGGTCAGGGGGCCTGGCGCTGCCGGGTCCTTTGACTGCCGACTATAAGACACAGGGACTTTTAGCAAGATTTATTATAGTCAGAAAAATACGGTAAGTGGAAGTAAACTTATGTTTGGGCACGCTGTAGGGTTCACAAGGGAGGGAGCGCCATTTGGCTTTTGGAGCACAGAATTAGCTTGCTATTTGTTCTGTTTGGGTTTTACTAGTATTTCAATTCATAATGTGGGGGCACATGTAAGCTGTGAGGAGTAAATCAGGGTATAATAAGAGGGTAAAATAAAGTGTTAAATAAACAATAATCCGCAGATGTGTGGCCAATGTCGCACTGATAAATGGTGCCCAATCTTATTCACTTTTGGAGAGCTCTGCGCATATTCTGAGAGCCATAACTTTTTATTTTTTTTCAACGGAGCTGTTTGAGGGCTTATTTGTTGCGGTACAATCTGTATTTTCATTGGTACCATTTTGGGGTACATGCGATTTTTTGATCACCTTTTATTACATTTTTTGACAAGCAAGGGGACCGAAAAGAAGCAATTCTGACAATGTTTTTATTCTTTCTTTTTTACAGTGTTTACCGTGGGCTATAAATGACCATTTTACTTTATTCTGCGGGTCGATATGATTACGGCGATACCATATGTATATATATTTTTTTATGTTTTGCAGTGTTAGCACAATAAAATCACTTTTTTTTTTTTTAATAATAGATTTTTTTGTGTCGCCATATTATGAGAGCCATAACTTTTTTATTTTTCAGTCAAAAAAGCTGTGAAAAGTCTTGTTTTTTTGTGGGGCGGGATGTAGTTTTTATTGGTACTCTTTTGGTGTACATGCAACTTTTTAATCACTTTTTATTCCATATATTGGGAGGGGTGGTGACCAAAAAAATGGCGATTCTGGCATTGTTTTTTCCCCATGCGGGAAAAATAACAGTATAGTTTTAAAGTTTGGGTCTTTACGAATGCGGTGATACCAAATATGTGTACTTTTTTTAACATTTTATTTTTTTTCCTATGATATGTCTTATTATAGCAAAATAGGCAGTTTTTGTTTTTTTAACTTTTATTTTTATTTTTACAATTTTGTACAATATTTTTATTAACTTTTTTTTTTGTCCCACTAGGGGACTTGAATACCTGCAGCAATGAACTCTTCTCTAATACATTACACTACCTAAGTAGTATAATGTATTATAGCTGTCAGAGTAACACCGACAGGAAGCCTATCAGGACCAGCCGGAGGTTGGTCTTCATTGGCTTCCGTACATGGCAGACCCGAAGGCCGTTGTCAGGCCTCCGGTTGCCATGCCAACCATCGGCACTTCCTGCGATCGTAATGTGGAAGTGCCGATCTGCTACAAACCTCTCAAATGCGTCGATCGCTATCAATCTTGGCATTTAAAATTTTATGGCCATTTGGATTTCATGTCTGTGTTGCTGATATTGTAGCATGAACCAACATATATTGACGTTATAGACACAGGAAAAAACATGCATGTTCAGCAGAGCTAAATGTGCATTTTACTGGGTAAATTAGGGCTGATAGATGTTGGCTGAACGATTGTTCTCAAGCTGAACTTTAAAGACTAGGGGGGAAGGCAGAGGGTCCTGATCTTCAGCGGGTCGATAATAGTGGAAGCAATTAAATCTGGAGAAGAACAGAGCCCAGAATGCTTGATGAGGGTTTAGTCGATGTGTCATTTGCAGATACAATACATTTTTGTGGTAGTTATAGATGGTGATGGGATAAAGAGCCCCTTTAAGCAATTGTCTCAATTTTTTGGAGAGCCAATTTAATGGCCACGAATTTGCGATCTCCAATGCTATAATTTTTCCCGTCATGGGAGAAGGCTTTGGAGAAGAATCCACAGTGCCAACTCCTGCAGATGAGCCATCTACTTCCAGGATAAATGGTTTACTAGGGTCCAGTCTATGAAGCACAAAGGCAGAGGAGAAGGCCTATTTGAGACTGAGGAAAACTGCTAGCAAAAGTCAGGGCAGGTGGCAGATGGGCACTCACGGTTTTGAAATGTCAGAGAATGTGGCACAGGTTTGTCACGGGTTACAAAACGAAAGGTAATGGAAAGCGGCAGGCAAGGATAGTCAATGATGGAAGCTAAGGTCAATCACAGAGAAAGCGCACAAAGTATATCTGAGGGTATCTCTAGTAAAGTAGAATGACCATATTTGCTCAGGAAAAGTAGTGGTGTGGGTGGAACCCTTTTGTAGCCTGGAAACGCCGAATAGCAATTTGGCAAGCACAAACGTTCCATGTTTAATGTTTTTAGGCAGAATACTTTTGTTGTTTTAATTTTGGTTTGGTATTTCCTTTGAGATTTTTCTTTCTCAAAGACTATTATTCCTTCAAAATATTATCCAATATTTCTAAATTGAGGGAAATAATTCAGAGGAATAATTGTTGCTTTGGCACAAAATGATTTTTCTGGGTACTGAAAATAAAATGATTCGACCGGTGATCCTGCTTTTAAAGTGATAATCACATGTTAAAGACGTCTCATGCAGACAACCACTTTTAAAATAGAAGTTGACAACGGCGATCAGCTGCAGCCTGCCATACATTTCCATTGTAGCGGCCGCTGCAGAGGAAATGTTGTATTGCTTCCTAGTCAGTCAAAAAAAATAGCTGACTATGTAATCGATGGATGATCTGGGTCTGCTAGAGCAGGTCTTTGTGATATGGAACATGACATGAGAAAACCCCTTGAAGTGTTCTGCAATGCCGTATATCACAAAGCTCAGACCTGCTGGTAGAGTGTTGAGTTGTATTAACTAGCCATAGCACCAAGTACAACAAATACAGAATATGCCACCCTGGTGACCCACTTGCAATTCCTGGTGAACCATTGGTATATTGACTATCCCTTGGTATTCAGGGATCATGCATGATTGTCCTGTGCTATAGAAGACATCCTTGATGATCATGGCTATCCTTAGTAATAATTTACTGCCCATTATTTATGTCTGTCCTTGTTTTTCCACTTGTTAAGTGACCATCCATGGTGACCCAGGGACAGTGATTTACAGCATATTTACAGCTAAAAATTCTGAATTTCTTGCAGTGGAAGCAGTTTTAAAACATTTTGGATCACATGCATCCCAAAAAATTATCAAAGTGCCCTTTTTGCCACAGTACCCAATTAGTTCAGCTTTCATTTTCTGAAAACTCATCTGCTTAGCTAACTAGTGTAGTAAAATCACTCCCATAGGAATGTTATCAACCTTCTGTGTGGTAAAAGGAACATGGAAGGCTGTGAGACTTAGGGTATGTGCACACACAAACTCAAAAACTTCTGAAAATACGGAGCTGTTTTCAAGGGAAAACAGCTCCTGATTTTCAGTCGTTTTTTTAGCAACTCACGTTTTTCACTGCGTTTTTTACGGACATTTTTGGAGCTGTTTTTCTATAGAGTCAATGAAAAATGGCTCCAAAAACGGCTCAAGAAGTGACATGCACTTCTTTTTCGTGGCCGTTTTTCAAACGGCAGCGTAAAAAAATTACCCCGTCGGAAGAGAACGCAGTTTTTCCCATTGAAATCAAAGGGCAGATGTTTGGAGGCGTTCTGCTTCCGATTTATCGTTTACGGCCGGAAAATGGCTGAAAATAAGCCGTGTGAACATACCCTTAGGCCTTATTTAGACGAGCATGTCTGTTTTGCATCCCCAAAAACGAACCGTATTCAACACATTTCAGTTCCGTGTGCCATCAGTGTTTGTTCCGTGTGCCATCAGTATTTAATGTCAGTGTTGGTGCACACTTTTTTTTTTCTCTGCATTTCTTTAACAACTGGTGCGTGAATCACAGACAGCAGACGGATGACTTCCGTGATTTTCACGCACCCATAGACTTCAACGGGCAACTTCGTCTACTAAAGGGACAGAATAGGACATGCAGTGAGTTTCACGCAAAGGAAACACGCTGCATGAAAAATCACTGACGTCTGAATAACCCCTTTGAATTGCATAGGTCCGTGTGCTGTACATTTTTTAACGGACAGCACACGGACATATACAACGTTCATCTGAATAAGGCCTTAGGGCTCATTCAGGCAAGCATAATACTCGTCTGTGTGCTGAAATAAGGCACAGCACACGGACCCATTGATTTCAATGGGGTATTCAGACATGCGTGAGTTTTCATGCAGCGAGTGTCCGTTGCGTGAAATTCACTGTATGTCCTATATTGGTACATTTTCCCATTGAAGTCAATGGGTGTGTGAAAACCACTGACAGCACACGGACAACATTCATGTGCTGTCCATGTTTCACACGTCAAATACATAGAAAAGCAGAGAAAGAAATGTAACGTGATAAACACATGCCATACGCAAAGCACACTGATGCCAATACGCAACGCATATGGACAGAAAATGTAGGAAAATAGCTGTGTATTTATGTGCACAAATCGGACACGCTCGTCTGAATGTAACCTTAGGGCTCATTTACACGAGTGTGTTATACGTCCGTGCAGCGCGCGTGATTTTCACGAGCGTCGCACAGACCTATAATAGTCTATGGGGCCGTGCAGACAGGTGCATGATTTTCACACAGCGTGAGTCCACTGTGAAAAACTCACGACCTGTTCTATATTTGTGCGCTGTTCGCGCATCACGCACCCATTGAAGTCAATGGGTGCGTGAAAAGCACGCATGTCACATGGAAGCACTTCCGTGCGAACAGCGTGATTCGCGCAACAGCAGTGAAAAGGATGAATGAAAACAGAAAAGCACCACGTGAAACGAGTGTCATAATGATGGCGCACGCGCTTGTGTAAACCCGGCCTAACTTGGATAAAAAACAAACCCTATAATCACATTAGAAGCACATTTTACCTTTAACCTTTTACCTTTACCTTCTCCAAGAGAACTAAATTGATGCCTTTTATCATGTCCTTGGCCAGGGGCAAACATACCATAGAAGCAGCCCATGCAACTGCTATAGAACCAATCAATGGTTGGTATAAACCTTCTCTCCTATTGGGTGACTGGACGCCCTTCTGCAGTAGAACTGCATTGTTTGCAACCAAGAGGTTGAGAAATTGCCCAAAGGGTCATGGAAAGACCATAAAGGTGGAAGAAAACACCAGAAACCAGACACTTCTGCCCTTAATGGTAAAAGTCTGCACAATAAAGGGGTTTAATTTGATCGTTGATCTATGAGCACCCCTTCTCTATTATGTACACCACTGTCCCTGGCTAAAAGAATACAATTTAAAACATAGCTGCATAATGTTTGTGATAATCCATGGGTCAACTCAGGTATTTCTGTCTACATTTATCTCTAAATTAAAACATGACTCAGCTAGGAGACCAATCTATGTGTGCCTTAAAATATGTGGGTTGTATAAGAACAGGGCCGGCATTTGGGGTGTGCAACCTGTGCCATCGCACAGGGCGCATCACTCCAGCAGGTGGAAGGGGCGCTGCGCTTCCCCTGTTTGTGTTTCTGTAATGTCCGGGCCCGGCAACTCTGCGACTGCCTTTTCGCCTTGGCGCTCCTTCTCTGCGGTGACGTAACTACCACTGTAGAAGCTACAGTGGCTGCTACGGTGCCTGCGGCATGAGGGGGACCGCGACGCCTGCCTGAGCACTGTCGTCAAGGGGCAGTGAGGAACTGTATAGTACTGTCTACAAGAGGGATGTGGGGGAGCTGTATGGCACTATCTACAAGGAGGTGGGGGGCTGTATGGTACGGTCTACAAGGAGGTGGGGGCTGTATGGCACGGTTTACAAGGGGGAGGTGGGGGGCTGTATTGCACAGTCTACATGGGGAGGTGGATGCTGTATGGCACCATCTACAGGTGGCTGTATGGCAGAATCTACAGCTATATGGCACAATCTACAGGGGACACTATCTACAAGGGGGGCTGTGTGTGGCACCTAGGGGAGGTTGAACATTTTACTGTGAGGGGCCACTAAGATGGCATTATACTGTGCAGAGGCCACTAAGGGGACATTATACTGTGTAGCGGCACTACAGGGGGCATTATACTGTGTGGGCACACTTAGAGGACAAAATACTGTGTCCTTAAAAGGGTTATAATATATTATATTATTAAATATTACTATTATTTATTATTATTATTATTATTATTATTATTATTATTATTATACTGTATGGGGCATTATACTGCATGTGGGCACTAAAGTGGCATTATAGTGTGTAGGGGCACTAAAGGGGCATTATACTGTGTGGGGAGCAATATACTCTGTGGGGGGCACAAAAGGGGGCATTATACTGTGTGGGGGCACTATAAAGGGCATTATACTGCATGGGGGCACTAAAGTACCATTATAGTGTGTGGGGGCACTATAAAGGGCATTATACTGCATGGGGCCACTAAAGATGCATTATACTGTGTGGGGGCACAAAAGTGGGCATTATACTGTGTGGGGGCACTATGAATATTGAGGGGGTGTTATACTTTTTTATGGGGCATTTTTTTTATGATGTGATGGGGCGCCGAAAGAAAATTTTGCACGGGGCACCATCTATCCTAAATCTATCTAGCCGGCCCTGTATAAGAACACAAAATAGGTTTACATAATGTAAACACATGAGAACTTCCATTTTGTGATGATGGCCCTCAGCAACTACAGAGAACTGGATAGGACCAAGTGTACATATTGACCCACATTGACAAAGGAGTTCTAGCCAAAAATAGGCAAACTTTGACTTGTGAGACATTTGCGGTACAATTTGCTACTTGGAAAGTGGTCTTCAAGAAGCTCAGAGTCAAAAACCACAAAAAATGATTAAGATGCGTTCAGCTATGTGGTGCAGAGCACTCCAACTACCTCATTTACTTAGAATGGTTTAATATACCCCAGTCTTAGTAAATGTGGGCAACGTCTATTGCTGGATCAGTGATGACAAATCTAAAGACAAAAGAGCTAAGGCTGGCCTCTATGAATCCACTGAGCAATCAATTTTTATAATGGCCACTGTCACCAGGGATCAGTGGGTTTCTTTTTTTTTCCATATTTAATTTTTAATAAACTTTCAAAGCCACAAAAATAAACAGCAGAAATGAACATAACAATGTATGAAGATAAAGCATGTATAAAATAGCAGGAAGGTCCATGCAAGAACCTTGAAACACATACATCACATTTTATATGATAATACAGGACGAAAGACAATAGTGAAAGCATATATTAAGTAGTATAAAGAAAAGTAAGATGAACAGTGTCCACGTATAGCAGAGCATTACCATAAAGTCCATATATAAAAAAAGAACAAAGAGGAATAATATGCATAGGATGATACCAAGCTGCTTACCCATATCAGATCACATGCCCACTTAAATAGGAACTCCAAAAAAAAAAAATTTCAACCCCAAAGTTAAAACATTGCCAACAATACATTATAAAAAAAATATAAATATTATATATATATATATATATATATATATATATATATATATATATATGATGGCAAATTACAAACATATCTTAGCAAAAGTGGGATGAGTCTTGTCACCTAAACTAAGAGCTAAAAAAGCTGCATATTGTAAAAGTCAGACTAGAGGCGGTAAAAGAGGTGGAGTATGAGCCCCCTGTGGAGAAGTGGAGAGATAGTTGGGCCATGGTTCCCATAGTGTGATAATTTTAGGAAGCCTATTAGATCTCAAAGCAAACATGCGTTCCATAGTAAAGAAGGTATTTACCTGATTAACTAGTTCAATGGTAGAGAAGTGAGTATGCATTTTCCAAGCTTTGGCTAAGAGCAATCGAGCCGCTATAATAATATGACTGGACACCACTTGAGAATGATGTGGGATAGTTTGCATATTAAGAAAACATAAGGCCATAACCGGATCAGGCTTAACAGTGCAAGACGAAATGTGAGAGATGATATCGAATACATTAATCCAAAAGGAACAAACCTCCGGACAATGCCTCCACATGAAAATATGAACCCTTGCAGCCACATCCCTTCCAGCACAACTCTGAGTAGGAAATATCGGACTTTGCAAAATGTGAAGGCATCAAATACCAACGTAATAACAATTTTTGAAAAGCTTCCCAATGTATAACAACCCTGGATATTTTTTTTGGTCCAAGAAAAGCCAATCCACCAATCGTTCAAAAGAAAATGAGGATTGAAAATCCTCCTCCCACTTATCACAATAAGGAGGTCTGCTGGAGAGGAGATGCCCGCACAAATCTCCACAGAATCCTGATATACCTTTTTTTCTTACATGTGGGATCAAAATACTGTATAACTGAAGAGCAACAGAGGGAAATATTAATGTATTGACATCCAAGGAAGTAAATAAATGGTGAATACATAAATACTTATAGAAATCTCTATTCGCGATAGAATCAGTGTTTACTAAATCACTAAAGGCCAATAATTTATGGTCACTATGTGGATGTGAGAGATTCCTGAGTGTATCCAATTTTCCAAAGAGACATCTGGTAATGTTGTAAGCAAGTAGATTCGTAAGGGTATTTTCTTAATCTGAGCGAGAGCCAGTGAAGGAAGTTGGGAGGAGTATGCTTTCCAAACCTTCAGGGAAGCTGAGATAGTCGGGGACACAGAAGCATAAGTTTTAGGAGAATAGTTCAAGCCAACCCCCAACAATGAGATAAGTGGATGATCTATTAGTGCCTGTTCAATATGTAGCCACCTCTTCGAGGGAGATGGGACACACCAAGACATTAATTGGTCCAGCGTAACAGCCCAGTAATATTTTTGGACGTCTGGAAGCCCCATACCGCCTTGTCTCCAGTGTCTAAATAATGTATGCATCCGCACTCTAGGTTTTTTGCGCGCCCATATAAAATTATTGAGAATTCTTTGTAGATTTCTCAAAAAAGGACTGGGGAGAGGGATTATTACAGCACGGAACATATAAAGAATAATGGGCAAGATCATCATTTTAATGATCGCTATCCTCCCCGCCCAAGAAGTGCAAACATTAGAGTATGTATTTAACAATTGAGGAATACTATGTAAAAGTGGAGTAAAATTATGTTTAAAGAGGAGATGAGTAGAATTAGTGAGATTAATGCCCAAATAAGAGATCTTAAGTGTATTCTATTGGAAAGGGAAGGAGCTTTGAACTGCATTCCGAACCCCTATTGGGAGTCCCACATCTAATAGGTGTTTGCACTTTTGTTTTATTGAGGGATTCCAGAGTATGCAATTGGTCGAGAATATCGTTGGTGGTCTTTTTCCCTATTTTTTTTCAGTCTGGAGGCGGCCTGAATCCCCATCCCCCTCATATATGCCTTATGAGCATTCCACCAAAAAAAAAAAATTGGCAGAAGATGGGGAATTAATATCAAAATATGTTTGAAGGTGGGTATCCATCAGATCTTTAGTAAGAGGATGATCCAGTACCAGATCATTTCATCTCCAGGAGGAGAAGGGGGGCGAGGGTAGTTGATCTAAAACAACCATTGAGATCAGACCACGGTATGTCTCCAATAGAAGATGTAGAGATACATTGGAGGCTGATTTTGCTTACTAAAAACATATCTATCCGAGAGTATACCTTATGTGGTGCAGAGAAATACGTAAAGTCACTGTCACGTAGGGTTCGTGGACCCACTGGGCTGTACCACCTTGGCGGTATGGCAGCTGGCCAACAGGGCGCAGGTCAGAGTCTATAGTTTATATAGGGTACCTGTGGCAGCTCGGACAGTAGCAAGGCAGGCTTGGCAGGAACTAGGCAGCAGGTAGACGTCAGGCATGGAGAAGCAGGACAGGCGTGGTATACAGCACAGCACGGCTACAGCTAAGCACGGCACTAGATCAGGATACAGGTTACAGGATACAGGAACAGGAAACACGGGGAGCAGGAAACACTAGGGGACCATTTGCAAGCTCAGGCGTGGGAGCATGGGGCTGGGACCTTCTTATAGCCCAGGGTGCTCTGGATCAATTAGCTCAATCACCAACATGCTTGGGCTCTGGCTTCTCAAGTCTGGACTGAGCTCGTGAGCGCACCCTGGTGGTCACTGTGGAGCAGGATGGCCGTATGTGCAGACATCTCTTGAGTGAAGGGAGTCGACTGGATGGAAGGTGTCCGTGGTCAGCGACCACGGACGTTACAGTCACATTCATTACCATGATGATAGCGCCAAACATCATATAACTCTTCCGAATGTACTGTGTGATGTAGATTGGAGCGGGGTATATGGACATTGGAGGAGTCAATAGCTGGATGCATAACTTCATTAAAATCTCTCCCTATGTTTAATAGATCTTTTGCTACCAGATTAACCTTACGGAGTATTTTGTGAACTGCCTTAAGTTGGTAAGAGTTAGGAAGATATATATTAACTAAAAGTAATACTGTTAATATCACGAACTAGTATCCGGAATCTCCATTGAGGATCCAAAAGGACTTCATGTTTATGAATACTATTAATATCACGGACTAGTATCCGGAATCTCCCTTGAGGATCCAAAAGGACTTCATGTTTATGAAAGACAACCGAGTCTTTAATTGCAATTAATACACCCTTAGATTTGCTGGGGTTAGAAGCCTGAAATACGTGAGGGAATTTAAAATGGGTACATTTCGGGGGATTAAGGGAGGAGAAATGAGTCTCCTGGGCGAAGAAGACATCACTACGACGGGTTAGGGCCTCTTTCCACATCTGCTGATGTTTAAAAGGGCTGTTAAACCCTTTTACATTTAAAGAAGATAAGGTAAAAGGCATTCTGAAACATAAAAAAAATGTAGTACGACTAGCCTGGCGCTGATCACTAGGCCATAATATGAAGGCCATATCTTGTGAAACTTGAAGTGGACAGAACAATTCGACCAAATACGTTAACATAAACAAGAAAACAAAAATGTAGGAAACATGGCGCCTACTTTGCGCCATACCGACCTCCATGGGGAGAGAGAAAGAAAATGTTAGAAAGAAGTAGCATAATTACATGACCGAACAGCCGACGTGAAGATCAGGTGATGGACTGTCCCTGTGCCGTTTCCCATTCCGGATGAAGACGTCTAGGTGACTTACTGGCTGGTGCAGAATCTGTATTCTTGATAGGAATGTTCCACTGGCGTAGCAGAGTAACCCCATCAGATGGAGTAGAGATCGCATGTGAAGAACCATTCCTGGAAACTAAGATCTTGACCGGGAAACCCCACTTATATGTGAGATTTTGTTCTGTGAGTGCCAAAGTGATCAGTTGAAATTGCCTTCGCAGCATCAAAGTAGAAGCAGATAGATCGGGATAGATTGAGATATGTGCATAGGGAGTTGGCAGTTTCCCCAATTTTCTGGATTCCTGAAGGATACAGTCCTTGACTTGGTAAAAATGAACCCTCGATAAAACATCCCTGGGAGCATTATCTGGTGCAGAACAGGATTTAGGAATCCTATGTGTTCTATCCAAAGTCAAATCCAAGGGAGTGAACATAGGGATGAAGGATTTTAACAGAACTTGTTAGGTAATTTAGAGGGAGATATGTCTTCAGGAATAGGCAGAGGAGCATGTGACAATATTTATTGTTACTTTTGTGTGACTATTCAGTAATTCCTTAACCTGTTAGTGACCGACCCATCGTGTTTCTACGTCGGTCACTAACGGGCCTTATTCCGATGCCATAGACTTTTTACGTCGCGGCATCGGAATAAGTTTACAGAGCAGGGAGCTGTCAGATCTCCCTGCTCTCAGCTGCTAGAGGCAGCTGAGGGCTGGGAGCGTCCCTGCTCTGCCGTGTGAGATCGATATTAGTATTGATCTCACATGTTTAACCCCTCAGATGCGGTGCTCAATAGCGAGCACCGCATCTGAGTGGTTTTGGAGAGAGGGAGGGAGCTCCCTCTCTCTCCCACCGACACCCGGCGATACGATCGCCGAGTGTCTGTGTCTCTAATGGCAGCCGGGGGTCTAATAAAGGCCCCCAGGCTGCCTGGAGTGAATGCCTGCTAGATCATGCCTCAGGCATGACCTAGCAGATGCCTGTCCGTGTTAAAAGTATTGCAGTGTATTATAAATGCGATCGCAGAATCGCATATTATAGTCCCCTAGTGGGACTAGTAGAATAGTGAAAAAAAAGTTTAACAAAGTTAATTTTAAAAAAAATGTGAAAAAAAATGAAAAACCCAGCTTTTCCCCTTACAAAATGCTTTACTATTAAAAAAACAAAATAAAGTTAAAAAGTTACACATATTTGGTATCGCCGCGTCCGTAACGACCCCGACTATAAATCTATTACATTATTTAACCCGCACGGTGAACGCTGTAAAAAAAAAAACTATGGAAAAATTGCTGTTTTCTGTGAATCCTGACTTTAAAAAAATGTAATAAAAAGTGATCAAAAAGTCGCATCTACTCCAAAATGGTACGAATAAAAACTACAAGTCGTCCCGCAAAAAAAAAGCCCTCATACAACCGCATCGGCGAAAAAATAAAAACGATACGGCTCTTCAAATATGGAGACACAAAAACAAATAATTTTGAAAAAAAAGCGTTTTTACTGTGTAAAAGTAGTAAAACATACAAAAACGATACAAATTTGGTATCGTTGCAATCGTAACAACCCGCTGAATAAAGTTATTGTGTTATTTATACCACACGGTATACGGCGTAGATTTAGGACGCAAAAAAGAGTGGCAACATTTCTGATTTTTTTCTATTACCCCCCAAAAAAAAGTTAATAAAAGTTAATCAATAAATAATATGTACCTAAAAAAGATGCTATTAAAAAATACAACTTGTCTCGCAAAAAAACAAGACCTTATACAGCTATGTCGACGCAAAAATAAGAAGGTTATAGCTCTTGGAATGCGACGATTGAAAAACGTAAAAAATAGCTTGGTCATTAAGGTCCAAAATAGGCTGGTCATTAAAGGGTTAAGCAAGTATAAGATGCTATTGTCTTGGTGCAGTAAATATTATGGGGCACTATTTAATGATTTGCTATATGCCACGGGAGTTTTATATAATCCCGTGGTCGGTTGTTTAATTCCTTTCTAATGTAAGCCAATAAGGAAGCTCCAGTGACCATAGACAACACGTCTGGGCAAAAAGTCAGGAACTTGTGTGAATACTAAATTAGTTCCTTAGTTCCTTCAAGTGATGTCAGGTCGGTCTTTCCCTTAATGCTAAAATGGAATGTGATGTTTGACCATAACATATGTGCATGGGAAACCAGAAATATAGAAATGTATATAGAATGTACATATGTATATAGAAGGACAATTACTTTTAATTGGTAACAGTGCTTGAAAAATATTTAGTATGGGAAAGGAAGTAATATACTGAATATTGTGTACCTCTCTCACACATCAACCTACCCCCTTCCTCTAAATTTTATATAAGTAGTATCAAAAAGGGTAAAGTTACAGTAATAAACTGTTGATAACACCAGACCCAGGAATGAGGATTGCAGGCGTTGTAGTCCAGAAACGGGAAGTGACAGAAGAGCTTTATTCCCCCAAACAAATAATTTTATCTGAGGAGAAATCGTATTATGTCTTATAAAAAAAACAATATAATTATTGATACATGTTATCAATATTATAAAATACAAATATTGTCAATTTATGTTTTAACTTATTTAAAGACTTTACAACAGGAATATTTCGTTTTATTTTTTATTATTTTTCTCCTCAACCCCTCCCAGAAATAAATACTGAAAGCTGAGACTTGACAATGAATGGAAACAAGTTTTCAGGTAACCATATGACCCACCTATGTTCACACCTGCATCAGGGTTTCCGTTGTTCTGCTCCGACAATGAATAGCATCGGCGACTGACGGAACCTATTGACTTTAATGGGTTCTATCAGCACTCTGTCCGGGTTTCTGTGGTTTTACCAGAAACAATATTGCGCTATTGTTTCTGGTAATCTCGGCCGAATCTGCTCCGAAGCCCCCTAATGGAGCAGATGTGAACAAGGCCTAAATACAGCCTAAATACATGAGGTTCTGAATAATATACAAAGTGCAGGGGAAAAAGAGAAAAACAATTTTTTGCACATTTTAACAGATGCTATTAAAATGGAACTAGGATGCACGTTACATATCTTGCATGCTTTTTCGCCACCTGGTGGACAGTCTAAATTGTGCAGCTATAATCAAAATCAAGGTTCTGTACAAATATAAATTCATGATGTTAGTTAATTTTCCGTTGTGTTTCATTTTTTTTTTCTGTTTTGCAACAATCATTTTAGTTTTAAAACTGACTACAAAGGTAAAACAAACTTACCAAAATGTCATAGGATGGTGTTTACTGAGTTTCGACAACATTATTACCATTATATAGCAGCAATGATATAAACCTTTGAGTTGTCTCTTTGTTTTTAAGAATTCTGTTTTCTTAATTATAACTATTTCTTACCTGTGTGTGTCTTTCAAAAGTGGCAACAAGAAATGCACAGGTAATGCACCCATTATAGTTCCTATAATAATTGAAACCAATTCTCGAATAGGTAATCTGCCAAGTAACGCAGCAATCCATGGGCGAGCAAAGTATGAATTTATAATCAAGCAGATTCTTGCAAGACTCATTCAAGAGTCTGAAAAAATAAGTAACATAAGTAATGCTTGCCATTTTCTGTTACTACTCTTGAAAAAAATGAGGGATGAAAATTAGATTATAAACCATATGTGCAACCTGTATAGGGGCCCAATGGACAATGGAGTCCGCTGTCACCTTTACGTGTTCTTATAGTTTGGGTTTATTTCATTAAATTGGTCCAATACTTTGTGCCACTTAAAGAGGCTCTGTCACCAGATTCTCAAACCCCTATCTCCTATTGCATGTGATCGGCACTGCAATGTAGATAACAGTAACGTTTTTTTGTTTTTTTTTAAAACGTTCATTTTTGGCCAAGTTATGAGCTATTTTATATTTATGCAAATGAGCTTTGAAATGGACAACTGGGCGTTTTTGTTTTCGTTATGTCCAACTGGGCGTGTATTGTGTTTTTAACTGGGCGTGTTTATGTGTATGACGCTGACCAATCCGTGACCAGTCAGCATCATACACTCCTCAACATCTGCACGCTCCCCTCCTGAAATATTCTGTGCTGCTGTGAACTCTGCTCTTACCATTACATGGCTCTCAGTCTGTTACCTCTCCTCCACTCCTGTCCTCAATAACACCTTCACATGATTGGCAAGTCACCACCCCGCACAAGATCCTACTGCACGGCTGACAGCCGTCAGCTGTATAGCTAACAGCACGGTTGTGTTGGAAGCGCGCCCTGCTGTGTCTCACTTAGCAGCTGGGTGTGTTCCCCTCATCTAGCTGCTACGTTCTATCCTGACCGCCGGTGAATTCTCTGTGCGGTCTTCACAGTGCTGCTACCCCGTTTACCAGCCTGACCTGTCCACAGAGATTAAGGCAGCACAGAGTATTTCAGGAGCCGCGTTCTGCTCCCGTAGGTAAACGGGGTAGCAGCACTGCGAAGACCGCACAGAGAATTCACCGGCAGTCAGGATAGAACGTAGCAGCTAGATGGACTGCAAGGAGACCAAATACCTTTCTTGCACCAGGGCCTTCTGCTGTATGTCTGCCACTGGTAGAAACTGTTAATTGTTAACCCTCAAGATTTAAGTCATTTCTTAGTTGTTAGAGTAAGTGAAGGTGTTATAGTTACTATTTTTTTTTATATTTTTTTTTTTTTTTTTTGCATTATAGGTAGAAATGCTCTTAACCCCTTAAGGACACGGACAATTTTGGCCTTGAGGACCGAAGATTTTTTTTTATATTTCCCTCTTTGCATCCCGGCGCTTATAACATTTTCTTTTTTTTTTGTCCGACGTAGCTGTATGAGACTTTGTCTTTTGTGGGACAAGTTGTACTTTATGTAGGTACCATTTTCTTGGTATATTTACATTATCGTTTAATTTCTATACATTTTTATTTTGGCAAAAACATAGAAAAAAAAGCAGTTCCGCTGCAGTTTTCTTTATTATTATTTTTACACCATACATTGAACATCATACATAACATTATACAATTATTGTACAGGTTGTTACGAACGTGGCGATACCAAATATGCGTATATTATTGCATGTTTTGGGACTTAAATTTTGAAAAGTTAATTTATTTTGTCAAAAATGTGTTTCTGTGTATTTTTTTTACTATTTTTTTTTTTATTTAACCAAACTTTTTTTTAAATTAATTTAACTTTTTTTTTGAATCCCATAAAGAGATTTCTCATTTTTATTTTTTAACTTTAAAGTACTGGCATATATCTATATGCCAGCACATTAGCTTGTGTACTGATTGAACACAGGCAGTTGTTAGGGCATACCTAAGTATGCCCTAACAACAGAAAATATAGTCAGACAGCCCTGGGTCCTTCAATGGACCCGGGGCTGTCTGCCCATACCAGGTATAGCCATTGATCGTGTCACAGGAAATCCCTAAAGAAACCCCCTTCTCACTTTAGCTTTGGATGCCGCGATCAGCTGTGATCGCGGCATTCAAGGAGTTAACGGCAGAGAGAAGAGGTTTCGCTGATAGTGAGGGGCTGCAGCTGTGTATTACAGCCGTTATAGCCGCTCCCCCGATCATCATGTAACACAGGACGAGAATACTCGTCCTAATGCGCCAATTACCCGCCGCTCAGCATGAGTATTCTCGTCCTGTGTTGGCAACCAGTTAAGAGAGTTAGGCCCTGTTCACATAGTTTTTTACAGGCAGAAAATTCTACCTGGAAAAATCAGCTCATCCCGCAACACAAGCCCCCCAAACAACTTATCTCCCTTCCTCAAAGCTTGTACCCAAAAGCAGCACATGAACCCCCCTCCTCAAACAGTATATTAAAGCCAATCAAAGTAGCAAGATCAACAAACAATAGCGGCAACAACTCTGCCAGATAAGCTTACTTCAGATTCACTAGTACACTAGTAACAACGTGTCTGGGGACTGCTTGGCGGCTGTAAAAGACATCACCAACACAGCTACTTATTGGCTGACCGCTAATGACGTCTATTGCTGCTGCCCAGTATTACAGCCGTTATAGCCGCTGCCCCGATCATCATGTAACAAAGGACGAGAATACTCGTCCTAATGCGCCAATTACCCGCCGCTCAGGATGAGTATTCTCGTCCTGTGTTGGCAACCAGTTAAGAGAGTTAGGCCCTGTTCACACAGTTTTTTACAGGCAGAAAATTCTACCTGGAAAAATCAGCTCCGTTTTTTTAAGTGGTTTTATACCACACGTATTTTTTGAGGCGTTATTTTAGGCGTTTTTCTTTACCTCTTTCTTTAACAGGCTTCTTTCCATCTCCCATTGATTTCAATGGGGTTTTTGAGGCAGAACAATGCCTCAAGAAAGGTCATGTCGCTTTTTTCCCACAAGCTTTCTTTTACGCTCGCGGTTTCCACATCAAAAACAGCGCCAAAAAACTGTGTGAACTAGCCCTTATGAAACACATGAAAATCTGAGCCACTGTGTTATACCAAGTGCAGGCCTCATGGCATAATTCAAGACTATGATTGAAAGAACAACCCTTTAGGCCCTGTATTAGGCATAACACAGTTGTTCGGTTTTACCTGGAGTGTTTCTTAAATTAAACTACTCTTAAAAACAGGCACATCTGACAAGAGGTAGAACAAGAAAAAACTGTGCTATAACTATGCACATAGCAAAACTTCAAGTCACTGTCATTTCAACTAACTTTCCATAAATCCATAGTACGAGGCTAGATAAGAAACTTGTAATGTATCTTATTACAGAAAAATGCAACTTTCTCCACTTACCAGCCATCTCTTCTCTCCTCTCTTGCCTCATGCAATTTTACTCACTCTAAATTGACTGGTAAAATCAGTCTTTAATGTGAAATTTATGAAAATGTATTAGCCTTATGAAGAGCTCAGGTGACAGCTGCTGCCCATAGGTGTCTATGGAGAGGAAAGGGGGAGGAAAAAGTAGGAGTTGCTTGCAGATATACCGTGGCAGAGAGACAAATGAATGCTTCTAGTAAGTCTTCTATTATCTCACCCCGATGCTGGATTCACAGCAATTAATTTTGCTGTATAATGTCCCCTATGCTGCGGCTTCTGTGTATGAGAGATAGAGGTAAGGGAGCAGTATCCCCTCTTCTCTCTGTGCTGTGTATGGGAGACATCATAGCAGCTAGCCTTCGCCCCCACTGGAGCTGTGTGGAGGGACAACTGACAACTAGACATGAGGCCTGCAGAGAGGGACAACTGCTGAAAATGCAGATATAGTACAAGTCATATAATGGTCAGAAATAGTGTTATTTATGTACCCACACATAATGGCTTGCTCTGAAAATTCACCTAAAATGAAAAGTTCCTTTTTAAAAATAAATACCTGTAAAAAGTTATAAAACATTTGTGTTTTTAAAATATGGAATTAAATAGTTTATCAAAGGTCAATAATTTGTTGCTTAAAATGTAAAATTCCCACTCAAAGTTTTGTCACACACAATTTAAGCCACGCCGCTTTCTGTAAAGCTACGTGCCCATGTCAAGTGCAGCGTAATAAGGGTATAAACAGTAAATAAATGTGTCGCACAGGATGTATGGCTAAATTCTAGCTTGTTTGAATAGTATATCTGCCATAATATATGTAAGGGAATTCAGAGTGAGTGAAGAGGCTGCTAATAAGTGGAGACAGAGGCATTTTCCTGTCATAAGATAAAATACAAAGTTTATTTTCTAGCCTTGTACTACTGCTTTATGGAAATAAAAATGAAATAATAGCTAATCTTTAAGACTCAAGCCAAC
Source organism: Rhinoderma darwinii (assembly GCF_050947455.1). Lineage (NCBI taxonomy): Eukaryota > Metazoa > Chordata > Amphibia > Anura > Rhinodermatidae > Rhinoderma > Rhinoderma darwinii. The sequence continues at coordinate 52,150,591 of NC_134692.1, forward strand.
AGTGAAAACGTTATATTAAGTGCCAACTTTTTGTTCTTGCACACACATATATTTTTATATACCGTATACTAAAAAAAATGGTAGCATTCCGGTAATTTTGTGAAAAAGAAAAAGGACTTTTATTCACCTCTGCAACATTTCAGCCCAACTCACTTGAACTTGAGAGAAGCCCCAGACCAGACCCCTTAAATAATCAGACCCTAAACCAGACTCCCTAAATGAACTAGACCCCAGATCAGACCCCCTAAATGAATCAGACCCCAGATCTAGTCCACCCCCAAAATAGAAAATCAAAGCCCCCAGAAAGCTAATCCCAAGATCCCTCTACCTGTAATGATAGTCCTCCTTCCCCTATAAAACACACCCCCTGGTCACCCCAAACAATTTATTATTCCCCCAAAGAAGCACATGATACAATGCAGTAGATTACCACTCACAATGCTTGCCCTAAATCTCAGCTTAATGCATCCCGCAACACAAGCCCCCCAAACAACTTATCTCCCTTCCTCAAAGCTTGTACCCAAAAGCAGCACATGAACCCCCCTCCTCAAACAGTATATTAAAGCCAATCAAAGTAGCAAGATCAACAAACAATAGCGGCAACAACTCTGCCAGATAAGCTTACTTCAGATTCACTAGTACACTAGTAACAACGTGTCTGGGGACTGCTTGGCGGCTGTAAAAGACATCACCAACACAGCTACTTATTGGCTGACCGCTGATGACGTCTATTGCTGCTGCCCAGTGGTCCCAAAGCTGTGCAGTCTCATGCGTATTGGTATTTTATTTTTTTAAAGCATGCTTATGCGTTATTGCGACCTCGGAGAGCCCAGAGCGGCAAGTTATTTGTCCCTATGCTCACCAATCCCCAGGTCCAGTCTTGGGATGTCCCCCTCCCCCTCAGCCCAGCCCGCCCACGAAAAATAAGTCAACCAACTCTTCAGACCAAAGACATTGGATGTCTGTCACAGAAAATAAATACCATCATCCTGTTCCTACACTTATCACAGAGATCAGTGCAGTAAAAAAATTATGTGCAGTTTCTGTCTTCCTGCATAAAACTTAATGAGGGAGATTTATTAAGACTCGCGTTTCATACGCCAGTGATAATAAACAGTTCTCTGGAGTAAGATGCGAATGACTTCTAATAAACGTGTTGCATCTCTCGGCTGGCCATAACTATTGCAGCCACAGGGTGTGACCCACTCCTCTTACCCACCCATCGGATTGGACATAAAATAAAAAAAACATACTTACCACTCCTCCCCCCTGGAACTCCTCAGGCTCTCACAGTATTCCACGGCGCATACAAGGTCCTGACGCCAAGCTACAGCAGGGCCTTATATGTCCTGAATTCTGCATTACATACAATGTTCTGATGCTGCTCGGCACCCGTACCTTGTATGCGCTGCAGCCTTCTGTGAGAGCCTGTGGTGATCTGAGGTGTTGTACAATTGGGGGGAGGGCCAGTAGTCTGATCAGGGGGGAAGGTACGGGGCCATGCATGGGCCTCTGCCTTGTAACGCCTCACAGAGTGAAATTTACAGCAGTTTTGTTTAATAAATTATAGTAAATTTGTTGGGTTGTGGGTATCCCTGTCCTTTTTTGCTAAGCCCCACACACTTTTTTCAAATGAGCCATAAGCAACGTAAAATGCCCAAAAGTCGAAATTTTCCCCACAAATTGCGACTTTTAGGCCTTTTGCGACTTTTCTACCCCCAGAAAACTGATAGAAAGGTTAATAAATACCCCCAATGTCATTGAGTGGAAGAGAACAGTGCGGGACATAGTGAAGATAAGTTAAAGGCTATGGAACTCTATTAAATAGAAAAAAATATTTTTATATATGTTAGTGGTTACTTGGAGTTGAAAAAAAGTTGCACTAAGTTGCAGGCTGCAATCTTCATTTATTTTCAGACTTTCGAATATGCAGTTTTCAAGCTGCTCTAGTTTCAGACTTTTCTCCTGTAGACATGTCCCTTCCATTAAATACATGGTAGATGTAAGGTCTGTGACTCCAGGATGCTGCTGATTTCACTAGCTCATGTATCAGCACAGCTTTCGCTCTATGCTGATAGCCTTTGTGATTACCTCTCCGCTCTCCTCCACATCTACATTCTGGTACTGATAGCCTGTGCTCTCTCTGAAGACTTGGAAGCTTTTTCCCTCTCTACTCTTTTATCAGCCGTGTACAATCTTCTTCCCCACCCTGCTGCTACCGCTAACACTGAGAGGAGGGAGAGCAGACTAGATCAGCCCGTAAGTAGCAGTGGACTGACGGATTTGAGTTAGAAGTACTGTAGCAGCACAGCCAGTTATCTACAGATCTGCACAGATTTAATAGAAGCAAAATGGTAGGATATTTTTAATGAAGACTATTTAGAAAGTTGTATAAGTTTGCATTTAGGAAGCAAACAACAATAAAAAAATATCCAGTGCAAAGTTGTCCATAGCATTTAACACTATGACAAGTGCTCATATGGGACAGTGAGGTAACACTCCTTATAAGCACTGTGGTAGGAACATTTATGGGGCACTATGATTACTATTTTCTGGAGGGCACTGTGGCAGGAACTTTTATCTTGCATTCGTGCGGACAGACTGGGGTCTTTTATGGGGTATCGTGGTTAGAACTCTTGATCAACTTCGATTTTATCAGTGGCTGCTTTCGGTATGTGATATATGCACCATATGGCAGTATTTTCCAGACCGAACACAGTTCTGGGAGGCGTTCTCCTAGCATCATAGTTATGTATGATGCTAGGAGTCCATGCCTCCCCGTGGGAATACTGTCCTGTACTGAAAACATGATTATAGTATGGGACAGTATTCCTGCGGGGAGGCAGGGATTCCTAGCATCATAGATAACCCACCTCCCTGAACTGTGTTCGGTCCGGGAAATACTGCCGACATATATCACGGAAAAGAACACAGCCATCAGAATGAGGCCTTAAAGTTAGATGAGGTGTCAGAGTCACAAAGGAGACACTGTCAGACGTGCCATTAGACCAGCTCACTGATGGATTTGACTGACAATGTCGTTCCGCAGCTTCTATGTACAGAGGATGCATAAAAGAAGCAGAACAGAAATTAAGCAACATTTTTAATAAAAGCACATTACAAAAGTGCTTAATATCCCAAAATACATACATTACATGTAAAAAAAAACGGCATCAACGTTTTCCATATCCTTTAAAAAGGATCTGTCACTAGTTTAGTAATGCCCAATCTCCCAGCTCATCTAATAGGCGCTGTCACACTGATAATGCTAGGGAAAATTGTGTCCCAAAACGTTCATTATTTTAAAAGTTATGAGCTTATTTCAAAATATGCTAATTAGCCTATACTTGACAAAAGGGCGTCAACAGCAGCGATTCTCCTGAGGTGGAGCTACCTCACAGCCTCTGATGCTGTCCTATCAGCATGAAGCTGCTTCACACAGTGTGAGACTAAAGCTGGAGGGAAAGGGGATCACTTAAAACAGCCATATCTCAGGCTGTGGACCACGTAAAACGGTTCTGGTGTCACTTGAAAGAGGAGATTCTAATCTTTCATATGACACCAGGATCACAGTTCTAGCTGTGACACAACCAGAGATATAACCAGTTGGAAACAGTCGGGAATGGAAGCTGTATACTATATAACAACCCTGTCTTGCTGGACAGGGAAGGCGGAAAAGCTGTAAGCTGATTGGACAGCGTCATACAGAAAACATTACACCGCCCAGAGTGAAAAGAGATTCACCTCATATTTCGCTATTAGAGCCACATTAGTATATTTAGAAAAATGCTCATAACTTTGCAAATAAACGTTTTTTGTTTTTTTTTAAATGCACTGTAGTTATCAGCATCATAGCGCCTATTAGATTAGTTAGGCGATAGGGAATTAATAAACTAGTGACAGAGTCCCTTTAAAGCAAAATTGTCTCCATTGACTATATAAAGCCAGGTAAAAAACATTGACAGAAGTCAGTTTTATTTGTGGAAGGCAATCATTTTAGCAAATGATATTCTAATCTATAGATTTATATGAATGTGTCTTTCCATAATATTGAGCTCAAACGTAATACACAATTAGCTGATTTGTTTATTCAATTTCTGCAGTTCATGAAATCTAAAAATGGATTCAATATCAAGCTGGAATCATTACAGCATTTGAACAATAGACAGACATACAGACAGACAGACAGACAGACAGACAGACAGACAGACAGATAGATAGATAGATAGATAGATAGATAGATAGATAGATAGATAGATAGATAGATAGATAGATAGATAGATAGATAGATAGACAGACAGACAGATAGATAGACAGACAGACAGATAGACCGCATTTCCTTTAAGTCCTGTAAGTTGAGGTGGGGCCTCCATTGTTTTTTCAGTACATCCCACAGATGCTTGATCAGATTGAGTTCTGAGGTTTTTGATGGACACCTTAAAATCTTTGTCATTTTCCTCAAACCATTCCTGAATATGTTTTGCAGTGTACTGCTGACAGAGGCCACTGACATTAGGGAATACTTTTTTCATGAAGTGATGTAATCGGGCTGCAACAATCTCCCCCCCCCCCCCCCCCCCCCGCCCCCATCCCCACAGGCTCAATGATTCGTTCCTTATACCTCTTTTGGTAGGTACTAACCACTGCATACTACGAACCCCACAAGACGTGCCATTTTGGAAATGCTTTGACCCAGTCTTCTAGCCATCTCAATTTGGCCCTGGTCAAAATTAATCAGAACCGTACTCTTGCCCATTTTATCTGCGACCAACACATTAACTTCAAGAACTGACCGTTCACTTGTTGACTAAAATATCCCACCCCTTGACAGGTGCCATTCTAATAAAAAAAAAAATCAATGTTATTCACTTTCACCTGTCAGTGTCTATTAGTGACCTACCTTACTAATGCCCTCTTGTCCATCTAATCTTGATATATTTCCAGATGTGCCATAGTCTTCCATTTTTTTTATAGGCCACAAGTGTTATGTATTAGAAGCTACTCCAGGCAGCCTGTCTCCAACCATACAGGGAAGGTAGTCAAGTCTCAAAACCTGTACAAAGGAGACCAGACCACATAGAAAGTGGAAAATATATTATCATGTCCTGCTGAGGTCTCTTTCCATTTTTAGTGTTTGACTTGAGGAGAAACAGGTCTTGCTTCCATCCCCTAAGGCCTCATACACACTTCCGTCGGCCGTTGAATGGCCGTTATTGATGTTCCCGTCACACACGGGCTGCACACGGAGGGCTTCCGTGTGCAGTCCGTTGTTTTACGGACCAAATTCAATGAGAAGCCAAAGACTGTTCCATCAAAATCGAGCAGGAGTAGGACTTTTGTTAAAACAACGGAAGTGTGCATGGCCCGATTGAAATGGCCCGATTGAAATGCATGGACCGATTGAAATGAATGGGTTCAGGGTGCTATCAGTGACAAAAACTTATAGCACCCTGAAGGAAAAAACTGAAGTGGGCATGAGGCCTTACTGTCACTTTTGAATAACCTTCTGTTCTTTTTTGTTTGTGGTGTAATTCTTGCTAGGAAGATGACTCCTTATCAGTTTGACCTTGCAGATACAGGTTTATTGATACTACAATCACATAGATTTACGCAACCAATACGGAGGACAACCTAAATACCCCGTAAGATTAATGCAAAATAAAATAAATTGCTTCAAATACTATATCATATATTGGGTGGGGGGGGGGAACCAATTGATGCCCATGACTATTAGTAACATTAGCTATTACTCATAATATATATTAGAACAAAAACCTAAGAATGGAGTCAAAACCATGATATTATAGACAAAATAGTAAATTTTGATTATTACATAACAAAACAACAATAAATATAAATGCTCACATTAAAATCAAGGATGACTACCAACACAGTGTGGAAAAATGGAACCCAGACACCTGTATATGTTGGGCTAATGTAATGACATATGCATAAGATAGATAGTACAAAAGTACATGAATAAGAGAGCAAGCAAATCACTAAACCTGGAAGACCATCCCAAAGTATGTGTTTGTGTAACAAGCTATACACGGTCCCAGGTCATGTTTGTGAGGTTGTAACTATTGGTGCCACTTGGCACCTACCTCACATAGATCAGTAATAAAGAAAAACATATGCAGCTTGATGTAAATAGCTTACCCATAATGTATAGCACTATTTGTCTGGCTAAGAATTTGTACTCGGCACACCTTGCTTGTGTTACAAAAATATATATTTTTATTATGGATGCCAGAGGCTGCATGTGCGACGTCGACGTTTCGGTCAGACAGACCTTCGTCGGGCACTGAGCCGTGCTGGGGACTGGATCGGTACAAAATATGATGCGTATATAGCGCTGCTGTGGTCAGTAATCGGCGGCTTACCGCTCTGTGTTGGCGCTCGGTAAGCCGCCGATTACTGACCACAGCAGCGCTATATATGCAGGGACCCTACCTCGAGCACCCAAAGAAACCAGTGCCATCTGAACACAACCATATACTATTTGTCTGGCGTCACACCCGACGCGCGTTTTCGGCGAGGAAAGCCTTCGTCCGGGAGTGACACAAACACATACTTTTGGATGGTCTTCCAGGTTTAGTGATTTGCTTGCTCTGTTATTCATGTACTTTTGTACTATCTATCTTATGCATATGCCATTATAATTAGCCCAACATATACAGGTGTCTGGCTTCCATTTTTTCCACACTGTGGTAGTCATCCTTGATTTTAATATGTGAGCATTTATATTTATTGTTGTTTTGTTATGTAATAATAAAAATTTACTATTTTGTCTATAATATCGTGGTTTTGACTCCGTTCTTAGGTTTTTGTTCTAATCACATAAATTTAGATGGGACATAGAAATTAGGTTAAATAGTTATAGATTCGAATATTTTGTGTTGTATAATTATATTAAAGAGGTTTGCTTTCATGTTGACATCAAATTTATAAGTATTTTGTTAGATTAGTATAAAATTTATGTGTGGGAAAAAATACAGTTTAAAGTGTAACACCAACTTTTGCCATGCTTGTAAATTTCATAATATACACGTTTAAAGGTTAGAGCCCCAGTACCTGTATATCCATAGTTAATTGATAAAATGCTAGCTTCCTATAGATGTCACTATGGGGAGCTTAGCAGTTTATTGCATACTGATTTATCTTTGAGTACAATAGAAGCTGTAAAAATCAATATATAGTAACCTCCCCCTAGTGGTGGCTGCAGGCAGACAAAATGTTAACATTTACCGCTACAGCTAAACAGGGAACATGGAGCTCCATGTCAGATATAGAGAGCTCCAACCCCCTGTAAAGATATATTATAAAATTAATCTAACTAAAACTAATCTGAAATTATGCTCCAAGGTACACCTTAAATACACTTACAGAATAAAACAGTTAATGCGCACCATATTTTATATGCGTATATATATATATATATATATATATATATATATACATACACACACACACACACACACACCTTTCTGGATGTTATGTCATTTCTCTTGAATTGAATTTTAGGTTTAAGCAAGCTTTAGAACAGTTTAACCAGTTTTTACTTTCTCATTCTCAGCCTATAGTTAGGCGGCTGCCTAATGTAATTCACCACTGTATCTAACAAGCTCAGGTCTAAAGACCCTGTGGCCTAACAGAACATGACTACAGGGCTCTGCTTATTACAGACAATCATGTGGTCAGCAGACCTCTATTTATTTCAGACAGGGGCATCTACAGGCTTGTTTTTATTTAATCTGGACAGATGCCCTCCGCTTTTAAATGAAAGGGCAGTGTGGTAACCACCTAGGGATGCTGCAAACAAAAATATGATGCTCACATAGCAGGGTGATCATACAGGGACAAGCACTCTGTGACTCATAGGACTGCCACATAAGCTTTCAGCAGGATTGTATAGTATATATATCAGTAGTATATGTGAATATAGGAAACATTGTAATACATCTAAAGGGGGAAGTGGCATCTACCTCAGTTTCCGGCAGCCTGTCATTTTTCTTTTTTACTGCCTGCAAGCTTAGTGAAAATGTTCAGAAACCTCTTTAGCCCCCAAAATGTCCCTCTAGTGTGAAACAGGAGTGAGGGGTGTAAAACAGAAGGAGGAGGAGGGAGATGTAGCTGCAGTCCCTCTGTCTCAGTATTTCAGTGAAAAATCATGTAAGTGAAAAAGGAGGGGTAGGCAGCAGCGGGGAGATTGATTAGTCTAAAGTAAAGAGCTTGTATTTTTAATTATTGGAGATGCATAGCACCTCTCTATACAATATATTAATATTCGGAGATCAGTCTTGATTCAACATAATTTCCTTCTGAAATTATAGTTTAATTAGAGTAGATATGTTTACCAGCTGACTTTTTATTATTATTATTATTATTATCATTATTATTATTTTGGATAATAAGAATAATAAGTTTATAATGATTTAGCAAATCAGCAGGCTGCTAAGAGGCCGGAGGCAGACAGGCAGCAAAATAGTTATTGGTCTGGGGCTGCCAATGTGAAGTCAAAGTTTACAGAGGCAAGTAGCCATTAGATAGGTCTGATCTTAAAACCCCAAACAGGTTTAAAATGTTTTGTGACTTGGATGAGGTTTGTGTAGACCAGGGACAGAGTTGTCAGAAACAATAGGAAATTACATGACATGCCCTGCTTTTCTATTGAGCGTACATCATAGTATTTAGATTAGGAGAATAAATGTATTCTGCTTCATAAGAAAAAGTAACATGAAGACGTGGACATGACGGGACTAATTCCTGGCTTATATACTTATCAGTTCCTCACCACTTTTAAAGAGAACCTGTCACCTCTCCAGACATGTTTGTTTTAGTGTACTTGTATTCCCCATAAAATAACAATTCTGGAACATATTTTCATCGAATCTGTAGTGTGCCGTTCCTCTTATTACTCCTCTTCTCAAAGGGGCGTGTTGCTACACAATGTCAGACTGTGTAGAGGCACCCTCCCCCAAATGGTAACACCCAGTTGTCCTTTATTCATAAATTTGTAGGAGGAATAACAGAGAAATAGTACATCGCAGAGTTCTAAGAAAAGATGCTCTAGAACAGTTTTATGGATAATACAAGTATTTACTAAAACACACACGCCAGGGGAGCTGACAGGTCCTCTTAAAGATTTCTACTTGCTATCAATGGATGGAAACACTGTTTACATGCAGGGGCTCATTACAAGAGAGCTGGCAGGTCTCCTATGCTGCATATCTGCATTGGAGAGGAGGGTGGTCTCGGACATACATTTTCTATAATTTAATTTCATAAATGTTATCAGGATGCAAAGAGAAAATCTTTGATTACTGATTTCTCACAGGGTCTTCAGGGCATACTGTACACAGCATCCCTAAATCCACTGCGATTTTGTTGTGGTTTTGTCCATTGGTGTCTATAAAAAAAAAAAAAGATATACACACACACATATGTATATGTATATATATATATATATATATATATAGATATTTAGATATATCTATATATTTATGAACTGTATAGACATATTTACATACAGTTTATGTAGCTGTTTTTGCAATGCAGTGTTGGGGAGGCTTTCTGCCACACCACATCTAGTAAATGTAAGCGTACCCTTATAGCATGGTTTTTACATTGCAGCAGCTAGTAATGTGTCACATTGTTTCTCAGATTACAAATGTATTACAGTAATTGGTGTTGGATGTCAGGTGCACACCATTATGTGAAAACTAGACTCCACTTAGAATGACAGATTGGTAACATGATGCATCATTTCTGGCTAAGGTAAAATATAATGCATTCATACAGATGTGACCACCCTTACATTTCCTTTAATCTAGTAAGGATTCCAATTTGTCATGAAACAAATTAGATACAATATCACGACATGCTAGCAAAACCCTTGACAAGCTGCAATTCACATCACAACCCCTGGGTGGCCACACCGACACATTTGGCATAGCCCTCTTATGACAGAGTATTGAAAATAAGGCATTATTCCTGCTGGTCATCTTGCGCCACACATTTCAGGATATGTTGAGATATGAGGAAAGGTAAGGAAGGATACATCTATATATTACATATAATGAAACAAACCCAGTCAATACTGGTAATTTACTCCCCCAGGTGGTACCAAACATGTCAAGGGTCTGGTGGACTCAGCATGACATGTATAACATAGTTGTTCATTTATTCGAATGAGCGTCGTTTTGTTAAACTTTTCCGCTGCAGCAGGCTGCTCGCAGCTACGCCGGCCAATATCATTTACTCGCTGAGGGTTTCAGCAGCCGGACCCAGGGGAATCAGCTGATCAATGGGGTAACTTTCTTTTAAGACAGGATTTTTTAAATCGGACAAATCGTTGAAATCGACTTCATTTGGGGCACACTTTGGATGAATAAGTTAATTGTCATTACATACAAATTAAGTAAGAGAAATACACAAGATTGTTTTATCTCATGATCGTTTCAATAAGGAAGCTCATTGAAATAAATAAGCTACCACTAGTTCTACATTGTTGTTCTTAATCATAAAATACATACAGCACACAGACAGTTAACAGTTATGATCGAATATCTTTCTTATTTACTATGGGTGAACGAGCAATTATCCCTTTCTACCGCAAAGTTCAGCCTGTTGATTCTCCCCCATCTTGGTCACTTGTAACTACTCAGAGGCACAGATTTCGACCATCCTTGAAATTTGATATTGTTTTTAAAAATGCCGAGGTAAGCTGTTTTTGTCTCCTATCACCGCCTGATCCATTTGATTTCTTAAAGTAATGTTTAAAAATGTTAATTTTAGATGTTAATTATAGAGCTGGAACAAAGCATTGGTTATAAAATGGTTGGCTCAGGTTAAATCTCGTCATAATCATACGTTTTGTTCGCTCCCTGTTATTTAAATGGATGCTTATACAGAATATTTTGGTAGTGCCATGTGGACTGTCGGATGTTTTGAAGTGATACTATCATGCTTGAATGGCGTACAGTATCAGACGGAGGTGTGCAAATTGCTCAGACCAAAATTGTATAAAGCCACAGACTGCCTTTATAACTGTTGAAACACTAATGTATGCTTCTGTATTATATATTACATCAAGTTCCCCTGAATCTACAGGCAAGTTGTCCAGAACAGTATAAATTATTATTTTTTTCCGATAATGTCTAGTAAGATGTTTGAAATTTATCCTACAAGCGCCACTTCGTTAAGTTTGGCACATCTTATTGAATGGTCTAAGTTGACGTTATCTAACATTCAGTTCACACAGTCATAATAATCTCCCTCCAGTGACTTTATTTGAAGGTAGAGGTGCTTGCAGGAAAAAAAAGCATCATGCCCTATCTTAGAGCGGTTTCCACCTATAAACCTTCATTGATATCAATTGGAGGCAGGAAAAAAAATGCGCTATTCGTAAGGAGCGTTTTTTTACATTATTTTACAAATAAAATCCCACGGTTTTTGCATCTGCTTAAAAATAGAGAAACGCCTGAAAATAAAACGTGTCCAAATAGTGTAAACAAACGCAAAAAAAAAACACTTGCATTTCAAAATCTGCCACAAAAATCCTGATGGAATTTTACGACAGATTTTTTCTGCTTGGCAAAATCCCAGTGTGAACATACCCTAAATGTTAGACAGCGTTACTAAATCTGCCCCAATGAAAAACATGTAAATTCGCAGCTTTACTTTTCTTACTCTGCGTCTGACTTTTTATTAGGTGTCGGGTGCCAGGGTGGGTGCCAACGAGCCACTGCCGAGGCCAGGGTGTTTAGATAGAGGGCAAACTGAATCCTTGGATGAAGGAAAGTCTGTCCTCAAATGTGCAGTGAAACCTTCTTAAAAAAAAGATTTTTACATTGTTCAAATGTCACATTACCAAAAAGATGATTGATTGTCAGAATGAATGTCATTCAAGTCCAATGGGTAGAGACATGTCTTGTATTTATGTCCCTAGTAACATGACTATGTCTGTATTTGATTACATTTGAGTACAAGTTGCATAGCTTTATTTCAGGCTTGGTAGCCCTTCTAAGCAAGATATGGAAACCATGGCTTCTGTGGTATAAGAATTGAAATATACTATTATGTCTAAAATTTTAACCCCTTCCTGACATTTGTCATAAATATACGTCATGGAAAGCTAGTGCTTTCCGCAATATGTCGTATACTTACAAATGGATGGCACAGGCTCAGAAACTGAGCCTGTGTCATCAGTGGTGGGTGTCAGCTGTATGTTACAGCTGACATCCTGCTGTAAAAACAGGGACCGGAGATAGATCCCATCTCCGCCATTAACCCCTTAGATGCAGCGGTCTCTTTTAACTGCTGCATCTAAGTGTTTTGTAGCTAATCGGCACACACACGAAGCAATCGCGTGGGTGCCGATGGCTGCTATAGGAACCACAGACCTAACAATGGCCTCATGGTCTGCCAAGTATGGAAGTCGATTAGGCCCCGCCCGGAGGTGGAGCCAAATAGGCTTGCTGTCAGAGAGACTGACAGTTCTAATACATTCCACTACATAGAACTGCAATCTTACGGTTGGACCTTCAAGTCCCCTTGTGGGACTAAATAGAAAAGCTAAAAAATAGTGAAAAAAATGTTTTTAAAAAATAAAAGTTTCAAGTAATAAAATAAAACAATCGCCCTTTTTTCCTTATCAAGTCCTTTAGTATTGAAAAAATAAAAAAATCATACATAATTGATATGGCCACATCCATGACAGTCTGAACTATAAAAATCTTATGTTATTTATTCCGTACGGTGAATGCCGTAAACAAAAAACTAAACAACAATGCCAGAATTGCTGTTTTTTTGGTCACCTTTGGTCATCTTGCCTTCCAAAAATTAAAATATAAAGTGATCAAAAAGTCACATGTATACCAATAAAAACTATAGCTCGTCTCGCAAAAAACAGGCCCTCATACATCTACGTGGACGAAAAAATTAGAAAGTTATAGTTCTCAGACCATGGCGACAGAGAAAACATTTTTTTTTCTTTTACAAAAGTAATTTTAATGTGCAAAAAAGTTGTAAAACATATGATATATATTTGGTATTGCCGGAATGACCTGCAGAATAAAATTAACATGTCATAATTTATAATGCACGGTAAATACTGTATAAAAAATACCTAAAAAAGGCTATGCCAGAATTGCAGTTTCTTTGGTTACCTTGCCTCCCAGAAAATAAGATAAAAAGTGATCAAAAAGTCGTATTTACCCCAAAATGGTACCAATAAAAAGTACAGCTCGTCCCGCAAAAACAGCGCCCATACCACTACGTGTATGAAAAATAAAATAAGTTATGACTTCCATGAGTCAGGAAAGAAAAAAAATTCAGATGTGCAGGCCCGAGGGGGAACATTTCTTCTGTTTCAAGAGATGATTATCGAGGCCCTAATATTAGGGAACCAGGAAAGAAGGGGCCTCAAACGTATCTGCTGGAAGTGAGGGTGCCCGTTTTATACCAGGACAACACTTTCGCAGCAAAATTCCCCAAACTGCAAAGGTGCAGAGTGTGGACCAAAAGGGGCATAAGAAAGGACACCATTTATCCGTGTGACACTGGCCTGTGCATAAAGAATTGCATCAAAGTGTACCACACTTCTATGGACTATTTTATTGTTGGTTTTTTTACCCCATTATTATACCACCTGATTATGTCCTGGTGTACTCTGCCCAGCTTACATGTACCCCCACATTATAAAGTGAAATACCAGTAATACTACAAACAAAAATACTACCAAGCAAAATCTGCGCTGCAAAATTCAAATGGTCTTCCTCCCTTCTGAGCCCTACACTGTGTTCAAAAAGCAGCTTACTGAAACATATATGGCACCGACATACCCGGGAGAACCCTTTTAAAAAAATTGGGGATGTGTGTCTCTACTGGCACAAGCTAGGCACAACATTTTTGCCACTGATATGGCATATCTGGGAAGAATTGCAATTTTTACATTGCACCATCCGCAGCACATTAATTTATGGAAAAGGCCTGTTGGGTCAACATTTTCACTACACCCCTTAATAAATGCCTTGAGGGGTGTAGTTTCCAAGATGGGGTGACTTCTCAGGGGATTCTTTCATTATTTCACATCAGAGCCGTGAATTGTGAACCAATACTTGATCAATTTCGCATCGTACTCTTTCACTCCTGAGCCCTATCGTCTGTCCAGGTAAAACATTACGGCCACATGTAGGGCGTTTCTAAAACTGGGAAACACCGCATAATAATTAAAGAGCTGTCTTTTCACGGTGGCACAAGCTGGGCACAACATATTGGACCCTGAAATTGCATATTTATCCCCTTAACGACATGTCACATACTAGTACGAGGTAGCCGTTAAGGGAAAGTATGGAGCGGGCTCACGCGCTGAGCTCGCTCCATACTCAGCGGGTGGTGGCTGTGTTATACAGCCGATACCTCACTGCAGCGGGAGGAATCAAAGATCACTTTGATTCCGCCCGTTTAACACCTTAAATGGCTCAGTCAATCGCTACCGCAGCATCTAAATTGTTAGAATCAGGGAGGCGCCCCCTCGAGCATTGCATCATGGATCGGCTGGTGACGACTGTTATAGCGGCCTGGGGGCCTAATGAAGTCCCCCAGGTCTGCCATCTTAGTACTCCATTGAAGCCCTGCCTGCAAAACGAATGAATTTTGTTCATTTCACTTCCACTTTGCTATAATTCCTATGAAACACCTAAAGGGATGAAAAACGTTCTAAATGCTGTTTTGAATACTTTAAAGGGGTGAAGTTTTTAAAATGGGGTGATTTATGGGGGTTACTAATATATAGGCCCCCTCAATGCCACTTCAGAACTGAACTGGTCCCTAAAAAAATAGGCTTTTGACATGAAAAAGTGAGACGTTTCTGCTAAACAATACTATTACTATTCACTTTGTCTTCATAAACATTTTTCTCAAGTGTTACTACACTACAGTGTGCAAACAAAGGAATTATTTTGCCAGAATTTATATATTTATTAATTACTTGGTATGTCACTTATATTACTAACATTTATGTAACATAGGGGTTTCATATTGGTCTTTTTACTGCACATATTTACATATCTGTGTGTAAAGTCTATTACCACTGTATATTTACCAGCTTCATGTTACCATTTTTATATATTTTTCTTTGTGCCCTTTTTTTAACATATATCTAATAAAGTATATTTTATATCTATATAATTGTCTTTTTGTCAAGGTCGATTTTGAGTTTAGAATATATATATTGAGTATTGAACCATGTACAAATGTGTTTTGGATCATATATAATAATAGGCCAGCGCTAGTTGCCTGCAGCTATGTTGGCAGTATCATTTCTGCAGCATAGGCAGAAAGCAGTGATGCCATAGAATTGGAACATTGTTTTTTTTTTTAGTCCTGCGTATGAAAGCATGAGCCATTATAATAAGGCTATTGGCCGATTGTTTTCTAACCACATTATATCTCACCTGTTTGAAGACAGAAGGTACACAATGCTCTTGCTATGATAGAAAGTGATGCTGCTATGTGACCACATTGAATCCCATGGCACCATCTAGCTCTAGATCTGCTAAAAGTTCCAGAACTGATTCTGATTATAAAGAATAAATAAGTTGAAAAGTATTATATCAATAAAGGCTATTCAGTTAACTATGAAATATGCTCTTGGTTTGTATTTTGCATTATGTTAACATTTTTATGTGGCTGATGGTAGAATCTAACAATGTGGCTATTTGACCAAAAATCCCTGCTATGAACCCATGTCAAAAATAAGCATAATAGGTATCCAAATAAGTATTTGTATGATGAAAAAAAAAAGGTGGGAGTATAGGGCCCCAGGGCAAAGATTCCACCTAGGCTTCCCCGAACCTTCCTGCTTGTAGCTCGGTTGCACGTTCTTCCATGGCAGTGCTAGTCTCAAAAACAACATACAGTGGGTAGAAGACAATTTTCTATGGATGATAACTCAACCAACTCTAAATTATACATTCATAATGTTACCATAGAATAGCACTATGCACTAGACAAAAATACAAATATCACGAGACTGTTACTGAATAAAACCCAGTATACCAAGGCCATTATTATAAATGATACCACTATACAAGAGACAGATAATACCGCCACACCATGACCACATATTACCACCACATAGTGACTGAATAAAACCACCATACTGTTACTGAATAATACCGCCATACTGTTAATGAATAATACCACCACACCATGATCACATATTACCACTACATAGTGACTGAATAATACCACCATACAGTTGCTGAATAATACCACCACACCATTTACATATTACCACCACATAGTGACTGAATAATACCACCATACGATTACTGAATAATACCATCACACCATGACTACATTTTACCACCACATAGTGACTGAATAATACCACCATACTGTTACTGAATAATACAATCATACTATTACTGAATAATACCTCCACACCATGGTCACATATTACCACCACATAGTGACTGAATAATACCACCATACTGGTATTGAATAATAGTGCCAGACCATGACCACATATTACAATCACATAGTCACTGAATAATACCACCATACTGGTATTGAATAATAGTGCCACACCATGACCACATATTATAATCACATAGTGACTGAATAATACCACCATACTGATACTGAATAAAACCTCCACACTGTGATCACACATTACCACCAAATATTGGTGGTATTATTCAGTCATACTTTTACTGAATAATATCTCCACACCATGACCACATAGTGACTGAATAAATACCACTATACTGTTACTGCCACACCATGACCACATATTACCACCACCTAGTGACTGAATAATACTACTATACTGTTACTGAATAATACCTCCACACCATGATCACACATTACTATTACATAGTGACTAATTAATACCAGCATACTGTTAATAAATAATACCTCCACATCATGACCACACATTGCCACCACATAGTGACTAAATAATACCACCGTTCTCTTACTCCCACACCATGGAGATATTAGTTAATTCTGTACAGTCAATCCAGTGGCTCCCTTATGACGTCTGGTTGTAGTTGTTCACTTTCCGTTTTTTTTTTCTTCATCCAGCCCAGACCTACATGACAACTTCTACTAGCCACAACTCGTCTCTACAAAACTTGACATCTTTGACTCCTCGATTTTCCAGCACACTCCCCCCCTCTACAAAAACTCTTCTAGATGTCATAGGATCATGTAGCGGTACTTACTAGTACAGATGACAATGTGGATTATGTCACTACCATAGTGAAGGAGCTGCGAATTACACACCTTAATTTTATCTCTTACTGTGCCATTAACTATCTTTTTGTTGTTAAAATAAATGTAGGTCTCTTCAAGAATATGTAAAATTATCGAAAAGTATGCATTGCTGGGATAACCCCTTGTCCAAATATTGTCCTGGATTAAGAGTTGTTTGTCAAGTAGGAAGAGCACTCAAGATAGCTAAGCCAGGGAGAAACTAAAGGTGATACTAGACGGCCGACGTGGGCCGTGTAAACGAGCTCCGATCAACGAGATAGAGCTAGTATGGGGACGATTACTCGTTAGTCCGATCGCTTGTCCCCATACATTTTCATCATGTCAGCAGCACATCTTCCTGTTTACACAGGGAGATGTGATGCCAAAAACGATAATATTTTCGACATTTAAAACGATACAATCAGCCGATGAACAAGCGTTTGCTCGTTCATCGGCTGATCGTTGCCCTGTTTACACAGGGTAATTATCAGGAACAGGCGAAATGTGAATGCTGGTTTGCCCGATAACTGGCCGCTGTAAAATGGCCTTTAGTAACGCATGGTGTGTTCCGTGTTGAATGCGTTGTGTCAATTTAAGTCATGCTCTTGTGTTAGAGTTTCAAGATGACAAGAAGATTACAGGGCCACCACCATCATGCAGCTGTGATCTGTAAGAGAATCGAGCAGCATGTGTTCAATTTCCCTGCAGTGCCTCCACAGGAGAAACAAAGCGTTACATAGTGCTCATTGAAAGCAATAGACTCTCCCTGTAATGCAGAGATGTGCAAGGTCCTTCATAGCAAGAGGCACTTTTTATAGCTGCTCTCGCCTCTGTCTAATAGACGACAATCCAGAATGAGGGGCCCCCTTAGATAAAAAAGGATTCCCCCCTCACGATCCTTTTCATTTTATATTTAAAATACGTAAATTAAACATATTGTTAAGCAGGATACGACGACGACAATATTATGTTGGGCATTGCTGGTTATTAAACGGGCTGTCCAGCATTAGGAAAACATGGCTGCCTTCTTTTAAAAACAGCACCACACCTGTCCACAGATTGTATGTGGTATTACATCTCACCCCATTCACTTGAATAAGGCTGAGCTGCAATAGAAGACACAAGCCATGGACAGGTGTGGAAGAAGACAGCCATGTTTTTCTAATCCTGGTCCACCCTATCAATGTTTTGGCACATAATGATAGAGTGATGTATTTACCATTAAGGTAATATAACTCCTCTAACAAGAGAACTTGCATTTCATACCAAACTACATTTGACTTCGATCAGAGTAGTGTGTTACAGTGAAAATATGGATATTGAGGGTGTTGGTTTTAAATCAGGCAAGTGGTAATACTGTATTAATAGCATTTCAACAAATACTTTCTACAGGCAGGACATAGTTAAACGTTATTTTTAGGCAAACGGATCATTTATATCTCGAGCCTAGCTACCCCTGAAAAATATATTACCATGCAACTCCGTTATTACTTGTCCATATCCTCTAAATGTTTCTTTTAACTCCTTTAGCTGCCAATACAAGATAACTAATCTTCCAATTGCTATTGCCTCTCTTGTTATTTGCTATTACATTCATTTTCTTTAGTCTTGAAATTTCAGCCATCAGTGTCTTATGTTCTTACCCCTACATTCCCCTCTCATTTCCTGTCTTATGATGTGACTTTATGCTAATTGCATAAAGCACACTATATAAATAAAAGTAATAACAGTAAATCCAATTTCTTCCAAGCAGCTCATGGAAAACACTAAAACATTTGTTTTATAATATGAGATTATTTTAATAGCTTTGCGAATTTAGGCAAGAAATATATAACCATAAATCTAACAGGATGTAGAACGTATACAGCTTCTACCAGCTCCCCTCTTCAGGGAGAGATGTTTATTCACAAATTTGTTCATGTCTGACACAACATTTTGTACACTTGAAATCCCTCAGACCATACAGCAAACAGTTTTATCTAAAGGCTGATAGTGACCTGTGCTGGAACATAGACCAAAAAATAACTATATGCCACATTGATACACGAGTAAATGAGAATTTATATTTATGAAAACTTAAAATTGTTGGGTTTTCCGTTCTAAACATGAGATCCAACATTTTGTCCTTACTCATGAGATCTTGGGTCCTTTTTTAAGGTAAAGAAGTAGACTTTTCGGCCTGGCATTTTTATTTTTTTATTACTAATTATTGAGTTGGATTTTTGCAAACACTGTGTTCCCCGACATTATACTCCCCACCCCCCTTTATAATGTTTATGGAGAGTCATAAGACACGATCGGTGACCATGTAAGACCATGGGAATGTTTGTGCTGCATCTGTACGTTTTACCCTAGAACAGAATATTACAGAATTATTACAATTACATATATTATTATCTATTTGGACCAAAGCTGAACTATTCGGGAACTTGGATGAAATGACCCATAAGAAACAGAGAAGTATACTTGAAGATTTGCACCCAAACTATCCTCCAATTTGGGATTCTTGAAAAACAAAAATTAAAAAACTCAGAATTTCACTATTGGTTAATTAATGCACACAATTATGTTTTATATGTGTTTATAGAGTGCACTAATATTGTGTACTTGGCATTGTAACATAGTATGCATTGTATTTGTGCTACCATCACAAATTTGTAACCAGCCTTCTGCATTGCATGCAGTGGTATTTTTGCCGTCCAAACGATAGGAACCTCAGTCGCGATGTAAGTCCATAGGGTCCATAGGGTGCTGTTTGGATCCAATGTACGAAGGATCCGGGAGAGCATCATGTGTTTTATTATGAATGGAAACCACAATGCAGATGTGAACAGAGACGTAATTAAAAGGTAAATTAAAAATAAAAAGTAACTCCTCTCTATTCTCTACCTCCTTCTTAACACCTTTCTGGCTATAATGGCAATTGATGAGGGCATGAGCATAATATTATAGTAAGTTAAATCAGTTTACGGAAAATTTCAGCTGCTCCTTTCTGTAGGTTACGCTGTATGTCTTGAGCTAAGCAGGGTGGCTGACCTCTCTCAATGACCTATTTCCAAATTGACTGATGAGGAAAAAACAAGTCACTAGACAGAAATGGGACAGGTACGTCAGGTTAGCCAGTGTAGGGCACGTGTCTGGACTTTGTCTTTTGCCAACAAAAATAAGCAGGGTCTTAACTCATAAGGTCCCTTGGGACAGGGCCCCTCTAGCTTAATTTGCTTAACCCCTCAGCTGCCAACTTTGCAAATTGTTTTGCATTTGCATATTATATTTTCTACATGTTTTAAACTAGTAGGTTGCCTTTCTAGACTGAAGATATTACCATAATGATATTTATTTGACCAAGATTTTCTTTGAATTCCCAATATTACATTATTTGGCTTACTGTTTTTATCTATCTATCTATCTATCTATCTATCTATCTATCTAGATATATATTTAGATATCTATATCTGTATATATTTATATATATAGTGTGTGTGTGTGTGTGTGTGTGTGTGTGTGTGTGTGTGTGTGTGTGTGTGTGTGTGTGTGTGTGTATATCATGTGTGACATGATAAATATAAACAATGAGTCAATATAAGTAAAAGTTAAGATTTGCTAAAAGTCTTAAACAGTAGCAGAATCACCAATGTAAAATTAAAAGGATTATTCCAACCGGATAGCCCCTGTCCATAAGCCCTGTGATATTTGGTCATATAGGCAAGTTCCTTGGTTTCAGACCTGCCGCTATTAGCCAGGGTTACGAGCTGCTTCTAGAGCAGCTCTGCCACTAGAAGGAACAGTGCAACCATGTATCACTTGATCGCCTATTCATTTGAGAGGAAATTCCTTTAGAGAAGGGCTTGTTCAGTGGAGACAACACATTGATGGCTCATTGATGGATCAAATCACAATCGACCAAATACTACAAAGCATGAAAAAAATCTCCACTTTCTTAAATAGCCATGCAATAGTCAATGATTTCCCCAGGATTTAAATGGGTTGTCTAGGGTTAGAATAACATGGTTGCTTTCTTCTAGAAACAGTGCCTTCCATGGGTTGTGTCTGGTACTGCAGATCAACTCTGCTTAAAGAGGCTCTGTCACCACATTATAATCCTGTAACGTTTGTGTGGGACTTAAAGCACAGCACGCGTGATCTCGCGAGATCACACTGTAAGCTGTCATTTACAGCGAGATCCCGCTTGCTGGGCTGTAAGTCCCACACAAACATTACCGAAGTGTCGGGATTGTGAATAGACATCGCGTCCTGGTTGGAGATGTTGTCTATTCACTCTCAAGACACTTCAGTAACGTTAATGTGTGAGTATGTGACAGCACATAGTGAACAACACAGGATCACTATGTGCCGAGTACATGAATGGAGAGTAGTGTATGACGCTGATTGGTCACTGATTGGTCAGCGCCATACACTTCTCTTTACAACGCCCACTTGGTCAAAAAGTAAAAACACGCCCAGTTGTCTATTAAGGAAGTCATTAGCATAAATCTAAAATAGATCATAACCGTCAAAATTGATAGTTTTTCTAAATAAAAAACACTGCTGTAATCTACATTGCAGCGCCAATCACATTGTAGAAGATAGGACACTTATAATGTGGTGACAGAGCCTCTTTAAATGAATGGAACTGCGTTTCAACACTACACTCAACCCTTAGACAGGAGTTGCCCTGTTTTTGAAAAAAAGTAGCCATTTTTTTTTTTAAAAAGTGCTTATTTCGAAAAAACAAACAAACACCTTTCCAATATATTTCCAAAAATTCATATTCTGCCCCTAGGTGGTTTTTTTTATCTATGGAAAAACCTCTTTAACCAAATACGAATAAAAATGTTTACTGTGTGTAAAACAAATATCACAGTCATGCTTTCCAAGTGGCTGGGACACATCAATTTCTAGTACATTTTGGGTGACAAAAGGGTAAAAGAAAATGTATGTCAATAATAGGTTATATTGTACCCCTCCTACAATCCCAAACCTTGAGCAAATATGAACCATAAATTATGGAACATCACCAGTATACTATTATTTTTTTTATTCACTTTAGTTCTGTATGTGAAACTTTAACTTCCACAAAAAAATATGCTTGCAAAAACAGAGAGAACAAGTTTCATGTAATTTTAGGCCACCTTGAATGGAGATGTCATATTTGAAGGCAAAAAACATCACATAACCCAGGACTAAGCTGTCAGTACCTGAAAACAAATGACTGTTTATATTAGATGTCTCGTTTAATAAATTAGGTCCATTCCACAGGCTGTCACTTTTGCCTCTTTCCAGCAATTCATATAGAACAGATCCCAGGGCCATACCTCTTATTCAAGACTGGCCAGCATATATGCGCTTCCTCCCCATTACTTTAACTGTTGGGTTTGGATAGCAACAGCCTACAGAGAATTCAAAACAATTACTAGGGAAAAGGCATCTGGAGTTGAACACTTAAGTCAGAGGTACTCTTTTCATATACAAAAAACTTTCTGTTTAGGTCTGAGGATTATTTGATAATTGGCACTTGTTTAAATAGACCATTTTAAACCAGCTTGGGATTTTTCTTCCCCTTCAATGTAGATTAAGTTACGGGGTCTTTTGGTTTCCAAACACTCAAGATTTGTGACTTTTAATTTGTAACATACTTGTGGCACCAGCATGATTGAGAGAATCTTATGATTTCTTTTTCCAAACAAGAAACAAACACATTTTTTCCTACACTTACCTCCCACTCAGACACTAAATGACCCCACCCCCACCTGTTACGTAGCCGCAAGGAACTTTAAATAAGAAATTCAAAGTTCTACCAAACAATTATTGAAACAACCTGTAATGTGAGGTTACTGGAGTTGTTCCCCTTTAATAAAACACAATCAATAACCAAGTCAATGTTGAAAAAGTTATCTTTACTGAACATAATTGTTATTAAAGTCCCCCACAAACATAAGGTTACTTTATTTTTATGAGGCACGGCAAGCTTAAAGGGGTATTCCCATCTCAGACAATTATTACATATTCACAGGATATGCCATAAATGTCCAATAGATACTGTTCCACCTCTGGGACCCCCACCTATCTCTAGAATTGGGACACTCTAACCCTGTCCTGCCTTCTGCCACTGTCACTACCTCTGTCTGACAAGGTGGTCGGGTTTTCTGGAAACAGCCAAGCACGTTTTGCTCTTCTGCTTCCCAAACTCCCCAAGAAGGCGAATGGAAGTAACGAAAATAGCGTAGCACAGCAAGTTAGGAACTCGGGAGATACGAAACAGCGTCAGCGGCAGAAGGTATATTGGGGGTCAGGGGGGTCTGTTTTAGAGATAGGTTTGGGTCTCAGAGGTGGGACGCGCATCTATCGGACATTTATGGCATATTCTGTAGGTGTGCCATAAATGTCCGAAATGGGAATATAATGGTGAAACACTCAAAGTGGTACAGTCTCTTGAACATTACTCAAATGTCAAACCAGATAAACACTTTATCAAACAGAGCTGTCCACTGTTGTGGATTCACCGCCTTAACACCATGTCCCCCTCAGGTCTGAAACGAGGGCTTTACCTTCAGTGCGTTTCTTTGACCTTACAGTAATAAATTGATACTCTATTTTTAGTTTTATCTCCATCTTTACGTCTAATTGTTTGGAGATATAAAAAAAAGCCACTATTCAGTTGCTTACCTGTCATATACCGAATGACTCATATGTATGTCATGATTTTTTAAACAATAAATGACCATACACACTAAAATGTGATGGTCCTAATACCCGTCTATAATTGAATTATGACTTTGACCACATGGTTGTGGCGGCCTGTTGTCACTGACACTATATATTTGTTTCCTGGCTCTGGTGTTCTGTCATATGGACTGTCTATTTTCTTCTGGGGTTTCTTCGATTAGTGTCAGGGTTCTCGACTAGTGCCATTGTATATATGATTAATTTTGGTTTTCTAAATACTTACCATATCATTATATAGGAAGCGGCCCCTTTTAATCTCAAGTCTGTATATTTCAGTAATGCGCCTGCGCCTCTCTTTGCGAGGCCCTTGATACTAAGTTTCGTTTTTCTAACTTACCACTGTGCAGACCTCTGTCTGATAAAGCGAAGTCGTAAATTGTTCATCAGCGCATACGCCGGTAATTTTACTTATGCACCTACGGTCCAGGAGATCAAAATTGCACAAAGTCTTTTCTTACTACTACGCGCATGCGCCGTATCCTATTCTCTACTTGTGTTTCTTATGTTAATTTTATTATTCTAAATAACTACCATACCATTATATAGGAATCAGCTCCGCTCTTCTTTCTTCTTTTTTCCAAGTCTATACACCTCAGTAATGCACATATGCCGGTTTTTGCAAGACCGGTGATAATAAGTCTTGTTCCTCTACTCACTAACTGCGTAAACCTTGGGTTGATAGAGCATAGCTGCAGGCACTAAGTCGAAATTTGTTCATCGGCGCATGCGCCGGTAATTTTACCTAGACACCTACGGCCTGGGAGATGTTATTTGCACTAAGTCCCCCTTTTTACTGCTATACACATGCGCCGCATCCTATTCCCTATTGGTGCTTCTTATCCTACTTTCTATTTGCCGGATGCTCTTTCTGAGCTGCCGTCGTGTCTCTCTCGTTGTCATTGGCTGGCTGTCCTGACACACCCCTTGATACGTCATGTGACATGTCCATATCAGGATTCTTTTCTGCCGCGCCGCCAATAGCCCCGTGTACCCCTGAGGACGCTACTCTGTAGCGAAACATGTCGGTGGGGGGGGGCTGTTAAGATTTTAATACCTACCGCTGACCGGACCTACTGTCTACCTATTAGTTAATCTAACAATTTAACTGGCTAAGGAAAGGAATTTGTGCTCCTAATTCTATCACTATATATGCCTGTAATCATACAGGTAATTTACCTCTATGCCCGGTCTTTAGGTAGTGACAATTTTAATACAATTCTATGTGGTCTGTCTTGCTATACGTAGCTTAATAAAGTTTGTTCTACTTTAAATTGGTAGTTGGGAAATTGGGCTTGGTTGCTTGCAGGCAACCCCCTCCTTTGTAAATTGTATATTGTGCCCGCCAACTACCAGGGGTCTTATCCACGTCTTGTCCACTGTTGTAGGTCTCCACTTGTCCTTCAGGGACCACACCCAAACTGTGTTGCTTTACACAGCCTCACCCTTCCTCCACAGCTTTCCCAGTCATTCATTTCTTAATTCTCGTATCCTATAAGTGTTCATTCTTCATCTTCCAGCCCTAACCTCTAGTGCCCAGTGTCCATCAGGCCACCATCCTCGACAGCATGTCTCTATCAGCCAAAGACTGTACAATTTTCCCCGTGACTCCTACTTCTTGCTTTACTTGGCAGAACAATGGTCTCTGTTTCCAGCTCCACCTAGGCCTGTCACCCCTTTGGCACTCAACCCTAAGACTGCAGCCTCCATCGTTTCCCTGCCTCACTGCAGGAAAACACGCCAGCTCTGGTAACCAGGTTGTTCCATTACTGTACAACTCCAGCAGCCCATCGAGTACCTCACACGGGTTACTAGTTAACTTCATCTTTAGATGCATAAATACACCTTTATATTGAAGCCTATCAGTGTGATGGCACAATGTATCCATGTCACCACGCTTCACCTCTTGCCAATACCAGGCTTTTCCACGGCCTGCCAGTCCTTTCCTCTTCCTCGATCACTGCTCCCTGGAAACCCCTCCTCTCTCCACTGATGACAGCACCGTACAATTGGCAGCGCCACTGGGCATTTCGGGCTGCCCTCCCCTAGGAACCTGCAAGACAAAACATCCACAAGACATCATCATCTCAGGTGTCCCTACAGTCTCTCAGCAGCTCCACAATCTTTATTAAAGTGACCGGTAACTGTATATAACAAATGGATGTGTAGACAGTCCTGAAGTTGGGGGAGGGGAACATAGTTTATTCTCCTTATAAACCCACTCATTCTTGCATATTTACATGATGATGATGATGATGATGGTTATTATTATTGTTTTTTTTTATAAGTTAAAAAATTTAGTAACTTAAATATATAATGCCTAAAAAAAAAATATGTATACATAGTACGTTTTATTGACTTAAAGGGTAACTAAACGTTCAACAAACTTCTGACATGTCATAGTGACATGTCAGTAGTTTTGATTGGTGGGGGTCCAAGCACTGAGACCCCCATCAATCGCTATAACGAAGCCGCAGAAGTGCTTGTGTGAGCGCTAAGCCGCTTCACCTCTGTTCGGCTTTTTCCGGAAAGCCGATGTAGCGGAGTACGAGCTCATGGACTTTCTATTGAGCCCGTACTCCGAATTGCCCGTACTCATTGATTTCCAAAAAAGCCGAACAGAAACTAAGCGGCTGAGCACATCTGACACTTTGTTTTAGCGATTGGTGGGG
Organism: Rhinoderma darwinii; assembly: GCF_050947455.1. Taxonomy (NCBI): domain Eukaryota; kingdom Metazoa; phylum Chordata; class Amphibia; order Anura; family Rhinodermatidae; genus Rhinoderma; species Rhinoderma darwinii. The sequence goes on from NC_134692.1 coordinate 52,177,251, forward strand.
GTCTCAGTGCTTGGACCGCCACCAATCAAAACTTCTGACATGTCACTATGACATGTCAGAAGTTTGTTGAACGTTTAGCTACACTTTAAAAGAGTTGACTTCTTTTGGATATTCCCTTATAGGGCATGCTATGGGGCCTATACAGCAGCACAGAGACTGAGTATGAACGTGTCCTTAGATGTGCCACAGTAACATAGGTAAATCAACATTACTAAAAACAAGGGACCCCAAGTACGTGTTTCCAGACAGAGAATTGGTCCCCTTGAAAAAGGCAAGTGTAACATTTTTCTGAATGTCATACTAAAACAGCAGGAAAGACCTTGTTTCTTATTAAAAAGTGAAAAAATCTAAAGTAATAAAGATTTGTAAGCAGCGTGCATTTCTGAATTAAAGAGTATCTGTGCGAAAAATAGCATGAGATTAGCAGCTTTGGAAAATGTTACAGAGAAGCTAATTTCTATACTTGTTAATGTCTGATTCATGACAATGTGTTTTCCTGTCTAGTATTCTGAGTCATAAGTTTATAGTACCGCTATATCTGCCAACTCGCTGTTTGCCACATACAATATTGTCAGGGTGGGCAGCCATATGCCTGATTAAAGGTGTAGTCTGATGTAGACTGATGATGCTGGTTAAATGTAATTTGGTAAATTATCAAATTAACCCTTTGTATGTTATCTATTCATTTTACAACATATCGCACATGAAGACAAGTACACTAGTGATGGCACAAGGGGGAGGTGCCCTTTGTCTGGTTCCCTATTATCTAGGATGGCTCCTGATGAACAGGAGCTTTACCACCTGCTGCCATTGCAGTGTGCTATCAATCAGGGAAGGGACCGGTAGAACTGCACAAACTCAGTAACCTTGGTCGCCAGTGGTGCGGGGCACAATTTAAGGATTGTGGATCATGGGGGTTCCAAACTACGACATGATTAGAAATAAAGTAAATTTTCCATTAAATGTCACCTGCTTAACCCAGCAAGAAGTGCAGCGCTGCCTTAAAAACACTAAAATTGGCAAATCATCGGGTTCGGATGACATTCCCAATGCAGGAATTAAATACTGTGATAGACAGACCATTTATATTAAAGATACTTTAATACACAAAGCAAATGTGGTGCCGATATTGAAAAAAGGGGCCAAAAAGTGAGCCTGGAAACTATAGACCTTTAAGTTTAACCTCTATTGTGGGCAAAATATCTCCGGCAGGCCCATAGAAAGTGAATAAAGCGATGGCATGCATGTGCAATACCGCTTTATTCAAATAAATCACTACAAAAAATCACTAGTCAGACCACACATGGAATATTGTGTACAATTTTGGGCACCTGCGTATAAGAAGGACATGACTGAACTAGAACGGGTACAGAGGAGTGCAACCGAAGTTATTCAGGGAATGGGTAGATTTCAGTACCAGGAAAGGTTATCAAACTTGAGGTTATTCAATTTAGAAAAAAGACGTCTTAGGGGATCTAAGTGCAATGTACAAATATATAATTGGACGGTACAGAGATCTTTCTAATGATCTTTTTACACCTAGACCTGTAACGATGACAATGGGGCATCCTCTGCATGTAGAATTAAAAAATTTTCACCATTATCACAGACAAGGATTTTTTACTTTAAAGGGAACCTGTCACCAGCATTTCACCTATTGAACTCTCCTCACCCCCTCGCAGGCCACTGCTGTTAAAAGTTAATTGTCATTATCCCCTTACTTAAACTCCTCCTCCGACCGTAAATAATGGTCTGCAAATATTTTGCGCGTTTTATGGTAATAATCCGACAGTCTCATTAGTTCCTCTTCCTATGTTCGCCCAACGCCGAAAACTGGTCCGCCCTGAATGCCTCGTCTGAGATAGCGCGCATGCACCCGTCATGTATGGCACGAAATCCTTCCCTGCTTCATCCGGGTCTCATATCTAGTCACTGTGCATGCGCCGCTATGGTGTCCCCTTGTGCGCACGAACCAGAACAGGACATCGATGCGCAAGTGCAGGATTTTGTGTGTGCTGGCGGAGGCAAGGAGCTGTTAATCAAAAGTAACGAGGTGGGAATAACTCGGAAAGGCTTGAGGAATGAAGATATGACTCTTTTCGAATGAAGATTTGACTCTTTTATGCTCATTAGCATAAAGGACGGGAACACTAAAAAACTGAATACTAAAGGTACAGAGCCGACTTAGAAGATAATTATAGGTTACATAAAAATGATTTTTCACCCATTTCCTACCAGGTAGTGCTGGTTTAAATAGGTGAAGTGCTGGTGACGGGTTCGCTTTAAGAGCATTGAGACTATGGAACTTACTGTCGCAAGATGTTTTGATGGTAGACTCATTGAACAAGTTTAAGAGGGGCCTAGATGCCTTTCTTAAGTTATATGTACTAGATTCTAGAGATGTGACTTTTTTTAATCACTATTTTATTATTTTAATTTGTTTAAGCAGAAAGGAAAATAGAGATCCACATGCTTAATTATGTATAGAATTAAAATGTTCATACATTAAAGATATAATAAGATATTGTGAATCATATCTTTAAATCAATTTCCCTAACTCCCCTCTCCCTACCCACTATAATAGAATACGGAGAAAAAAAGCCACGGCGCCACTATGTGTGGATCAAGGAAATTGGAGGTGAGATAGGGAAGGGGATATATATTCTCACCGTGAGGTTGGAGGAGTTCAGCACTGGAATCCACGGGGTAGCTGCTGCCAGATCCGGGCCGGTCACCAAGGTGACCGCTTGGGTACGAGAGAAATGCAAATAGAACAAGCGGATCTACAACGGCGCTGCTAATTGATGTGGACGAGATAAATCCCGAAGTCAAGTAGTAAGTTTGAATAAACTCTTTTATTCGCAACGCGTTTCAGCGCCGAACTGGCGCTTTCATCAGGCATAGGGATACAGAAAGCAAGACACAAGTTTATATAGGGCCAGTTCAGATTGAGCAATTGGGTAAAAAACCGCGAAAAACAAATCGGAAGGTCAAAGTTCACATTTAGCAATCCGATCTGCTATAAATAAATGAAAGTTTTAATACATAAGTAAAAGGGTATAATTAATAAGGGACTATACGTCCTATCGGGAAATGATAATAGAACATAGTAAAATACAACTAAGTGCAGTATATAAAAGACAGTTTATCATTCAAAAGTTTAAAACAATAGTTAGGAGTGAGTGAAAACTTGATTTTATTAGTGTATTAATGAATGAAAGGTATGTATGTGGAATACTATAGTATGTCAGTGGAAATGTTTATGTTTACATGTTGCCACGGAGACCCAATGTGTTACGGAAGCCGAGGCGTTCCATACCGGATGGAACGCATGGTGAACCGCATATGGTGGAACGCAAGGTGAACCGCATTCCGTCTCGGGTCGTGGATTTACTCGGACAGGAACGGGACCTTGGAGCGATTGTTCCAAAGAAGGAAGGAGAAGGGAAATATAGAAGTATGGGGATCGGAGGACAGGTGAGTGAGGATGGAATATTAGATATAAACTAGGGTCATGATGTGGCCCATATGCTAATTTGTCACCTGTCGGCGTCTACTTGTATAGAACGCTGGGCAGTTTTTAAAGAATGAGCACAGTAGTACGGTAGTCTAAGCCAATATTCAAAGAGCAAAAATATACAAATATAACAATATATGCACATTAAGCTTTTTATTCATTTGAAAGGAACGAATGACTAAGTAAGCGCAAAAAATAGTGATAATACCAGGAAACTGTTTGGAGATGAGCCCCGTCACACCTCATCTCCAAACAGTTTCCTGGTATTATCACTATTATTTCCCTTCTCCTTCCTTCTTTGGAACAATCGCTCCAAGGTCCCGTTCCTGTCCGAGTAAATCCACGACCCGAGACGGAATGCGGTTCACCTTGCGTTCCACCATATGCGGTTCACCATGCGTTCCATCCGGTATGGAACGCCTCGGCTTCCGTAACACATTGGGTCTCCGTGGCAACATGTAAACATAAACATTTCCACTGACATACTATAGTATTCCACATACATACCTTTCATTCATTAATACACTAATAAAATCAAGTTTTCACTCACTCCTAACTATTGTTTTAAACTTTTGAATGATAAACTGTCTTTTATATACTGCACTTAGTTGTATTTTACTATGTTCTATTATCATTTCCCGATAGGACGTATAGTCCCTTATTAATTATACCCTTTTACTTATGTATTAAAACTTTCATTTATTTATAGCAGATCGGATTGCTAAATGTGAACTTTGACCTTCCGATTTGTTTTTCGCGGTTTTTTACCCAATTGCTCAATCTGAACTGGCCCTATATAAACTTGTGTCTTGCTTTCTGTATCCCTATGCCTGATGAAAGCGCCAGTTCGGCGCTGAAACGCGTTGCGAATAAAAGAGTTTATTCAAACTTACTACTTGACTTCGGGATTTATCTCGTCCACATCAATTAGCAGCGCCGTTGTAGATCCGCTTGTTCTATTTGCATTTCTCTCGTACCCACTATAATGCGACCTTTCCTTTATTTTATATCCTTTCTTCATATTTAAATTCTCCAAATGTAAGATCAAGTTCATCTGGGGAGAAAACCAGTTTAATCATACTACTCATCTTTTTATTGCAACTTGCTTTTCGCCCTTTCGTGTATATATTATTTCTATGCTCTAACATTATTAATCTTCTTACTATCGCTCTAAGGTGTAAATATCTTTGAGAAGACCTATAGATCCAATAGTCTGAAATAGCTTTTTTTCAGTTATCAACATCACATCTGTACTATACTTTCTAAATCCTGGTTTATCTTTTATGCTCAGATTGTTATCTGGGTGGAGAATATGTTACCATACATCGACGGATATTTGTGTTCCATATAAATTATTTATTTTCTCTTTTATTTCTTTCCAAAAACCTTTTAACATTGGACTGAACCATAGCCCATGTAATATGTCATATTTTTCTTTATGACATTTTGGGCAATTCTGTTCATACCCCTGAATATAATGTCCCAGTGGTTTATTAAATGCGTAGATGGTTTGATGCATTACCCACCAATACCTTTCTCTCCAATTTTCCAAGGAGATTTCTTTAGTTACTTTTTGTAGGGCCTTTATAATTTTCTCAAATATTGCCTCTGCTCCTTGCTGGATATATAGGGAATTTTTCTATTTAAATCCTATTCTTTTTTTTATCTCCCCTTTATATATCGCTATTAATATTTTCTTCTAAATGACTGAGATATTCTTTTACACATATCCATGAGCTTTTTGTTTTCCATATTCCCTAAATTGCCTGTTTTTTGTTGAATGATTTTCCTCTAGTTTCTCTTCTCCTTTTTAACATAGAAAACAGTTTTACTTTTCTATTGGCATCTATTATGTCCTGTATTTTACTAATCCCTTTCTCCCTCCATTCTACCCACGATTTCCTGTTCATTACTGGCTCAAAAAGTGGATTATATCCCAGCTCCAATTCTCTGTCAAAATATTTTTCCTCTATAGATCTTACTTATCTTTTTCCATGTCATTATAGTATCTTTAAACAAGATATAGAGAGATGTGATGTTGGTCCAGGGATTTTCTTCCAACAAAAAGAAAGGGATCAGCACTCCAATTCGCAGGTGCAATTAAATTATATCATTTTATATAATTATATAATTTTTATTGATCCATGTCGCATATAACACCGCTGTGAGACTTGTAGCAACGTTTTGGGCATACCCCCCTTGTCAAGCTTTGTGAGCTCATGTATTCATGCGATACAGTGGGGAATTATAGGGGTAGAGGCCTCGTGAATACAAAGCCTCATGAAGGGCGTATGCACGAAAAAAAATTGTGCATGAAAATATTAAATAGAAAAAACAACAAAAAGACAAAATGTTCCAGAATTTTGGAACTCGTACCATTTCCCCCATTTTTCTCTTAATTTTTCCTCGCAAATTTCCTCTGTGTGAGTTTCTTTCTCCTTTTTTTTTTTTAAGCGCAATAGTCTGAGGAAATTTGTGGGTACGCTATCAATTAACAGACCTTATGCATCTGATGTGGAAATGTCCGAAGCTACACAGATACTGGAGCAAGGTCAGGGAGCCTTTAGAGGCCATATATAAGCAAAAACTACTGTTTAACCCTGCTGTATGTTCTTTAGGAGACCAAGAGCCTCTGAAGCTTCTGAAACTAAATAAGCTCCTTATAGTTCAATTACTATTTATAGCGAGGCTAGTAATATTATATAAATGGACGACCATAAACCCCCATCTTTGTCGGAATGGAAGCACCATTAAAAAGGATCATGCTCATTGAAAATAGCCACTACCAGATAATGTGGACAATCTCAAAGTTATTTGAGAAGTGGGAAAACTAGATATGGCTCCTGAAGGATCAATATAAATCTCTTTTAGGCCTTTGACTAAAGAAACAATAAGGAACACCTTTTTTATTATTTTCTATCTTATCTATACATCCCTGGGAAAGTGTGGGGGGCGGATTATAGGAGGGAAGATGGGCGGGTTGGGCTAGGGGTGGAAAGTTGAAATAACTGATTGATTTTCCCTTCTCTGATTTTTTTATTGTACTTTTGTATGACCTCGATTTTATTTTACTTTCCAAGAAAAACAATAACATTATATTGAGAAAAAAAAAGCTGTCAATTAAATTTGAAATTCTGGATATTTTAAATTTTTGTCTTATATATGACCCTAGTCTGGATCGTAGTGGGTTCCCTTAAGATGTCTCTTTCCAAGGATGAGTGGCTTATAAGTTTACAGTAGTGACAGTAGGATCTGGATACTATGGTGTGTTTATATGCTTTATGTGAGTATTGTGGTGCTGGATTTTGGGACAGAGAGCTTAGCTTGGATCTCCATGTGCCAAGAGAAGAAAATCAATTTTAAGCCCTAGAACACAAGGGCACTGGAGCAGAATGCTACTAAATTCCACCAGCTGCTCTAAAGCTTCCCCTGTGCCCCTGTACACAGATACGTAGTGACCTGGTTAACCCCTTATTTGATGAACAGGTCAAAATAGGTACTTACAATATATTAAATATATAGTCAGTGCATTATTGTCCTTTTAATAAATGACACCTAAAGCAGATTTACAGTACAACGGTGTTAAAACTTTCAGCACACATTTTGTTTTAACATTAATCATTATTTTTGGACTGCAAATAATCAGATCTATTAAGATTGTACCCTATACTGAGCAAGAAAAGCATACTTTGTGAATTGATCTACTTTCTGCTATTACTGACTATGCTTTACGAACAATTAAGAGGAAAATTTTCAGAATTTTGTTCTATGATTGAAAATTTTGGTTTATGGAGTATCAATGTACAAACAGCCAGATTATAGGTTGGACAATAAAGGCAATTGCCCAGGGGCCTCAATCTCTCAGTTGCCATAAGCATTTCACAGACAAGACATGGTAGTTTTCCTGAAAATCCCCTTTAAGTTACCCACACGGTATGTAAAACATTCATAGCAACATTTACTGTTGGCTGTTTCTGCCTCACTGACAGCAAGAAATGTCCTGATGGAAATGTCCATCAGTTCCTTGGGAATGCCTTTTTAAGCCACTTATCGCTTGTCGTGATTTAAAAAGTCGTTCTATGTAAAGGGACCGCAAATAATATTGAAAAGTTATCTAAATGACCCATAGTGCCAAAAGTCCATAGAACCAGAGTTGTTTTACTCCATGAAAGTTAGATTGAGTGCGGAGGGTTCACAAGGAGGGAATTAGCGTCTTTCCACGCCGATGCAACATTTTGGGAATATCCCCCTTTCCCTTCATTCTTGGGTAGATGGCGGTCCCCCAATGTGGCATGATGCAAATTCCCCTCCCATGGAGTCTCCGCGCTTATTCAAACTCTTATAGAGTACAACAACTCTGGACGTACTTTGGACTTTTGGCACTATGGGTGATGGTATACTACTTATTTGATATACTGTATCTACTGATATTATGATACTCTATATATAGAAAGAAAGCCTTTTTTCAAAAAACGTCTGTTGTCTCGTGCATACTCATATTAAGCTACCTGCATTTATAGAGGGCTGGAAACTTCTTTTCACCACACGGTACAACGTAGCTGTCATATATAAATTGTCTCTCAACAATTACTGCTATATTTATACAAAACTGCCAGCTGCAAAATACTTTAAAATAATGATTTTTACTGATTTTGTGTACTAAATGACCTTCTACAAGACTCTATGTGGGAAAACTGATCTGTTGAACTGCCAGCACTGTAAAACATTTTCACACACATAGTAACACATAAACCGATCAGCCATAACATTAAACCACTGATAGGTGAAGTTAATAACATAGATTTTTTTTTTTCGTTACAATAGCCCCTTTTAAGGGGTGGTATATATCAGGCAGAAAGTGAACAGTCAGTTCTGGCAGTTGATTTGTTGGAAGCAGGGATGATGGGCAAGAATAAGTATTTAAGCGACTTTGACAAGGGCAATGACTTTCTGGAAAATCTTGGGTCCCGGTATTTATGTGGCTGTTATGTACCATCTACCTAAAATTTGTTGCATACCAAGTACACCCCTTCATGGTAACAGTATTCCCAAATGGAATGATAATGTGACAATGCAAAAATTGCTCAGGAACGGTGTGAGGAACATGACAAAGTGTTCAAGGTGTTGACTTGGCCACTGAATTCCCCAGATTTCAATCTGGTCGAGCATCTGTGGGATGTGCTGGAAAAAGTCTGATCCACGGAGGCCCCACCTCACAAATTACTGACTTAAAGGAACTACTGCTAACGTCTTTAAGCCAGATACTACAGGACACCTTTAGAGGTCTTGTGGAGTCCATGTTTCCATGAGTCAGAGCTGTTTTAGCGGCATGAGGGGTAGGTACACAATATTAGGCAGGTGGTTTTAACATTATGGCTGAGTTGTGTATATTTGTTGGTAAAGATGATGCTTTTACTGTACTGCCGGCTGCGTGCAATGTTCTCCCAGCACAGGACTGTGAGATGACAGGTACTGAAAATAGTAGAACAAAAAAATGAGAGAAAGAAAAGGGGGAAACAAAAAGGCGCTCCTCTAAGGTAAATATCGTCAGGATACGTGGGAGAATTGACAAGTACCATAAATATACACAATCAATGGTCAGCCTAGGTGAATAACAGTAGTTGACTCACCTATTCAGGTTGTGCAGGATAGTCGGCACAACTCAATTCTGCAGCATTCGGCAGTATATTACTGCTTGCGAAAGACCCACAGTATGCAAAAGCCTCCGGAGTATTGCATCGAATGTGTGTGGGGAACGACTTCCTTAGTTAGGAATAGCAAGGAAAAATAAATAACTCCCCATGGAGGCGCTCCTGTGTTCGTTCTGTCAAAGTGAAAATGCTTCAAATTGGCGGGGTCAACTTGAGAAAACTTTTTATTAAAAACCCTGTTTGCAGAAGGGGGAAACATAATAAAAGAATAGCAACACGTTTCAACTTAGTACTAGGGTCTTCATCAGGCGTATATATACCTATATATATGCCTGATGAAGACCCTAGTACAGGGTTGAAACACGTTGCTGTTCTTTTGTTATGTTTCACCCCCTCCAGGAACTGAGAATAGAGGGTAGAGGTGTCAAGCGCACTATAGTGAAATCTGCTTTCAGCTGTTTATATTGTAAACATTGGGATAACACTGTAGTGACCTAATATTTTACTTCAGACACAGTTGTGCCTCTTATATTATCTCATACTCTGACATTTTTTTTTTCTTACCTAAGTTATACTCATTATATTGAACAATCCCTTTACAGATAATTCAGCAGGTTTATCTGCTATGTCCTATAGAAAATCACTGTGATGATACATCCTCCAAAAATCAGCATGAAATGTGCTAAATGACAATCTCAGCTCTCCCTTATTGACGAAGACTTGTCCCACGATTAAATATTGAATTTCACGGAGGTCACACATGATGCAATTTTTCAGTTTGAATCATTTAAAAGAAATCCTCCTCTACCTAGATATTGCTGTTATATACTTGCTATGGTGCCCCTTGGTGGTCTTTTGATTTGCAGAACTTCCACCTATTGTGTTTAGTATTTCCAGAGCGCCGATTCTTATTGGCTTGTAACATGTGGTTACTGGAGTTGTTTCCCTTTGAGAAAACACAATTGCAGACCAAATGAAAGTTGCACATATTGTTTTTACTGAGCACAACTTATGTCACAGTGGCACACGAAGCATATGGTTACGTTCTCTTTATAAGGACCAGTAAGCTTGAGTAGTTACAACGCATAAAGTGGCACAGTCTCTTAAACTTTAAAGGAATGTTTAACCAGATAAACTTTCAACCAACCAGGAATATCTCCCTCTACAGGTCTATAGTTGTCTCCTGAGACCACACCCAGGCTTTGTTGCTTTACACAGCCTCACACCTCTCTCACAGGTTTTCCCGCCTTTTTGTTGGATGTCAGTCTCTCTAAGGTGCTGCACTTAGGTCGCTATCTCACCCTTACTTGGGTTTCAGTCTACGAGGGATTGGACTCTCACCCACGGTCTTATGCTTCTCAAGGGTTCAGCCTTCTTGCCACTGCTCAGTGTTACTCTGCAAACCAAGGGTTAAGTATATTAGGTGCACTGTTTCTCAACGTTCCTCTGTCAGTCATGCCTCACAGGCACTTCCATCAGAGGAACCCCATACCCTGCCTCAGTCTCCTCCTATACTTCTAGTCAGCAAGGGATCACGGTAGCCTTCTCTCTAGGGCCCTGACTTTTAATGGTTACCATATAATATCCCTCCGGAATACTCCAGCAGTTCAGACTTTCCCAGAGCTGCAATCACTAGGCCATATTTAGGGCTTACAGGGCAATAAGTCCTCACTGCAGCTTCCTCACAGGCCCACGAATACAGGGATTCATCTAGTTCCCTCACTAGACTCCACTACAGTTTTTAACCCAGGTTTGAGCACATTATCTCTCACTCGCCAATGGTTTCCACACATGGATTGACTATTTCTACAGCCCCAGCAGACTCTCTAAGGCTAACCACTCCAGCCGACAATACTTTCCAGCTGTCACCGTTTCAGTGATGGCCTGTACTGAACTCTAAAGCCACCCTCTTCCATGTCCTGTCTCTATTAGCCCTAGATTTTATAAGTCTCTTAATAGCTCACCATCTGCTCCGTGATACCTACTCCCGACTCTGTTCAGTAAATCAGCTTTTCTGTTCCCTTTCAAGGATTTACTTCTTCAGCCAGTGATCTCTCCAAGCTCCACATAGGCCCGTGTCACCTCTCTGGCATTCCACTCCAATTCTTCACTACCTCCGCGCAGGAAGTCAAGCCCCTCATTGGTAACCAGGTGCACAGACCATAGCATCCACGTCTAGCACCACACGCGGTTCACGCGTTTTCTCCACAAAAGGCGCCAAACCTCTTCTTTACATGGCACGGCACATCAGCATCACATCGCTCTGTCTCCGGTCACCCCCAAGCTATTTCTTGGTCTGCAACTCTTCCATACCTCCCTTATCACTGTCCCCCAGTATCCCTAAAGAGTTTTGCAGTCCTGTTCTTAAAGCGACAAGCAACTATTAAAAAAAAGAATACTCATACAGTCCATAGGCTACATAGTTCACCCTTCTTACAGGTTGGCCTGCACAATAGTAGAAATCACTGAGGAATCACTGTATAATAGGATCTTAGTGGTGGATCTAAGCTACTAAGCAAATGTCACCACCAGCACTTGATACATTAGGAGGATGCTCTGAGAGGGAATCAAAAGAACACCAGGGGGCACCGTAACAAGTATGTACCAGCAATATTTAGACACAGGAGCATTTTTTAAAACAATTCCAATGGAAAATGTTTTTGTTTTTTGTGACATTAACAGAGAAATGTAATATAGAATCCTGGGACAATCCCTAATCTAATGAGACTAGGAAGTATTTCAGTTGATCATGAATTTTTATCCACTCTACAGACAGCTTTCATAGGCTTGCCATATTGAAACTGAGGGGTGGAAGGAAAGCCAAGAGACTGTCGGGCTCCCTGTCCCTTAATTATATATGTAACAATCATTTGAAACCATTTTTGCCTTTGCGAGCATCTTTTAAACATGTAGGGGGGGATTTATCATATGCCTTGGAGTAGTGTTTTGGTGTAGAATGTCGCAAATTATGTTGCACGCTATAATTCTGCTATAATTTTCAACTTTTCTCTCCCCTCGATACTTTTGATGAAAAAAGTGGGTGGTATCTAGTCTGAGGAGGCTTGGGCCAGCAGAGGTCCGACAAATTTATTACGTTTAAAGGCAGAAAATGGTACAAAAAGCTGTGCAAACATACGCCTGCTCGTAGCAGGCTTGGATTTCATTTTCTGGCTTTAGCACAGGACAAGATGCAGCAAATTTATAAAGAAAAATTATGTTTGTGTATGTAAAAAAAAAAGGGCAATGGGGTTTCCCAGTCCCCACAGTGGAGAATAGCACGGACCCTGCTGTACTACAGAATGGGTAAGGGGGGTTTATAACCCCAGAAACATCAATACCTAAGTTTGAGTGAAAGTTTTATTAATCGATACTATTTCGGAACGTTGTATATACCCTCTGAACGAATCTGGGTTATTTGCATAACTGTATCCATTGATTCCACAGTTTATCAATACAGTTTACCAATACAGAAAAACTGAATAATTGAAAACTTGACTGTCCCTGCATTAGGGAGAAATATATGTGTTCTTATGTCTGCCCACTTTTTTTTAAGATATTAGTAAAAGTTATTTTTTATCTAAACTCTAGTCCTACCCCAGTGATTCATGAGAACGATTGTCAGATACAGTCTGTTGCAATATTTAAGCTAGATATGCACTAGGTCCGATATAGACCATTTTTTGCGGACTGTCATTGCCTTTTTGTAACATAAACGAGCGTGACAGACGTCAACCACAAACAGATATCTGTGGAAAAGTTGATATGTCATGTTGGGATTTTTTTGGTCGCTGTCAGGTGAGGTCTTGTGAAGTTGCTGCTGCCAAATGACAGATCTGCATCCCATCTATAGAAGCCCAGAGCAGACCACAGATCAACAGCAAAGATCGATCAGCAACTTTCTGGCTTTGTCATCCAGAACAACAACCTTCACAGGCCAAACCATGAATTACCAAAAATGGGCGTATGAAATTGCTAATGTACAGCGAGCATTCGAGTCCAGACCTTTGTTGACAGTGGCGCATGTCATGGGCGGACATATTGCCGGTTCGGCTGCACAGAGGCCCGGAGGGGGTGGGGGCCCGCTCAGCTGCCCTAAACGCTATGCGCATAGATCGGCACAGGGCCCCCATCCTCTCTGAGTTCCCATGCCCGAGGCATAAGGAGGCCCCCACCACCTGGCACATAACATTTATGGTCCGGGCAGCACGGGCAGCCCCTCATGCCCGGTGGTGTCGCTAGCCCCGGATGGGGCCCTGGTGCTAGCGACAGCCACATTTAATTGTATCTGCATCCTCAGGACCCAGATAAGATTGAGTACTATAAGCTGCAGGCCATGTTAGGCCTGCAGCCTATAAGGCACTGGGAAGACTCCCTGCGCAGGCCAGCATGATGACGTCATTGCATCACGCTGGTCTGCGCATATGGCCATGCCAAAGTCCATGCAGCGCTCCGTCCGTCGTGGGAACGGGGCAAGGTAAGTAAAAAAAAAAATTGAGGGGGGGCTGTGTGTCACTATATACAAGGGGAGGGGGGCTGCGTGCTGCTATATACAAGGGGAGGGGGAGCCGTGTGCCACTATATACAAGGGGAGGAGGGAACTGTGTGCCACTATATACCGGGGAAGGGCGAGCTGTGTGCCAATATATGCAATGGGAGAGGGAGCTGTGTGCCACTATATACAAGGGAAGGGGGGAGCTGTGTGCCAGTATATACAAGGGGAGGGGGGAGCTGTGTGACACTATATACAAAGAAATGGGGGGCTGCGTGCCACTATATAGAAGGGAAGGGGGGAGCTGTGTGCCACTATATACAGGGGAAGGGGGGCTGTGTGTCACTACATAAAAAGGGGAGGGGGAGCTGTGTGCCACTATATACAAGGGAAGGGGGAGCTGTGTGCCACTATATACAAGGGAAGGGGAGCTGTGTGCCACTATATACAAGTAGAGGGGGCTGTGTGCCACTATATACAAGGGAAGGGGAGCTGTGTGCCACTATATACAAGGAGGGGGTAGCTGTGTGTCATTATATACAATGGGAGGGGGAGCTGTGTGCCACTATATACAAGGGAAGGGGGGGCTATGTGTCACTATATACAGAGGGGGAGGGAGATGTGTGCCACTATATACAAGGGGGGAGGGAGCTGTGTGCCACTATATACAAGGGGGGAGCGAGCTGTGTGTCACTATATAGAAGGGAAGGGGGAGCTGTGTGCCACTATATACAAGGGAGGGGGCTGTGTGACACTGTATGCAAGGGGGGCTGTGTAGCACTATATACAAAGGGGGCTTTGTGACACTATATACAGGGGGGCTATGTACATTATATGCAAGGAGAGGGGGAGCTGTGTGACCCTATATACAAGGGGGAGCTGCGTGTCACTATATACAAAGGGGGACTGTGTGGCACTATATACAAGGGGTGCTGGTTGGCACTATATACAAGAAGGGGGTTGCGTGGCACTATCTACAAAAGGGGAAGGGCTGTGTGGCACTATCTAGAGGGGATGCAAGGGGGCACAAAGGGGGCATTACTGTGGGGGCACAAAGGGGGCACAGTTACTGATGGGGCACTTTTATTGTGTCGAGCACTGAGGTATCATTATTACCATCTGAGGCAAAGTGGATTACGAGTTTGTTTAGAGAATGGGGTATAGGTATGGAGGTTGCTGGAAAAGTGAAAAATGCTGCAGAGACGAGTTGTGGCTGGAATAATTCATCACAGTGGACTGGGCCCGATCGGGAATTTCATTGTGGCCGTTAAGTGTACTTATGCCAGAGCGCCGCCTTTTCACGGCGCTGTGTCATAAGCCCGGCACGGGTGTCCTGTGCCGGCTAAAGCGGGTGTCAAGCAGTCTAAAGACAGCCGGGCACCTGCTCTAACGGGCGGGATCGATTTCAACATCGATCTCACCCGTTTAACATCTTAGATGTGGCGCTCAATAGCGCCACATCCAAGTGGTTTTGGAGGGAGGGAGTTCCCTCTCCCACTCCACCGGCACCCTGCAATTGCAATCGCAGGGTGCCAATGGCTTCTATGGCAGCCGGGGTCCTAACAAAGTCCCCCAGGTCTGCCTGTGGTGGATGCCTGCTAGGCCATGCCTGAGGCATAACCTAGCAGGTGCCTGTCAGTTTTACACTGACAGTCAAAAATACGCTGCAATACACAATTATTGCAGTGTATTATAAAAGCGACCAGAAGATCGCATAGTGAAGTCCACTATTGGGACTAAAAATAAAGTTATCAAAAAGTTTAATAAAGTTAATAATAAATAAATAAAAATCACAAATAAAAACAATAAAACCCACTTTTTCCCTTATAAAATACTTTAATAAGAAAATAAAAATAAAAAATGAATACATTACACATATTTGGTATTGCCGCGTCTGTAACGACCCCACCTATAAAGCTATTATGTTATTTAACCCGCACGGTGAACACCGTAAAAAATAAAATAAAAGACAATGCCAGAATTGCTGTTTTCTGTTCATCCTGCCTTTAAAAAAAATGTGATAAAAAGTGATCAAAAATTGTACATGTACTCCAAAATGGAGCCAATAAAAACTACAAGTTTTTCCGCAAAAGCCAAGCCCTCATACAGCTGCATCAGCGGAAAAATTAAAAAATGATGGCTCTTAAAACATGGCAACACAAAAACAAATAATTTGGGAAAAAAAGTGTTTACTGTATAAAAGTAGTAAAACATACAAAATCTATATAAATTTGGTATCGCCACAATCGTAATGACCCGCTGAATAAAGTTATGTTATTTATACCACACAGTAAACAGCGTAAGTCTAAGATGCAAAAAAGATTGGTGAAATTTATGTTTTTTTTTCTATTACCCCTCAAAAAAGTTAATAAAAGTTAACTAATAAATTATATGTACCCGAAAATGGTGCTATTAAAAAACAAAACTTGTCCCACAAAAAACAAGACCTTATACAGCTATGTCAACGCAAAAATAAAAAGGTTGTAGCTCTTGGAATGCGACGATGGAAAAACTTAAAGAAAAATAGCTTGGTCATTAAGGGGTTAAACTAGTAATAAAATGTGCAATATAGATTTGTATAGTCTTACATGCGCCCGTGCGTGGTTAGGTTATGGGAGGCCCAGGCACATTCTTTGCACAGGGGCCCTCTGCAGTCTGTGTCCGCCTCTGGCGCATGTCAGGGTATGTGCACACTCAAAACAAAAAACGTCTGAAAATACGGAGCTGTTTTCAAGGGAAAACAGCTCCTGATTTTCAGACGTTTTTTAATCAAACTCGCGTTTTAGGCAGCGTTTTTAGCGGCCGTTTTTGGAGCTGTTTTTGTATAGAGTCTATGAAAAATGGCTCCAAAAACGTCCCAAGAAGTGACATGCACTTCTTTTTCGCGGCCGTTTTTTTACGCGACCGCTTTTTAAAACGGCCGCATAAAAAAACGGCCCGTCTGAGCAGAGTGACGTTTTTCCCATTGAAATCAATGGGCAGATGTTTGGAGGCGTTCTGCTTCCGATTTTTAGGCCGTTTTTCGTCCGTTTACGGCCCGGAAAACGGCCGAAAATAAGCCGTGTGAACATACCCTAACAGTCCAATCCAAAGTGAACACTGTGTCTCATATCACATAGTTGCCTAAGCAACAAGGTTCTTTTTGATTCTTGTAAATTTGTGAAGGTGTTCTGTTTGTTTACTAGGTCTGACTTGCCTTGTTGCCTTGTTCCTGACCACTCTATCTGCAAATATTCTCCACTCGGGGTGCCGCTTTTTTCCAGAAGTGTCTGCAGCTTGTACAGCTCCTTGTCCTTTAGGGGGGATTCACACGAGCGTGATTTTCGTGCGTGCAGGCCGCGTATTTTTCGCGCGCCACGCACAGCCCTATAGAAGTCAATGGGGCAGTTCAAACAGTGCGTGATTTGTGCGCAGCGTTTGTTCGCTGCGTACAAAACGCGACAGGTTCAATATCTCCGCGTATTTCGCGCATCACGCACCCATTGAAGTCAATGGGTGCGTGAAAACCACGCAGGTCGCACGGAAGCACTTCCGTGCGAACCGATTGAAACAGCGCACCAGCTGTCAAAAGGATGAATGTAACCAGAAAAGCACCACGTGCTTTTCTGTTTCCAAACATCCAAATGGAGTGTCTTTGAGATGAGCGAACTCGGACAATCGAACCGAACTTCACCGGGTTCGGCCGAACTCGTTTTGGCCGAACCCGGCAAAAAAAATTCCGGTACGCGACGTCAGGAGATAGTCACTGTCCAGGGTGCTGAAAGAGTTAAACTGTTTCAGCACCATGGACAGTGACTACCGATCCCAATAAACATGAACCTGTAAAGAAAAACGAAGTTCTGACTTACCGATAACTCCCGGCTTCTTCCTCCAGTCTGACCTCCCGGGATGACAATTCAGTCCAAGTGACAGCTCCAGCCAATCACAGGCCAAGCACAGGCTGCAGCGGTCACATGGACTGCCGCGTCATCCAGGGAAGTGGGGCCCGATGTCAAGAGAGGCGCGTCACCAAGGACGCGTCACCAAGGACGCGTCACCAAGGCAACGGCTCGGTAAGTACGAACTTTTTCTTTTTTTTTAACAGGTTGCTGTATATTGTGTTCGGCATTCACTGTCGAGGGTGCTGAAAGAGTTACTGCCAATCAGTTAGCTCTTTCAGCACCTTGGACAGTGACGGGCGTCGACTAGCCTCATCTCTATGATGGCGGCTGCGCGAAAATCACGCAGCCGCGCATCATACACGGATGACACACGCAGCTGTCAAATGGTTTTTGCGCGCGCAAAAACGCAACGTTCGTCTGAATCTGCCCTTAAACAAACATAATGTGCATTTTAAAATAACATCCTTGTTGATGCA
Source organism: Rhinoderma darwinii (assembly GCF_050947455.1). NCBI lineage: Eukaryota > Metazoa > Chordata > Amphibia > Anura > Rhinodermatidae > Rhinoderma > Rhinoderma darwinii. The sequence continues at coordinate 52,195,265 of NC_134692.1, forward strand.
ATACATTATATTTAAATATATACAATGCAACAATATTGTATTATAAACAGACCCTAATTTTCTTCCTATGCTGACTTCAAGTTTGCTTTGTGTGAACAGTGAGCAATTAGAATCAGCAATTTGATTATTGTATTTTTTTTTTTTACAAGCGCTGACAATCAGCAATTTTATTTTTTATTTTTTTTGTTAAATATATTTTTAGAGAAGAGGAATAACATTAAACACTAGGCGTCAAAGAAAAAAAAAATAAACCATAAAGTCTAAGTATGCTTGGAGTTATAAAATGTGTCCATTGTGGCAATTCTACTGCCAGCATTGAAGTTTTAAGCATTAATATGCCTTCATTGCAGTTTTAATGCCTTAATATTGACTCAATGGCTCTTTGGGGTAATATCGCTTCCTCTGCTAGTGAAAAGGTGATGATGTCAGCATTCTGTGCACTGATTCATATGCAGGTTGATGAAGCCGAGTTATTTATGGTAAACCATTATATTTTCTATAAACATTAGTTCTCAATAAACAGAGACATTTAGCCGAGGGTTTATTTATTAAATAGGTACTGTACAGATGGTTCTGCCACACATGATGTGTTGCAGAGCGTATTACTCAGAAATAATCAGCTGTGTTATAGCTAGGCTAAATTAATAAGATGATAATGATGAAATTGATGCTTTTTGAGCTAGGCTTGGCAAATGGCTTTTGCATAAACAAACTGATAAATTTGAGAAGCAATTACTTGCTTGTCAAAGATAAAAACACAACAGGGCCCATTTATAGTTAGGTCCTATTTATTTTTAAAGATTGTACCAGATTTTATGTTTAATACACTGCAATTAAAAAATAATACTTAAATGAAGAATAATAAAAAGCAAAGTGGAAGTTGTTTAGTTCTCCTTGAAAAGCTGAAGACGCAAAGCATTTTGTTTTTGTCTGGGTAACTTTTTTATAGTTACAGTACAAAAGGGATTTATGGGACTTGTGAACAAGAGCAGGTCGGCAGCCTTGTGTGCAGGGTAAGGGTCTGATAAAGGCTGGTGATCATTCATAAAATAGTTTCTATTAAAAAGGAATTAGTTATTTAACCTAATTATAGGAATTGAGAGACATATCTGCATTGGCAACGACTAATTTTAACATATTTTCTGCGCCAGGGTTGGATACAGAATTTAAAAATGGCGGAGGGCAGAACAGAATTGTAAGCTTCGCAACACCCTAACCATGCCCCATGTTCAATACAAGGCGAAAGCGTAAGATGAGATTTTTTTTAAATGTGCCCAAATAGCATTGACATCCACATTCACAACAACACACCACATACTGTAGTCTCCAAATAATAAAGCTATACAATACCTGACTAACATGTCCATAAAAAAGTACTACCTATAATGTCCATTTAATAGAACCAACTAACAGCGCAATCCAGTGTATAAACAACAATGCCATAAACAATTATGATTATTAATGTGAATGCAAATAAAGTGTTGAAGTTTCCCATTGCAACCAAAATGATGTCCACAATACACAAATAATAGTGTCAAATAATGCCTGAATAATAGTGTCACAAAATAATTGTATCATATAATGTCCCAATACCAGAACCAAACAAGCAATGTCTTAATAGTTCCAAACAGAGAGCCAATAACTATCACAAACATTATGCAAATCTCAATATCAAATACTAACCAAATAACTGCGCCAAATGTCAAAACAACATGCCACACAGTGCGCAAATATCAGTGCCACAAAATGTGCAAATAACAAAGCCATACACTGCACAAAGTATAGTGGCAATGCAGTCTGCATATGACAGGGCCATACAGTGCGCACACAGCAGTGCTATATAGCGTGCAAATAACTGTCATTTGGTGTCCAAACAATAATGCTATACATTGTACAAATAATAGTGTCATACATGGAGAAATAATGCCGTAGTAAAGTCATACAATACACATATAGCAGTGCCAAACAATGCACATATAGTATGCACGTGACGGTGCTATCTCACCCAGACAACCACCCAGTGCCAGGTGCTCCATCATTCACTCAACCACAGAAAAGCCACTCATTAATTTGTCCAAACACTGTGTGACAGACATCTCTTAAAGAGGCTCTGTCACCAGATTTTGCAACCCCTATCTCGTATTGCAGCAGATAGGCGCTGCAATGTAGATAAGAGTAACGTTTTTTTGTTTTTTTTAAAACAAGCATTTTTGGCCAAGTTATGACCATTTTTATATTTATGCAAATGAGGCTTTCTAAAGTACAACTGGGCGTGTTTAAAGTTAAAGTACAATTGGGCGTGTATTATGTGCGTACATCTGGGCGTTTTTACTTCTTTTACTAGCTGGGCGTTGTGAATGGAAGTGTATGATGCTGACGAATCAGCATCATCCACTTCTCTTCGTTAACACCCAGCTTCTGGCAGCGCACAGACACACAGCGTGTTCTCGAGAGATCACGCTGTGACGTCACTCACTTCCTGCCCCAGGTCCTGCATCATGTCGGACGAGCGAGGACACATCGGCACCAGAGGCTACATTTGATTCTGCAGCAGCATCGGCGTTTGCAGGTAAGTCGATGTAGCTACTTACCTGTGAGAACTAACATGCCATGTAAAAGGGCTAATGTTTAGGACAGAAGATTGCCCTTGTGGACAACTCTTTGCCAACTAGACATGAGGAAACCTATATTCTGGAAATATAAAAATATAAATGAGCAACATTTTGATTTACTACCAGCCCAATAGTTCAGCAGTGGATATGAGCCAAGTCATTCATGGATCCTTCCTTCATCTGGATTTTCTTAAAGCACATTGTGGGGAATTTATTAATGTAACAGTTTTCTGGTGTGGAAAAGTCGCAAACAGTACAAAAGTCACAATTTGTGTGAAAAATGGCAACTTCTGAGCCATTTCCACCGCTCACGCCACTTTACTAAAAAGTGGGTAGAGCATAGCAGAATAGTTTGGGGTTACCCACAGCCAGACAAATTTACTAATAAAGTGGATGGCATCAGCGCACCCCAAGAACGGTTACAAATTAGTAGATATACTGGTTTGAGTGGTCGGTTGCCAAGCAACCTCCCAAATAACAAGGCCATTGATGTGTATTCAATACAATCGTAAAAAAAAAATACAAAGAGCTTATGTGGCACCCAGCAACAGGATACAAAAGTGTTACATTATATGTCGTATGAGTAGGCAACCATAAGTAAGTGGGAGCTGACAGCAGTGGTGTGCCGCAGAAGACAACCGCAAAGCTCGTGCACATGCACACCCACGGACACACAATATAAAAAATGCAAATGAAGTTGGTTGTGTCACAATTGTGCATAACAACTGTGGTGCATCATCTATAAAGCTAGGCCTCAATAGACACATGAAGCCCAAAAGGCCAAAGACTTGTATGCAGCGTGTCTGACTCACTGCTCCCTCCTCCTGTTTCCCCCTCCCCTTTCCATAGACTTATATGCACAGGCAGTAAATAGACACACCCCCAACCCTCACCTTCTGCAGCCTGTCAATTCTGCTCTGTAATCATGGACGGACTTTGCTTGACAACAGGAGTGTACAGCAGATTACAGGAAGAGAGACACCTAGTGTCAGTAAAGTCCCCAGAGGCGTAGCCAGGTTCTCCTGCACCCGGGGCAAAGATTCAGATTGGCGCCCCCCCCCCCAACTTATTTCCCGACATCTCCTTCCCCCTCGCCATGTTTTCTTTCCCTACCAATCAATGAGGTGTAATTTTTTTTTTCACAATTTTTTTAATGTAACGCGAGTATAAAAGCATTTCTACATTTTGCAAGCGATATAGTTCTATAATGTAATTAACAGAAAAATAAATTAACAGAAAATAAATTAAAGAGGCCACACACAGCCCCCTGTAGATAGCGCCGCACACTCCCCCCCTTGTAGATAGACCCACACACAGCCCGCCTCCCCCTAGTAGATAGCGGCACACTCCCCCCCCCTTGTAGATAGTGCCACACACAGCCTGCTTCCCCCCCTAGTAGATAGCAGCACACTCCCCCCCTCGTAGATAGCGCCACACACAGCACGCTGCCCCTTTGTAAATAGCGCCACACTACCCCCCCCTTGTAAATAGCGCCACATTCCCCCATTTTAAATAGTGCCACACTCCCCCCTTGTACTTAGCGCCACACTGTGAACAGTCCGTTGAGCGGTAGCCTACCTCTACCACTCTCCGCTCTGCCTGGTGTGACTTACCGGAGAAGCCGAGGAGGTCATGCGGCGCAGGCAGCGGCGGAGTTCCTTCTGACTTGGGTTGGTGACCGCTAGGGCCGGCCTTACGTTGGATGGCGCCCTGTGCGGGACTCTCTATTGCCGCCCCCTACACAAACCAAAAATTAACCACATATATGGACACGCTGGAACATATATACTATACATACATAAAGACAGATATTTAGACATACAGGCAAATATACATACACACATCTGGAATACATACATACAGGTAAATATATAGACGTACAAACACATATACGCACACACCGGCAGATAAATACACAGACAGGAACATATACAAATACATAAAAGGCAGAAATATACAAGCACAAAGACACATTCACAAACAGACCCATATATACCCACACAGGCACATATGTACACAGCACAGATAATGTAGTAGATGTTACCTGCAGTCCTATGTAACACCACAGATAACAAATAGTGATAACTCTCTGAGTACCGATAATGTAGTTGTGTCCCCTGCAGTCCTATGTAACACCACAGATAACACAGAGATAACTCTCTGAGTACAGATAATGTAGTAGATGTTACCTGCGGTCCTATGTAACACCACATATAGCACAGTGATAACTCTCTGAGTACTGATAATGTAGTAGTGTTACCTGCAGTCCTATGTAACACCACAGATAACACATTGTGCTAAATTACAATCTCAGCTCTGCTACACAGTACAGATAATGTAGTAGATGTTACCTGCAGTCCTATGTAACACCACAGATAACACATAGTGATAACTCTCTGAGTACTGATAATGTAGTTGTGTCCCCTGCAGTCCTATGTAACACCACAGATAACACAGAGATAACTCTCTGAGTACAGATAATGTAGTAGATGTTACCTGCGGTCCTATGTAACACCACATATAGCACAGTGATAACTCTCTGAGTACTGATAATGTAGTAGTGTTACCTGCAGTCCTATGTAACACCACAGATAACACATTGTGCTAAATTACAATCTCAGCTCTGCTACACAGTACAGATAATGTAGTAGATGTTACCTGCGGTTCTATGTAACACTACAGATAGCACACTGATAACTCTCTGAGTACAGATAATGTAGTAGATATAAGAGACAAACACATGCAGAGACACAGACACACACACACACACACACACACACACACACACACACTGTAACATATACACATACAAACACAGAGACACACACTGTATTCACACTACACACACAGACACTCACCATGTCTCCTTGCTGACAGGTCAGGACGGGCTAGTACTCTCTGAGTACTGATAATGTAGTAGTGTTACCTGCAGTCCTATGTAACACCACAGATAACACATTGTGCTAAATTACAATCCCAGCTCTGCTACACAGTACAGATAATGTAGTAGATGTTACCTGCGGTTCTATGTAACACTACAGATAGCACACTGATAACTCTCTGAGTACAGATAATGTAGTAGATATAAGAGACAAACACATGCAGAGACACAGACAGACAGAGACACACACACACACACACACACACTGTAACATATACACATACAAACACAGAGACACACACTGTATTCACACTACACACACAGACACTCACCATGTCTCCTTGCTGACAGGTCAGGACGGGCTGTGGGCGGAGCTTCCTCTCTGCTTCTCGGCATGTGTAACTTCAGATGCTGGGAGACTGCAGCACGGGAGTGGACCTGTCCCCTGACCTGAGTCATCTGACCTCATGTCACTGACGTGAGGTCAGGTGACAAGTCAGGTGACAGGACTGGTCCACTCCCTGGCCGTCACAGACCCCAGTCAGAACGCCCTAATTTCCTGGCTCTTCCTAAGCTGCTGCAGGTGTCCGACATACGGGGCGCCTGTCAGCAGCGATCAGCTGCTCTTCGGCGCCCCCCCCTTCCCTTGCGCCCGGGGCACATGCCCCGCCTGCCCCGCCCTAGCTACGCCCCTGAAGTCTCTTTTACTTTTATGCTCGTTCCCGGTAATTGCCCTGTCTAAACAGGGAAATGATCAGCTGATGAATGAGCAAATGCTCGTTCATCGGTTGATTGCATCGTTTTAAATGCCTAAACTATTATCGTTGTCGGCAAGACATCTCCCTGTGTAAACAGGGAGACGTGCTACCGACATGATAGAAATGTATGGGGACGAGCGATCAGAGTAACGAGCGCTTGTCCCCATACTAGCTACTTGTGAAAGGAGCAAACGGGCGCCGATCAACGAGCTGTCTCGCTGATCGGCGCTCATTTACACGGCCCACGTCGGGCAGTGTAATAATACCTAAACTTCACCTATATTTTGAATGGATAAAACAACAAGATTTTAACAGTAAGTAAATTACAAAGTTGATCTATAGCAGGTATACTACTAGACTAGCATAAGTTGCTTGAAAAGTTAATATCAATTCAAGATACATAATATTTATTGTATATTACAGCATTTCAATGTGTTCAGTATTTTAATGTGTTCAATTTAATCTTCTAAGTAAAAAAAAAAAGAGATGGTATTTATAAAGAATTGTGGGAATTTCTACTTTCATAATAGTGAGTGGTTTCCAATAAAGAGCCGAATTTTGCTATCAATTTCAACTTTGAAGTTTTCTGTCCTCGGTGCCCTCAGAATCTGATGAACGATACCAGAATTTAAGTATGAGCTATTATGGCTATTAAGGGAGCAGTTGTGCAAACTGTTGGGATCTCCGGGGCATCATGGATTCTGCAAGGTATGATCTATTTACTGTAAGCAAATTTGTGGCAAAAGACCCCACAGTGGCTCATTGAGAGACAAACATCTTCTTGAGGTAATAATATTTTGCTTTTAATTATCTTTAATAGACTAGTGCTCCTTTTAAAGCAACTTTTAGAACACATTTCTACCTGAAAATTATGGATGTGAGTGCTATAATCTTTCATTTATTAATGCTAACAGCAAGAGTCCATTTATTCCAATGGGAGCTTAAGGAAAATGTTAATGGTTACAATTACAGCCCTGGGACAAAACACTACAATTACTGCAACTTTCCCCAGAAAAAAAAAATATAAAAAAAAACACTGGGACACTCCACCTAGTGTCTACTTTAAAGCTCCACAATCCAAGAATATAAAAGACCACATATGAATTGAGTTGTTGTAGTCAAAACTATGATCTATATAAGCTAAACCTGAAGAAAAGAGATACGAAGCACTAAAATGAGAAGAAATGGGGATATATAGTCATTTGGTGCTTTTAAAAGCTATCCCTAGAGAAAAATTTAATTCTTCCAGTGGCCTTTGCTAATACAAGTATAGTTATCTGAACCATGTGTTTACTGAATGCCTCTATCCTCTAAATAGTAAGTTCTCCAGGCCAGCAAGCCTAAAGAATACTCTTCTGTGAATACTTTGCTGTGAATTCTGTGAATCTCATTTTGTGTCCTAGATAATAGCCATGCACATAAAATACAGCTTTCTATTTTCATACAGCTAAACCTAATTTGTACCACCTACATAATTAAACATTGTTGCAGACCAAGTGCACTCCTTTATGGCAACGGTATTCCCTAATGTCAGAGGCCTCTTTCAGCAGGACAATGTGCTCTGCCACACTGCAAAAATTATTCAGGAATGTTTTGAGTGGACAACTCCATAAATTATACTATACAGAAAAAACAGAGTGTGTAGTCATATACATATATATATATATATATATATATATATATATATATATATATATATATATATATAGAAGATCCAAACATAGGAGCAGCACTGTGTCAATAGCCAGAAACGGTTGGTGCTAGCTTCAAAATATCAAGCAGTGACGAGCTCCTCATGCATATATCCAAGAAAAAGAGACTGGAAGCAGCACTCAGCAACGTTTCACTTCCTCCATGGAAGCATTTTCAAGCTTGAAAATGCTTCCATGGAGGAAGTGAAACGTTGCTGTGTTGGGTGAATAAATTCAAATTTTTTTGCTGAGTGCTGCTTCCAGTCTCTTTTTCTTGGATATATATATATATATATATATATATATATATATATATATATATATATATATATATATATATATATATATATATATATATTTATATATATATATAATTAACAGATTTTTATTATCTCAAAAATAGAACAAACACTTAAAAAAGAGTTAAAGGTACATAGAAGACACAAATAATGTTACATGCTATGACAGAATAAAAATAGACAGATCATATGAGCTGAATATGGAGAATATACTATGATCTCTATAATAGAATTATAATAAGTGGGTGGTTGTTCACCTAAAAGTAGCAAAGCCCTATTCAATAGTCATGTAATATTTGTTTTAAGACTATGTAGTCCCTATAGTAATAGGGGATGCCTGGATGTCAAGGAATATTTTTAAAGAGCAACTTTACCCATCTCAGCAGTCTAAGATTCCTGCATACATCGGTGATGTGCTTCCTCATCATGCACCCCCTGAGGAAGCACATCTATTTTTATGATAATAAAAAGCTGTTATATTTTTATATACAGTATATGGCTATACACTCTGTTTTTTCTGTATAGTATAATTTATGGAGTTGTTCATTCATCAATGATGGCAGGGTGTATTTTTGGAACACAACCTTGCCAGGTATGAAATTGCCTTAGGAGTTTGCATGTTTAAGACATTTAGAAAGATCTTTACATGACCTAGAGAGTAGTGGGACCACATTAGGGGGGATGAAATCTAATGACAGGTTCTCTTTAAATTGCATGTCAGAGATTGAGGTAATGAGTTTCATAGCTCACAGTAACTAGTGGATTGTTAGAGAGACATAGGGGGTTCTCTATGATGAGCTATTTGAGAGTAAGGGGCCTATATGCTGTTCTTGCATAGGGGCATCTACTGTATGTGTTTGCCCCTTGATGCGCATACTATGGGAAAATATTTTGTCATTTTATTACTTCCACCCATTCACTCTCTTATTTATTTTCTATTTAAAACTTTTTCAAACTATTTGTGAACCTGAACATTTCATTGTTTAAAGCGTACCTAACTTTTCAGGTGACTTTTCAAAACAAGCACTCATATGTGTGAACATGAAGAACAACACTGTTCCTGGCCATTATATGACTTGTATTCTGCATTGTTCAACAGTTTTCCACTCTGCAGGCTCTCAGTTGTCTCAAAGCTAATGGACAGAGCCTGATATCTATCATGTCTTCTATGCACAGCACACAGAGAAGAGGAGAATCCTGCTCTCCTATCTCTATTTATCACATATATAGAAGCAGCAGCATTGAGTAGATTACATAGCAGAATAGCGCAGCTGAGAATCCAGAACTGGGATGACATAGAAATCTTACCAGCAGTCTGTATCTTTCTCACTCTGGTCCTGCTTCCTCCCGCTCCCCACTCCATAGACTTACATGCAGAGTGTGTGGTGCTGACTCCCTCTCTCTGCTCCCTCTTCCTGTTTCCCCCTTCCCTCTCCATAGACTTTTATAGCAGGCAGTGAAGAGACACACCCACACCTTGTGCAGCTGTCAATTCTGCTCTGAAACTAGGGACGGATTTTGCTACCCTGTAGCAGCAACTTCACACAGAATTTGCATGGATAAAACAACTGCATTTTAACAGTAAGTAAATTACAAAGTTGTTCTATATCAGGTATACTATTAGGTCAGCATAAGTTGTTTGAAAGGTTGGTGTCCACTTAGTAGTCAAACTCTTAGCAGCAAAACATCTAAAAACATAGAGGATACATGTTAGTAAACCTTGAGCAATCATTTCCTCTTAAATCCCCCCCAGGAAAGGAGAAGTAGTTTCTATTAGTTATTCCGCCAGGTGCATTAACGACACTTCTTAAATTGCGTGCTGGTAAAAGGTAATTTGGTCTCACACCATTAAAAAGTAATGGAACCCTTGATGATAAGAAATGGCACAGCTAGCTTGTTGGAAAACGTTTAATTAATAAAGTCATAAAAATATTGTGAAGCCAGGCAGTTTGTGAGACATCATACACTAGATAAACAGATAAAACCTAAACCCTTTACTTGCTGGAATATTGTTAAACTTAAAGCCGTGGTAACGCCCTGAGCACATTCAGAAGAAAATAAATCTGTCAAACTGAAGTAATTATATATTTTTGAGCCCATATTACATTCATCCCACTCAAAAATATTGAATGTGCCGGTGAACCAAATTTTGACTTTAATGAAGAGAAATGTTTGTTGGAGTAATGTTATATAAAAATATATTGATCCGCTAATTTCTGAAGAGCATCATGCTGAGTGATCCTGAGCATCCTGACCTAGCATCTACCTAGCTGTAGAAGTGATGGATTTCAAACATTGCAGATATTTCTGTAACCTAATAGGGAAAGTATAATCTGAAAAGGACATATTGTTTGAATCAAGTATTTATGTTAAACAGTTTATTTTTATTGGTGTTTTTTGTTAATTTTCCATGTTACTATCTATTTTACAAATATTTCTTGTAATCTTGCAGTTTTCACTCTGGACTACTGAGCTTCACAATGGGCTGACATTTCCTGTTCCGAAGAGATCACTTCTCAGCAGTGATGTTATTATTATAACAGTCAGCACTGCAATGTAAAGATGGCTGCCGCAAGAATCATGTAAAGAACATGAAATAAAAAAACTAGTCATATGGGAAATAAAAACAAAATATGAAAAAAAAAGAATATATGCAGTATCAATATAGAGTTTTTATAAAAACATATAAAGGTTACATTTTTCCTATTAAAGGGCTATTTTGTTAACTGGTAAATAGAGTTTAAGGGGTAGTCTAAGATTAGAAACAAGTGTCTGCTTTTCTTCAGAAACTACTTGTCTTCATGTGCTGTATCTGTTTTTGCAGCTCATCCGTATTCAACTGAATGGAATTGAGCTGCAATACCACACATAGCCCATGGACAAGAGTGTCGCTGTTTCTGGGGGGGGTTCTAATCCATGATAACCAATTTAAACAGTTGAGCATGGGAGGGGCTCCAGCTGTGTAATATGCTGATGGTTGACATTTCAGTTTGGCAGTTTTTGTCTATATGCACCTGGTCCATACATGTGAAATTGTACATCTATCCCTATGGATATCATATTTAATCACCTTCAAATACTTCTCTGTTTTATATTGATATTTGAAATACAGCTAGTCTATGAAATTATGGTTTAATACAAAGCAATTATTTTACATTTTAGCCCCTTAATGACCATATTTTTTTTTTCCCTCCCAACCTCCCAAATGCCATAACTTTTTATTATTCTGTTGAAAAAGCCATTAGAGAGCTTGTTTTCCCCGGGACGAGCTCTATTTTTTTTTAATGCCACCATTTTATGTACCATATAATGTACTCAGAAACGTTTAGGCTGAGTTCACACCGGGTGGATACGCTGCATTAAAGTACGCATCATATCCGCCCTGTGCACCGCAGGGAATTCCAGGTGAAAAACCGGAGGAAGAAACACTGACTCCTGGGTAAGTATAAGATTTTTTTATTTTTTATGACTTTAAGTTTTTTGGAGTGGAATTGCTGCGAACCCGCCGCAAAGATGCAACAACTGCTAATTGTTCCGGATTTTACCTCCCATTGAATTCAATGGGGAAAACCTGCAACAAATCAGCAGCGTTTACGTAAATACAATTGACATGCTGCGGAATAAAATTCTGCACCGCAGGTCTATTTCTGAACATTTTTTCTGCTCAGTATTTACGCAACGTGTGGATGAGATTTGTTTTATCTCATCCACTTTGCTGCTACTGTATTTGCTGCAGATTTTCACAACGTGTAAACGGACCCTTAAAGGGGTTTTCCACAGGATATGTCATAAATGTCAGATAGATGCGGGTCCCACCGATGAAACCCGCACGTATCTTTAGAACGGGCCCCCCTAAACCCTGTTCTAGCTTTTTTGTGCTCGTGCTGCCTCCCGGCCACTTACTGATTACATGGCCGGGAGTCACGGAAATAGTGTAACTCGCTGAGCTATGCTTTTTCCGTAAATCCCATAGTACTTAATAGTAGTTACAGAAACAGCGTAGCTTGCATGCTACACTGCTTCCGTAGCTGCCATTCACTGCTAAGGGATTTACAGAAACAGCGTAGCTCAGTTGTTTCTGTAACTCCCGACCATGTAATCAGGAACTGACCGGGAATCAGCACAAGCACAAAAAAGCTAGAACGGGGATTAGGGGGCCCGTTCTACAGATAGCTGCGGGTCCCAGAGGTTGGACCTGCACCTATCTGACATTTATGACATTTCCTGAGGATAAGGATTTTGTTAAAAAATGATTTTTATTTTTTGAGACACATCTGCTCAGAATTCTGCATACAGAGCAGCTGTATCGTGCGCTAAGACCTGAATCCGAACCCACTGACACTAAACCCGCCAGTCCCGCAGACCTGATGGGTAGAGGATTTAGCGTAAGATACAGCTGCTCTGTATACAGAATATACAGAGCAGATGTATCTCAAAAAGTAAAAATAATTTTCTTAAAAAACCTAATTAGAATATATATATATATATATATATATATATATATATATATATATACACATACACTACCGTTCAAAAGTTTAGGGTCACTTAGAAATTTACTTATTTTTGAAAGAAAAGCACAGTTTTTTTCAATGAAGATAACATTAAATTAATCAGAAATACACTCTATACATTGTTAATGTGCTAAATGACTATTCTAGCTGCAAACGTCTGGTTTTTAATGCAATATCTACATAGGTGTATAGAGGCCCATTTCCAGCAACCATCACTCCAGTGTTCTAATGGTACATTGTGTTTGCTAACTGTGTTAGGGTATGTTCACACGGCAGCGTCCGTAACGGCCGAAATTACGGGGCTGTTTCCAGGAGAAAACAGCCCCGTCATTTCAGCCGTAACGGAATGTGCAGGCGCTTGAACGCCGCGTTCATTACGGACGTAACTGGAGCTGGTTTTCCATGGAGTCCATGGAAAATGGCTCCATTTACGTCTGAAGAAGTGACATGACACTTCTTTGGCGCGGGCTTCTATTTACGCGCCGTCTTTTGAAAGCGACGCGTAAATATACGCCTCGTGTGAACAGACAAACGTCAGCCCATTGCTTTCAATGGGCAGATGTTTGTCAACGCTTTCAAGCCGTAATTTCAGACATAATTCAGGGATTAAAACGCCCGAATTACGTCCGTAAATAGGCCGTGTGAACATACCCTTAGAAGGCTAATGGATGATTAGAAAACACTTGAAAACCCTTGTGCAATTATGTTAGCACCGCTGTAAACAGTTTTGCTGTTTAGAGGAGCTATAAAACTGACCTTCCTTTGAGCTAGTTGAGAATCTGGAGCATTACATTTGTGGGTTCGATTAAACTCTCAAAATGGCTAGAAAAAGAGAGCTTTCATGTGAAACTCGACAGTCTATTCTTGTTCTTAGAAATGAAGGCTATTCCATGCGAGAAATTGACAAGAAACTGAAGATTTCCTATAACGGTGTGTAATACTCCCTTCAGAGGACAGCACACACAGGCTCTAACCAGAGTAGAAAGAGAAGTGGGAGGCCCCGCTGCACAACTGAGCAACAAGACAAGTACATTAGAGTCTCTAGTTTGAGAAATAGACGCCTCACAGGTCCTCAACTGGCAGCTTCATTAAATAGTACCTGCAAAACGCCAGTGTCAACGTCTACAGTGAAGAGGCGACTCTGGGATTCTGGCCTTCAGGGCAGAGTGGCAAAGAAAAAGCCATATCTGAGACTGGCTAATTAAAGGAAAAGATTAATATGGGCAAAAGCACACAGACATTGGACAGAGGAAGATTGGAAAAAAGTGTTATGGACAGACGAATCTAAGTTTTCGGTGTTTGGATCACACAGAAGAACATTTGTGAGACACAGAACAACTGAAAAGATACTGGAAGAGTGCCTGACGCCATCTGTCAAGCATGGTGGAGGTAATGTGATGGTCTGGGGTTGCTTTGGTGCTGGTAAAGTGGGAGATTTGTACAAGGTAAAAGGGATTTTGAATAAGGAAGGCTATCACTCCATTTTGCAACGCCATGCCATACCCTGTGGACAGCGCTTGATTGGAGCCAATTTCATCCTACAACAGGACAATGACCCAAAGCACACCTCCAAATTATGCAAGAACCATTTAGGGAAGAAGCAGGCAGCTGGTATTCTATCTGTAATGGAGTGGCCAGTGCAGTCACCAGATCTCAACCCCATAGAGCTGTTGTGGGAGCAGCTTGACCGTATGGTACGCAAGAAGTGCCCATCAAGCCAATCCAACTTGTGGGAGGGGCTTCTGGAAGCATGGGGTGAAATTTCTCCCGATTACCTCAGCAAATTAACAGCTAGAATGCCAATGCTAGAATGCTGTAATTGCTGCAAATGGAGCATTCTTTGACGAAAGCAAAGTTTGAAGGAGAAAATTATTATTTCAAATAAAAATCATTATTTCTAACCTTGTCAATGTCTTGACTATATTTTCTAGTCATTTTGCAACTCATTTGATAGATATAAGTGTGAGTTTTCATGGAAAACACAAAATTGTCTGGGTGACCCCAAACTTTTGAACGGTAGTGTATATCTCTGACGGAAGACTGCGACGTATGCCACTGTACACCATGTTCTAAATTATTATCCACATTGGATTTAAGTGTCATAAACATTTAATTATTAGTTTTTCAATTAAACTCAGTCAATCAGTGTGTTTTGTGCAACTTTATTAGTTTTTAAAATATATATATTTTTACTTTTTGAGATACATCTGCTCTGTATATTCTGTATACAGAGCAGCTGTATCTTACGCTAAATCCTTTACCAGTTGAACACATTGCCGAATTTGGTGCAGAAAATCTGCATCAAAACCGGAGGTAAATGCAGATAATTATGCAGGTAAATGACACACCTAAGGGCATGTTCACACGTGGCAGAATTTTTCCGCTGCAAATGTTGCTGCAGATTTGGGGAAATTACACAACGAATCTGCACCAACATTTGCATATTTGACAGGTAAGGGCATGGCCAGACGTGGCGGAATTGCTGTGGAATTCTGCTGCGGACAGTCCGCAGTGGAATTCTCCAGCGACCGTTTTTTACATTTGTTTCAATTAATTTTTAGGCAAGTTAGTTCAGACATTGCGGAAAACTCCGCTGCGGACCATAGGCTGCGGTGTGGAATTTTCCCTCCGCAGCACACACTGGCTGTTGCGGACTTGATGCGTACTTGTGGCGGAATTTGAAAAATTACACAATGAAATCCGCAGATGTTATGTGTGTTGCGTTGCGGATTGCGGATTTTACGAACAGGATATTTCTTCATTCTGGCTGGACCTATGTGTTTCAAGGTCTATAGCCGGACTGAGATGGAATGTTTTTAAAGAGAGCAGGATGTACTCTTCACCTGAATCCGCAACGACTAATCCGCAGCATTTTTGCTTCATATTTTAGGAAAATGCGCAACGGAATCTGCAACGCAGATTATGTGTGGCATTGATGCGGACAGTGTCTGCAGAAATACGCCATGTGTGACCATGCCCTTATTCAGACGTTGCAGATATCACAGTGGACTTGCCACAGATTTCAGTTTTTGCATTGCAAAGGCAGAAATCTGCAGTGAAATTCCACTGCTTCTCCGCAACATAAGGAGCATGCTGCGGAGGGAAAATTCTGCACTGCAGGCTAATATCCGCACAGTTACTTTCTGCAACGTCTGAACTAACTTTCCTAAAAATGTATAGAAACAAATTAAAAAAACGGCTGCTGCAGAATTCCACTGCGGACTGTCTGCAACAGAATTCAACAGCAATTCCGCAATCCCTAATAGATTTTTTTTATGCATTTTAGGTCCGGTTCTTAAATTTTGATGTCAAAATAGGTGCGTTTTTATGCTGCAGATTTTTGTGCATTTTTTAATACTAGTCAGATACAATTTGCAAGTGGAAACGCAAGATAAATTACATAGTTACATAGTTTGTACGGTTGAAAAAAGACACATGTCCATCAAGTTCAACCAAGGGATCTGAAAGGGGAATTAAAAAAATTCTACACATAGGAGCTAATATTTTTTTGTTCTAGGAAATTATCTAAGCCTTTTTTTTTATTTTATTTTTTTCAGAGTTACAATAAACTCTATATTCCACATAAAACTGAGCTGAATATGACCAGCTCCTGCAGTAGACTATTCCATAAATTCACAGTTCTCACAGTAAAGAAGACTTGTCGCCTCTGCAGGTTGAACCTTTTTTTCTCCAGACGGAGGGAGTGCCCCCTTGTTTTTTGAGGGGGTTTTACATGGAACAGGATTTCATCATATTTTTTGTATGTGCCATTCATATATTTATATAAGTTAATCATGTTCCCCCTTAGTCGTCTTTTTTCAAGGCTAAATAGGTTTAGTTCTTTTAACCCATTAGTGACCGGCCCATAGTCTTTTTACGTCGGTCACTAACGGGCCTTATTCCGATGCCATAGACTTTTTACGTCGCGGCATCGGAATAAGTAAACAGAGCAGGGAGCTGTCAAATCTCAGAGGCAGCTGAGGGCTGGGGGCATCCCTGCTCTGCCGGGTGAGATCGATATTAGTATCGATCTCACCCGTTTAACCCCTCAGATGCGGTGCTCAATAGCGAGCACCGCATCTGAGTGGTTTTGGAGAGAGGGAGGGAGCTCCCTCTCATCTAACTGACACCCGGCGAAAAGATCGCCGAGTGTCTGTGTCTCCCATGGCAGCCGGGGGCCTAATAAAGGCCCCCAGGTCTGCCTGTAATGAATGCCTGCTAGATCATGCCGCAGGCATGACCTAGTAGATGCCTGTCCGTTTTAAACGGACAGGCAGTAATACACTGCAATACAACAGTATTGCAGTGTATTATAATAGCAATCAGAGGATCGCATAGTGAAGTCCCCTAGTGGGACTAGTAAAAAAAAAAGTTTAATAAAGTTTAAAAAAAATATGAAAAACCCACTTTTTCCCCTGACAAACTGCTTTACTATTAAAAAACCAAAAAAAAGTTAAAAAGTTACACATATTTGGTATCGCCGCATCCGTAACGACCCCGACTATAAAGCTATTACATTACTTAACCCGCACGGTGAACGCCGTAAAAAATTAAATAAAAGACAATGGAAAAATTGCTGTTTTCTGTGAATCCTGACTTTTAAAAAATGTGATAAAAAGTGATCAAAAAGTCGCATCTACTCCAAAATGGTACCAATAAAAACTAGAAAATCCCTCATACAACTGCATCGGCGAAAAAATAAAAACGTCACGACTCTTCAAATATGGAGACACAAAAACAAATAATTTTGGAAAAAAAGTGTTTTTACTGTGTAAAAGTAGTAAAACATACAAAATCTATACAAATTTGATATCGTTGCAATCGTAACAACCCGCTGAATAAACTTATTGTGTTATTTATACCACACGGTAAACGGCGTAGATTTAGGATGCAAAAAAGAGTGGCGAAATTTCAGATTTTTTTCTATCCCCCCCCCCCCCCAAAAAAGTTAATAAAAGTTAATCAATAAATAATATGTACATCAAAATGGTGCTATTAAAAAATACAACTTGTCCCGCAAAAAAACAAGACCTTATACAGCCATGTCGACGCAAAAATAAAAAAGTTATAGCTCTTGGAATGCGACGATGGAAAAAACTTAAAAAATAGCCTGGTCATTAAGGTCTAAAATAGGCTGGTCATTAAGGGGTTAATCTTTCCTCATAACTTAGATTCTCCATGCCCCTTATTAGCTTGGTTGCTCTTCTTTGTATTTTTTCCAACTCCAGGGCATCCTTTCTATGAACTGGAGCCCAGAACTGAACTGCATAATCTAGATGAGGCCGCACTAATGCTTTGTAAAGTGGTAATATTAAATCCCTGTCCCGCGAGTCCATGTCTCTTTTAATACACGACAATATCTTGCTGGCCCTTGAAGCAGCTGATAGACATTGCATGCTGTTACTTAGTTTATGATTTACAAGTACACCCAGATCCTTCTGAACAAGTGACTCCCCCAGTGTAGCTCCCCCTAGTACATGTTCGTACCCAGGTGCATAACTTTACATTTATCTACATTAAACTTAATTTGCCAAGTGGACGCCCAAACACTTAGTGTGTTCAAATCAGCTTGCAATTCACGAACATCTTCAGTCCCTTGGCACTATACCAGTCACTAGAGAATCTCTAAATATTATGAAGAGGGGGACAGAAATAACTGAACTAAGCTCCTTAAGAACTCTAGGGTGTAACTCATCTGGTCCCGGGGCCTTGTGAACATTTATTTTATTTAATTTAGCTTGCACCATATCTACATTCATCCAATTCAGTATATCAACTGATATATTAACAGCACTGGCACCAGCTACATCAGCTGCTCTTTCATCTGTTGTATATACAGAGCTGAAGAACCCATTTAGTAACTCTGCCTTCTCTTGATCACTTGTGACCAACTACCCATTATCACTATCCAGGGGTCCTACATGTTCAGACCTTGGTTTTTTTGCATTTATATACTTGAAGAATTCTTTGGGATTTGTTTTACTATCCTTTGCCACCTACCTTTCAATCTGTATTTTTGCTGATGTTATTACCTTTTTACAGATTTTATTAAGCTCTTTATATTTTACAAAGGCTACAGCTGTACCCTCAGATTTGTATTTTTCAAATGCCCTTTTTTTTGTCATGTATTGCCCTTTTTACAGAAGGTGTAAGCCATGTGGGGTTTAATTTTAGTCGTTTATACTTGTTACCTATAGGAATAAATTTTGCACTATATTTACCCAAAGTAGATTTGAAAATTGACATGCTGCGGATTTTAAAATATACACCGCAGGTCAATTTACGTGCACACAAAATCTGCAAAGTGTAGACGAGATGTTTTGAAATCTTATTTACTTTGCTGGTACTGTATTATGCTGCGGATTTGCCGCACAAAAATACGCTCTGCAAATCCATACGTAATAGGCATCTTGTGCTTTTTGCCTTAAAGAGGCTCTGTCACCAGATTTTGCAACCCCTATCTCCTATTGCAGCAGATCGGCGCTGCAATGTAGATTACAGTAACGTTTTTTGTTTTTTTTTAAAACGAGCATTTTTGGCCAAGTTATGACCATTTTTATATTTATGCAAATGAGGCTTTCTAAAGTACAACTGGGTGTGTTTAAAGTTATGTACAAGTGGGCGTGTATTGTGTTTGTACATCTGGGCGTTTTTACTTCTTTTACTAGCTGGGCGTTGTGAATAGAAGTGTATGATGCTGACGAATCAGCATCATCCACTTCTCTTCGTTACCACCCAGCTTCTGGCAGTGCACAGACACACAGCGTGTTCTCGAGAGATCACGCTGTGACGTCACTCACTTCCTGCCCCAGGTCCTGCATCGTGTCGGACGAGCGAGGACACATCGGCACCAGAGGCTACATTTGATTCTGCAGCAGCATCGGCGTTTGCAGGTAAGTCGATGTAGCTACTTACCTGCAAACGCTGATGCTGCTGCAGAATCAACTCCTTTGCCTGTGATTTTGCCTGTTTCCTGGCTCTGCTGCTGCTGCTTGTACTATTGTCCTCTGCTTCATATTGACCCTGGCTTTACTGACTACTCTCCTGCTCTGCGTTTGGTACCTCATACACTCCTGGTTTGACTCGACTCATTCACTACTCTTGTTGCTCAAGGTGTTGCCGTGGGCAACTGTCCAATTTCCCTTAGCTTCTGTGTACCCTTGTCTGTTTGTCTGTCGTGCACATATTGAGCGTAGGGACCGTCGCCCAGTTGTAAGCCGTCGCCTAGAATGGGCCGTGCAAGTAGGCAGGGACTGAGTGGTGGGTAGATTAGGGCTCACCTGTCTGTCTCCCTACCCCGTCATTACACATATGAGGTATTTCCTTACTCTGGAGATATTGTGTAACAAATTTTGGGTTGTTTTTTCTCCTGTATTCCTTGTGGAAATGAAAAATTATGAGCTAATTCTACATATTATTGGAAAAAATATATTTTTTCATTTTCACGGCCCAATTCTAAGAACATCTATAAAACACCTGTGGGATCAAAATGCTCACTACATCACTAATTTAATTATTTGAGGGGTATAGTCTCCAAAATGGATCACACCTGGGGAATTGGTATTGGTATTGGGAATACTGGTACTTCAGGGTCTTTGCAAATGCGACATGCCCTCAGAAACCAATTCAGCAAAATCTGAACTGCAAAATCCAAATGGTGCTCCTTCCCTTCTGATCCCTGTCGTGGGTCCAAACAGCAGTTTATTACCATATATGGGGTATTGACGTAATCAAGAGAAATTGCTTCATAAATGTTGGGGTAATTTTTCTCCTTTATTCCTTGCAAAAATTAGAAAATTCTATGTTTTTGAAGAAAAAAAAGTAGATTTTCATCTTCATAGACTAATTCCAATAAATTCAGCAAAAACCCTAGGGGTCAAAATGCTAACTATATCACTAGTAAAATTCCTTGAGGGGTGTAGTTTTCAAAATGGGGTCATTTTGGGGGGTTTCCACTGTTTTGGTCCCTCCAGTGCGTTGCAAACGCGACATGGCACCGAAAACCATTCCAGCAAAATCGGTCTTCAAAAATCCAAATGGCGCTCCCTCCTTTCTGAGCCCAGCCGTGGGTTCAAACAGAAGTTTATTACCACATATGGGGTATTGCCGTAATCAGGAGAAATTGCTATACAAATGTTGGGGTGCTTTTTCTCCTTTATTCCTTGCAAAAATTAGAAAATTCAATGTTTTTTCAGAAAAATAGTAGATTTTCATTTTCACAGACCAATTCAAATAAATTTAGCAAAAAACCTGTGGGGTCAAAATGCTAACTATTCCCCTAGATAAATTCCCTGAGGGGTGTAGTTTCCAAAATGGGGTCACTTTTGGGGGGGTTCTACTGTTTTGGCATCACAAGACCTCTACAAACCTGACATGATGCCTAAATTTTATTCTAGTAAAAAGAAGACCCCAAAATCCACTAGGTGCTCCTTTGCTTCTGAGGCCAGTGCTTCAGTCCATTACCAATCTAGGGCCACATGTGTGATATATCTAAAAACTTCAGAATCTGGGGAATAAATATTGAGTTGCATTTCTTGGGTAAAAGCTTCTGAGTTACAGAAAAAAGTGTATTTGTTAAAGGGGGTGGGGTAATAGCGGGATTCACTGGTTAGTGACACCCACTATTACTTCCGCCTTTATAATCAGGGTCACTAGGGTTATGCCTAGTTCCCCTACCTTTTCCTTATACTAACGTCGATCTAATTGCTTTAGCGGCTACTCAAGGGAATAAGACCGTATAGTAAATAAAGGTAATATTTATTAACATACAGTAATCACTCTCATATGTATAATACAGTAACTAATCACCGTACAGTATAAACACGGTATCAAGATATTATACCGCCACCCACTTACATAAACATACACAGAATACAGTTACGTTACAACACAATAAACATAAGTTACTTGTGATTCTCACACGCTCTCTATCTCTATCCCACTCCCTCCTAATATAACTTTCCCTATACACTAAGGGTTAATACGGGATAAGGAGGAACAAGGGGAATGGGTTACTGTGTAAAACAGACAGCAAGGGTTAACTCAGGGACTCTGGAACAGCAAGGGTTAACTCAGGAACTGTAGGACAGTGAGGGTTGACTCAGGGACTCTGGGACAGCAAGGGGTTAACTCAGGGACTCAGGGAAGCAAGGGTTAACTTAGGGAGAGCAAGGGGTTAACTTACTCAGGGAGAGCAAGGGGTTAACTCAGGGAAGCAAGGGTTAACTCAGGGACTCTGGGACAGCAAGGGTTAACTCAGGGACTCTGGGACAGCGAGGGTTAACGCAGGGACTCTGGGACAGCAAGGGTTAACTCAGGGACTCTGGGACAGCAAGGGTTAACTCAGGGACTCTGGGACAACAAGGGTTAACTCAGGGACTCTGGGATAGCAAGGGTTAACTCAGAGACTCTGGGACAGCAAGGGTTAACTCAGGGACTCTGGGACAACAAGGGTTAAGTCAGAGACTCTGGGACAACAAGGGTTAACTCAGGGACGCAAGGGTTAACTTAGCGAGAGCAAGGGGTTAACTTACTCAGGGAGAGCAAGAGGTTAACTCAGGGAAGCAAGGGTTAACTCTGGGACAGTAGGGACTCAGGGAGAGCAAGGGGTTAACTCAGGGAAGCAAGGGTTACAGCAGGAGGAGACAGGGAGAGACAGGGTTAAGTGTAGCTGCTGCTACACTTGATACTTAGCGTGACTTTGTGGAGCAGCAGAGGCAGCAGCAGGAACCCAGGTCTTTGGAGGAGAGAGAGAGAGAGAGTGTGTGAGGCAGGCAGGCAGCTCTCAGCTGATCTTCTTCAGCTTCTGCTCCTGAGCTCGGCTCCTGAGCGTACCGATGCAGGGCTATTTAACCCTGTCGGTACGCTCGCAGCGGGGAGTGTGGTGCTTGCCCCAGGCTAGCATGGGTCGGCATGGTGATAATGTATCACCAGCCGACTCATGAGAGCCTGCACGAGACAGTCCGTGCGCGCGGGAGACTTGAAATGGAGACAGGGGATAACTATCCCTTGTCTCCATGGTTTCCTAACAAAGCAGGGACATGCTAATTGTCCTGCTCTGCTTCCAACCGTATTCATGACCAGGGCTGTTGTTACATTATATGTACTATACATACACATATATATTATATATATGTGTATATATATATATACACATATACCATATGCATACATACTATATATATATATATATATATATATATATATATGGACACTTCCCTTTACAGTATTACAAATGAATTTTGGTAAAAAAATGAAATCTGTAAATTTCACCTCTATTTTGCTTCAATTCCTGTGAAAAACCTAAAGGGTTAAAACACTTTCTGAATGCTGTTTTAAATACATTTGCTGGCGCAGTTTTCAAACTGAGGTGTTTTATGGTGGTTTCTAATATTTGGGCCCCTCAAAGCCACTTCAGAACTGAACTCGTCCATAAAAATATAGCCTTTTGAAATTTTCTTGAAAATGTGAGAAATTGCTGCTAAACTTATAAGCCTTGAAACGATGCCAACAAAAAGTAGACATGGCATATGTGAAATAGTAACTATTTTGTGTGGTATTACTATCTGTTTTACAAGCAGAAACATGCAATGAATTTCTCAACCAAATTATGACAAAAAATGATGTATTTGTCTTTTCTGAAAGTTGATTAAAATAAACTCAACAGCCAGAGTGCAGAATTTTTTTTAATCCCCCTCGTGTGCTATGTATATATATCGATAGATATATATAAAAAAAAGTCTTTAAATCTTCATGATAGAGTTAGTTTCCCCCACCAGTCTTGCCAACACTCGTCTTTTATGCATAGTGTGATTGTACATACATGCAATGCACATTTCTGCATTAATCACAGGCAATATTTAAAAAAAAAATTTTACTTACACCGTGTTCCAAATTATTATGCACATTGGATAAACAGTGTCAAACATTTAATAATTAGTTTTTCAATTAAACTCATGGATGGTATTGTGTCTTAGGGCTCTTTGGATCATTGTAATCAATCTCAGACACCTGTGATAATTAGTTTGCCAGGTGTGCCCAATCAAAGGAAAACTACTTAAGAAGGACCTTCCACATTATTAAGCAGGCCACAGTTGTCAAGCAATATGGGAAAGAAAAAGGATCTCTCTGCTGCCGCAAAGCGTGAAATAGTGCAATACCTTGGACAAGGTATGTAAACATTGGATATTTCAAGAAAACGTAGGCGTGATCATCGTACTGTGAAAAGATTTGTGGCTGATTCAGAGCACAGACGGGTTCGTTCAGATAAAGGCATAATGTGGAAGGTTTCTGCCAGACAAATTAATAGGATTAGGAGAGCAAGCTGCTAAAATGCCATTGCAGAGAAGCAAACAGGTATTTGAAGCCGCTGGTGCCTCTGGAGTCCCGCGAACCTCAAGGTGTAGGATCCTCCGGAGGTTTGCAAGTGTGCATAAAGCTATTATTCGGCCACCCCTAAACAATGCTCACAAGCAGAAACGGTTGCAGTGGGCTCAGAAATACATGAAGACTAATTTCCAAACCGTGTTGTTTACTGATGAGTGTCGTGCAACCCTGGATGGTCCAGATGGATGGAGTAGTGGATGGTTGATGAATGGCCACCATGTCCCAACAGGGCTGCAACGTCAGCAAGGAGGTGGCGGAGTCATGTTTTGGGCTGGAATCATGGGGAGAGAGCTGGTAGGCCCCTTTAGGGTCCCTGATGGTGTGAAAATGACCTTTGCAAAGTACGTAGAGTTTATGACTGTCCACTTTCTTCCGTGGTACAAAAAGAAGAACCGTGCCTTACGTAACAAAATTATCTTCATGCATGACAATGCACCATCTCATGCTGCAAAGAATACCTCTGTGTCATTGGCTGTTATGGGCATAAAAGGAGAGAAACTCATGGTGTGGCCCCCATGTTCCCCTGACCTCAACCCTATTGAGAACCTTTGGAGCATCCTCAAGCAAAATATCTATGAGGGTGGGAGGCAGTTCACATCAAAACAGAAGCTCTGGGAGGCAATTCTGACATCCTGCAAAGATATTCAAGCAGAAACTGTCCAAATACTCACAAATTCAATGGATGCAAGAATTGTGAAGGTGATATCAAAGAAGGGGTCCTATGTTAACATGTAACTTGGCCTGTTAATTTTTTTTTGATTGAAAGAGCTTTTGATTTCTGTAAATATGACCTCCTGATGCTGCAAATTCAACAAATTACCATTTTACTTCTCTTTACAACCTTTAAAATGTTTTGATCTCTGTTGTGCATAATAACTTGAAACAGTGCTGTAATGATGGGGTAGGGAGACAGACAGGTGAGCCCTAATCTACCCGCCACTCAGTCCCTGCCTACTTGCAATGACCCGCCCTAGGCGACGGGGTACAACTGGGCGACGGTCCCTACACTCAATAGGTGCACGACAGACAAACAGACAAGGGTACAAAGAAGTCGGGGAAATGGGGAACTTGCCCACGGGAACACCGTGAGCAACAAGCGAAGTGAACGAGCCGAGTCAAACCAGGAGTTGAGCGAGGTACAAAACGCAGAGCAGAAGAGTGGTCAGTAAAGCCGAGGTCAATAACAAGCAGAGGTTCAGTAGTTCAAGAAGCTGCGGCAGGGCCAGGAAACCAGCAGAGAAGAATCACAAGCAAAGGAGGAACAGGAAAGGCAGGTATAAATAGACAGTGGGCGGGAGCTAGCTCCGTCTGGCCAGGCTGTGATAGGCTCTCCCACTCCTAAGCCTGCCATCCTGAGTGGTGGAAGATGGAGTCAGTCTCACAGACATAGAAGCAGGTGCAGACTGATTACCTATGGGCGTTGACACAGAAGCTGTGTCTGGCAGATCCTTTACAAGTGCATTTTGAGTTTTTTACTTCTAAAAAAAAATCTGTTATCATTAGGAGATTTGTTCAATAAAATTAGCATTATACTCCAACGTTTGATGGCTTGAAGATTATACTGACTGTCATTTGCATCGGCTATTTAGGAAAATCAGCGAAAAATCACATTTGCATAATAATTTGGAACGCGGTGTATTTCCTAAAAATACTATATCCATAGACATTCATGTGCCGCATATTTTCTGCCTTGTTCATATATGACTCTTATGTTAGAGTCCCCAATCATGACAATCTGCATTCTTGTATTATTAATTTTAACTTTCTCACTAAACTCTAAAAAGTTATTAACATCTGTTGATCAGCAGAAACATGGGAGAGTGGAAAAACAAATAAAATAAAAAACACAGGCATGATACTTTAAAAAGTCAAATTGCCTAAGCCACTATTTAATTATACACAAAGGTAAATGGGCCATTTTTCCATAGCTAGTTATTACATTCCCTGTTACAGTTTTCTGAATTTTCACCATCTCTTCAGCTTCCTGCTATATAATTGTTTTGTTGCATTATTGTCTATATGTTTTTTTCTTCCTTGTTTTTAATGTGAGTGCAGCAGGGTAAATCTTGGTTTTCAGCCAGCCCCCTGTTCTTCATCTGCTTAAGCTTTTATAGATGAAGATTGCTGTAATTATCAGAATACCTGCTTATTTCTAAAGTATTATCATGGCACCCAGCTGGCATTTACAACCAATTAACAAGCTTTGCCATTAGTTGCATAAGGGATATCTCAGAGTATAGCCATTGTGTGCTAATTTTCTGTTTTAGATAATCAGCTTGGCCATCCGAAATGCGAGAGGGTTGACACCCTGTGGTAGGCCATAAGAAATTACTATATTCTTCCTATAGACAAAGACATCCAGCTATTTTGTGATTGCATTTGCCCTTACAACTTCTGTTCTTAAGTATTCTTTTTGCGTGTTTAAGAGGGAGGCAGAAGAAGAAGAGAAAGGTGTTGAAGATGAGATGAGAGTAGAAGTGTATCAGTACCTCATGTAAAAAAAACGAAATAAAAAAATTATTTTTTTTATTTCGTTTGTGACAAATCTCAGTTTGACCGGAGGCCAGCCATAATTTTACCAATTTCAGCTAATGCGAGAGTGCTTTTAAAGGGGGACGGGCAGTGCCTTTGAAAATGGCACCTCGATAATTAATGCAGTCCATAGGAGTCCAAGGAGAGAGTACACAGGAAATTTCGCCCCCTGATGTGTTTTGTTAAAGCGAAGTCTACAATAACCAGCTTGGGATATTAATATCATGGTTGGGAGCGGCAAGGCTTTACATAGAAAGATTGAATTGAAAATGGGATTAACGACGCTTGTGTGCATTGTTATAGTGTATAATAAAGGGGTCAGATTCCATTTATTCTGATGGACTGATTTTTGTCTGTCCATCTTCTTTCACTGTTTCCCTTTTCTTTTTGCTGTTTTATTGCCAATTAGCTAAATAATACACTAAAAAATATATTAAAAATCCACTCTTAATTTTACAAATAAAATATTAAATTGATACAAATAGTGATAGTCCCGCACTATGGGGATTGTT
Source organism: Rhinoderma darwinii (assembly GCF_050947455.1). Classification (NCBI taxonomy): domain Eukaryota; kingdom Metazoa; phylum Chordata; class Amphibia; order Anura; family Rhinodermatidae; genus Rhinoderma; species Rhinoderma darwinii. Next base: position 52,222,449 of record NC_134692.1, read on the forward strand.
TTTCTCAAATAAATCCTCGACAAAATGTATGCAAAAAAATCACTAGAGTAGGACTGGAGACAATAAAACTGGAGAAAATATAACTTTTACTTTACAAAAATATAAAAAGATTGAAACATGATACATGCAAAACAGGACTAAAGAGCTTTTCTGCATCCTCTGCAATAACAAACATATAGAAGGCTTTTGATTAAAAAAAACCTCTTCTTAAACCATCCTCAGAATATAAGACAGCTTGTTTCCACATATACAGTGAATATAAAAAGTCTACACACCCCTGTTAAAATGTCATGTTACAAAAACAGTCCAAGATGAATCGTTTCAGAACTTTTTCCACCTTTAATGTCACCTATAATCTGTACAATTGTATTGAAAAACAATCTGAAATCTTTTAGTGTGGAAAAATAAAAATAATGAACAAAATTATTGTGGTTGCATAAATATGCACACCCCTAAACTAATCAGTTAAATTACCCTTTGAATTTATGACCGCATTCAGTCTTTTTGGGTAGAAGTCAGCATGGCACATCTTGACTTGTCAATTGTTGCCCACTCTTCATTGCAAAAGCGCTCCAAATCCGTCAGATTGCGAGGGCATCTCCTGTGTAAAGCCCTCTTCAGGTCACCCAACATATTTTCAATGGGATTCAGGTCTGGGCTCTGGCTGGGCCAGTCCAAAACTTTGACCTTCTTCTGGTAAAGCCATTCTTTTGTTGATTTGGCGGTATGCTTTGTTTTCGTTGTCGTGCTGGAAGGTGAAATTCCTCTTCATCTTCAGCTTTTTAGCAGAGGACTGCAGGTTTTGTGCCAATATTGCCTGATATTTAGAACTGTTCATAATTCCCTTCACCTTGACTAAAACCCTAGTTCCAGCGGCAGAAAAACAGCCCAAAAGCATATTGCTGCCTCCACCATGCTTCATTGTGGGTATGGTGATCTTTTGGTGATGTGCAGTGTTGGCTTTGCGCCAAACATACCTTTTGGACTTATGGCCAAAAAGTTCAACCTTGGTCTCATCAGACCATAACACATTTTCCCACATGCTTTTGGCAGACTTGATGTAAGTCTTTGCAAAACATAGACGGCCTTGGATATTTTTCTTTGTTAGAAAAGGCTTCCGTCTTCCCCCCTACCGCACAGCCCAGACATATGAAAAATACGGGAGATTGTTGTCACATGCACTACACAACCAGTATCTACCAGAAAGTCCTGCAGCTCCTTTAATGTTACTGTAGGCCTCATGGTAGCCTCCCGGACAAATTTTCATCTTGTCTTTTCATGAAGTTTTGAGGGACGTTCAGTTCTTGCTAATGTCACTGTTGTGCCAAATGTAATCCACTTCTTGATGACAGTCTTCACTGTGTTTCCCTGGTATATGTAACGCCTTGGAAATTCTTTGGTACCCTTCTCCTGACTGATGCCTTTCAATAATCAGATCCCATTGATGTGTTGTAAGCTCTTTACGGACCATGGCTTTTGCTGTCACATGCAACAAAGAAAATGTCAGGAAAATCCTAATAGAACAGCTGAACTTTATATGGGGTTACTCAGAAACACTTTAAATAATGGCAGATGTGTACTGACTACTATTTAACATGAGTTTGAATGTGATTGGCTACTTCTGAACATCCCCAATTATAATGATAACATCCCACTTATGTAACCACATTATTGTAGTTTTGTTATTTTTAGTTTTTGTTTTGCAATGGAATTGTACAGATTATGGGTCACAATAAAGGTGGAAAATGTTCTGAAATTATTCATCTTGTACTGATTTTTTGACGTGACAAAATACTGTCATTTTAACAGGGGTGTGTAGGATTTTTATATCAACTGTATGAAAGATATTAATGGAGTGTGGATTATACTTCATTTTTTTCAATTCAGGATTCCAATATTACATGTGTAAAGAACATTTAAGAGCTAATACTGTCTGGGGATTTTTATGTAACCCCCCCCCCCCACACACACACACACACACACACACACACACAGAATTTGGGTCCCTCATCCTATAGTGGATTTGTTCAGGGAACTCCTGTTACCACTCCTTATTCAAAAAGATTCTCTCAACGTGTTTCTTCTAGGCTTGGAATCATCAGGGGAGGTTAGGCCAATATAAGGTTCTACTTTGTAATAAAAGAAGATATGCTGGTGGCTTCCAAGTTACATATACTTGCAGTGACAAAAATGGCAGGTTGGTGCAGAGATAGCAGCACATGTTCCGCTCTCAGCGCTCGTATACAAGATGTATACGAGCGCTGAGAGCAGAATCTTTTTATATTTTTCTAAAGTAAAAGTTATATTTTATTATAGTCTCCAGTCCTACTCCACTGAAATAAAACATTAAAAAAGCAGTTTGTTAAGTTACTGTACAGAATTGTGTGTATGTCTAATAGATGTAACAAAAGCAATATTCACACTAGCATTAGTGTAATATTGGGCATGTTGTGCTATTCTTCTACATTAAAAGACTGACCGTTTGTGCCACTTGCAGTTCCCTGATTTTTATCATTGTCCTCTTTGAAGGAAGGACAGCATAACTGATGGATAAAGTGTATCAGTTATGCCATTGGTGCTAAAATACAATATGGTTGACAAGACCTATATAAAAGATATTGGAGTCATTACTATGTTATGTATTACAGTAATTGTCAGTAATTATATTCTTGTCCTGTGATTTCATAAAACATGTCATAAATGATTAATCGTTACCAAAAATTGTAATTTAGTTGTAGCAGAAATGAAAAGGGGAGCTATGGTCAATATTATATTAAAGCGGTTATTTCATTATTTTATAGCGGATGTGGCATATATGTGTGATAGAGAGTGGCCCCCGCTCAGGACTTAACTCCATTAGCCCAAATGGAGAGCCACTATCAAAGAGTGAATCCTACTCCAGCAGAATCATGTATTATATAGTCGACGACTATTCAGTTTAAATTTGTGGCCGGCCACAACTTCCGCGCTTTACTTGAAAATAAGGGTTGTTGTGGTGAGACAGCCCTTTTAACTGCTTTAACAAGAAAATGGAGAAATAAGAGCCCCATGCATGTGCTACAGGCACAAGTTCTTGTGGCACCTCTACTTTCGAGGTATTAGTCCTATTTACGTGTTGAACTTGAGTTGATTATATACTGTTATGTACCAAGTACTATACATATTTTCAGCAACTCATCCCTTCCACTATAATACATTTTTGACTAAGATAAATTTTCCAAATTCTGTAGTGGATATTATTTTTCTTTAGAGTTTTAACCCCTTAAGGACACAGACTGTTTTGGCCTTAAAGAGGCTCTGTCACCAGATTTTGCAGCCCCTATCTGCTATTGCAGCAGATAGGCGCTGCAATGTAGATTACAGTAACGTTTTTATTTTTTTAAAACGAGCATTTTTGGCCAAGTTATGACCATTTTCGTATTTATGCAAATGAGGCTTGCAAAAGTCCAACTGGGCGTGTTGAAAAGTAAAAGTACAACTGGGCGTGTATTATGTGCGTACATCGGGGCGTGTTTACTACTTTTACTAGCTGGGCGCTCTGATGAGAAGTATCATCCACTTCTCTTCACAACGCCCAGCTTCTGGCAGTGCAGCACTGTGACGTCACTCACAGGTCCTGCATCGTGTCGACACCAGAGGCTACAGATGATTCTGCAGCAGCATCGGCGTTTGCAGGTAAGTCGATGTAGCTACTTACCTGCAAATGCTGATGCTGCTGCAGAATCAAGTGTAGCCTCTGGTGCCGACACGATGCAGGACCTGTGAGTGACGTCACAGTGCTGCACTGCCAGAAGCTGGGCGTTGTGAAGAGAATTGGATGACACTTCTATACACAACGGCCAGCTAGTAATAGTAGTAAACACGCCCCGATGTACGCACATAATACACGCCCAGTTGTACTTTTACTCTTCAACACGCCCAGTTGTACTTTTGCAAGCCTCATTTGCATAAATACGAAAATGGTCATAACTTGGCCAAAAATGCTCGTTTTTTAAAAATAAAAACGTTACTGTAATCTACATGGCAGCGCCTATCTGCTGCAATAGCAGATAGGGGCTGCAAAATCTGGTGACAGAGCCTCTTTAAGGACACAGCCAATTTGTTCAAATCTGACATGTGTCAGTTTATGTGGTAATAACTTTGGAATGCTTTTATGTATCCAAGCGATTCTGAGAATATTTTCTCGTGACATATTGTACTTTATGTTAGTGGTAAAATGTGGTCGATATATTGAGTGTTTATTTGTGAAAAACACCAAAATTCAAAGAAAATTTTAAAAAATTAGCATTTTTCTAAATTTAAATGTATTTGCTTGTAAGACAGATAGTAATACCACACAAAATAGTTACTAGTTAACATATACCATATGTCTACTTTATGTTAGCATAATTTTTTAAAAGTTCTTTTATTTTTCTAGGTCGTTACAAGGCTTATAACTTTAGAAGCAATTTCTCACATTTTCAAGAAAATTTCAAAAGGCTATTTTTTCAGAGACCAGTTCAGTTCTGAAGTGGCTTTGAGGGCCTTATATATTAGAAAGTCCCCATAAATCACTCCATTTTAAAAACTGCACCCCTCAAAGTATTCAAAACAGCATTCAGAAAGTTTCTTAACCCCTTCGGCGTTTCACACAAATTAAAACAATGTAGAGGTGAAATGTACAATTTTCATTTTTTTATGCCAAAATTCATTTGTAATACACGTTTTTCTGTAATACAGAAGGTTTTACCAGAGAAACGCAACGCAATATTTATTGCCCAGATTCTGCAGTTTTTAAAAATATCCCACATGTCGCCCTAGTGCAGTAATGGACTGAAGCACAGGCCTCAGAAGCAAAGGAGCACCTAGTGGATTTTGGGGCCTCCTTTTGTTTTTAGAATATATTTTAGGCACCATGTCAGGTTTGAAGAGGCCTTGTGGTGCCAAAACAGTGGAAACCCCACAAAATTTACCCCATTTTGGAAACTACACCCCTCAAGAAATGTATCTTGGGGTATAGTTTGCATTTTGACCCCACAGAATTTATTGGAATTAGGGTGTGAAATTGAATTTTTATTTTTTTCTAATAAAATGTCGTTTTAGCTTAGATTGTTTTCATTTTCATATATGATAATATTTATGGTAAATTTTAGTGGTATTGGTAAAAACTACAACTCATACCACAAAAAAAATAAAAAAATATCATGCAAATTTGTCTACGAGAAAATGCTCTTGGAATGCAGCAACACAAAACTGACTTTTTTTCATAGAACATGCTTTTATTGTGCAAAAATACTAAAAGAATAAAGCTAGTACATTATTTAAACCACATGTTAAACAGCGTAAAAAAAATCACAAAAAAAGAGTTGTGAAATTGCCTGTTTTTCAAATTCCCCTGCAAAAAAAATGAATAAAATATATTCAATGAATTAAATGCAGCCCTTTTCCTGCAAAAAAAGTCATCATAGAGCTATGTCAGGGGTAAAATAAAAAGTTATGGCTCTAGAAATGCAGTGAAACAAAAAAGTTCTCGGTCCTTAAGATCTATAATAGGCTGGTCCTTAAGGGGTTAAGGCAAATAAACCCACAGTAATCTTTACATATTTATCCCGAAAAACACATATGTAAATATCATATATTTCTGAGGTTCATGTATCACCATGAATTTTACATTATCCCTGTTTTTCAATATAAGTGATCAGCAATCATCAGTTGTCACCCTACGTATAGTCTGTACTTACCACACAGTCACTGTGCCTTCTGCCTAGTCCACGTTACGCACTTGATGGCTGCATATACACATATGTTGTTTATTTTAGTTTGTTTTGGGGGCACCCAAGCACTATGTACAGAGAGGGGGGGTCAGTATTTACAGGGGGTTGGTGTAGCATAGTCTATAAGGGGGGGGTATGTGACAATATCTACAATGGAGGCTGTGTGTAACTATCTTCAAGGGGGGTGTGGCACTATCTACAAGGGGTTGTATGGCACTATCTACAAGAGGGTTGTGTGGCACTATCTATAAGGGGAGTGTGGCTTGCACTAGTTACAAGGGGGGTATGTGGCACTATCTAAATGGTGCACTGTGGCACATAACAAAGCTAATTTACCATTCAAACAAGAGGAGTGAGGACCCTGCTCGCAAGAGCTTACAATCTTATGATGAAATAGGGGAGACACAAAATTTAACTAGTTTTTGTTAAGTACAATGGTCCTGCCATCTTTTGTAGAAAAGGGGTAGTACACATAAAGCTGCATGAGCCGGTCACCAGCCAGTATCTTTGTATGACAGAGATTAAGTGCATTAGGGTGCAAGGAGTGTGGTAGAGACTTTTGAATGAGGGGGTCAAGTACTTAAGACTAATGTAAAAGGGGGGGTAAGGAAAGGAGTTAGATAAGGGAATGTTATAGGCCTGTCTAAAACGATGTTTCAGGGCACGCCTTAAACTGTGGATGTTGGGAATTATTCTGATTGTCTGGGGTAGCACATTCCAGAGGACTGGTGCAGCACGAGAAAAATCTTGGAGTCGGGAGTGGGAGGTTCGTATTATAGAAAATGTTAATCTAAGGTTGTTGGCAGAACATAGAGCATGGGTAGGGTCGTAGACAGTGATGAGGGAGGAGATGTAAGGAGGTGCAGCACTGTTGAGAGCTTTGCCACACACAGCTCCCAGTAGTTAGAGCTGCTGCCAGACACTTCTGTGAGAACAAAGGACTAGGCATTCTGAAAATCAACACGACCTATCCTTTTTTCCCCCTAACATCTGCCGTCATGCACATAAGTCACTGCCATACACATTAGTTAGTTGGCCAATCCTACCAAAATCAGTGGGATTGGCTGACTTTCATCTAATGTGTATGGGCTTCTCAAAGGCAGAAGAATGTTGGAGTGACATCATTGACAAAATAAGATACTAGTTAACACTAAAGGGGTTTACTAGTCTATACTCAGGATAGGCCATCAATATCTCATCGGTGGGGGTCCAACTCCCGGCACCCCTGCCGATCAGCTGTTTTGAAGGACCCTGTCACTACTGTCACTGCTCGTACTGTGAATCGCCCACACATTTGTAGTTCACAGTATTACAGCCTTCTCTCATTCAGTATGAACAGGTAAGGAATGAAAGGGAAGCAGCGCTCATACGAACAGCTTCAAAACAGCTGATCGGCAGGGGTGTCGGGAGTCTTACCTCCACCGATAAGATGTTGATGGCCTATCCTGAGGCCTATCATGACTGGAAGACCTATTTAACATTTACCTTTGCACTAAAAGTAAAAGAAACACAATTCTATAGTTTGTGAGCAGGCTTTAAAGGCAGCTTTGAATGTAGCAGAAATTGGGAGGTGGCTCTAAAGGCCCTTTTATACTGGGCAATTATCGGGCGGTCAAGCGTTCATAGAACGCTCATTCCCGATAATTGCCCTGTGTATCGTTTTAAAAAAGTAATAAAGAAATATTATCGTTGTCAGCAGCACACAGGGAGACACGCTGCCGACATGATAACGTATGGGGACGAGCGATCGGAGTGACAACAGCTCGTCCCCATACTTAGCTCTGTGTAACAGGAGCAAACGAGTGCCAATGTCTCGTTGATCAGCGATCACTGCACCAGATGAATATTGCCCTTTAGTCTCTGTTGAAAAAATGTTTATATGAATGCTCAACAAAGCCACTGAAGGGATACGATTACAGGAAACCAGATATTTTGGAGAGAATTAAAAAAAAAAAAAATCACAAACATTTTTTATTTTGAAGAAATACACAACGAAAACAGTATTCACATAACCAGGAAGCGAATATATCACAAAAACACAGAAAACAGAAAACAATAGTGCCTGATGACATAACAGGTGTTGATAAGTAACATCATACAATTCACCATCAATACATGGATAGTAGCATATTAATTACATGTTGTGCAGGCTAGAACATTGGCATACTCTTACAAGGGGTAGTCACCCCCATTCCAAGACTCCCACCCAGCACACGACCTGTACTGCCAGTCTCAATCTCGGTGGCCCTGTACTCGAGATGTGGGTCTCTTGTATGCACACAACATCACATCGTTGCTGCGTCAGTTCCCGCCACAACATGGATCTCTTAAAGGGGCTATTGAGGCCTTTTACATTGAGAGATAGGATTTTAAGGGCCATATGATAGGTATGTAAGAGGTGTGCTTTGTATGTTTGTACATTAAGCGGGATATAGAAGATCCAGGCACCCTGGGAAAATGAATATAAAATTGAACCCCCTGTCTAAGTGAGCAAGGATTAGTACATATCAGGTCAAGCATAACATAAACAGAGCAAACATATAAAACAATGCTACAGAAACAGAGCACATACATTACCGCACCGCAGTGCCTTGGTATCAGAATGAACCAATAGTTTGGGGGAAAATAACTATTTAGAATCAACAATGCCCGGTGCTCAGACCACACTCGAAAGTAATGTAAACGAATTGGCTGAGAATCAGGTGCCGCCGACTACAGTCCATTCTTCGGACAGACGGCGCAGAGGGGGACCAACCCTAGGAGTGGAAGTCAGGTGCGTCACATGGATGTTCCAGCTTTTCAAAAGGGCTATACCCTCTCCAAGAGACGAGACGACATGGATGGCACCAGCTCGGTTGATAAGGAGCTTAGTGGGAAACCCCCACCTGTAGGCTATGTCATGCTTACGTAGTGGAGCGGTGATGTATGCCAAGTCCCGCCTGGCCTGAAGAGTTGCCGCTGATAGATCTGCAAAGAGCTTGACGTTGGTGTATGGCGACGGAAGCGGCTGTTTTTTTCTGGCTTTTTCCATAAGACGATCTTTGGTTGTAAAAAAGGTATACCGGGCTAGTACATCCCTGGGCACTGAGTCCGGGAGAGTTCTGGGCTTAGGAACTCTGTGTGCCCTATCAATACTGAGCTCATATTCAGCACAAGATGGCAGCAGACGTTGAGTAAATTTTTTCAAGTAGGATTGCAAGTCCTCAGAGGGAACATTTTCTGGTATCCCCCTGAATTTAATGTTGTTTCTTCGATTCCTGTCCTCATAGTCCACCATTTTAGCTTGAAGTTTGGAGAATTTATCTTCTAGAGAATTGTGGGAGTCCACCACCTCGTTATGTGATGATGCAAAAGAGTCCAGCTTGTGTTCCACATGAGAGACCCTGTCCCCCAGTTCCGTTATCGTGGCAAAATGACTCTAGTAAAATCCTTATGAAGGGAGCTGCGCAGCGCCAGAAGCATGGCCTTAAGGGTAGATTCAGACACCATCTTGTCAGATGTTTGAAATGTGGTGAATGTATCTGAGGCATCTTGAGATGCTGCATTCTCCTCCTCCTCAGCAGGGTTTGAAAGCCGCTGGCGCTGTTTCACTGGGCTAAGGACCGGTGATTGTAAATCACAAGGGGTAGAGGTAGGGGAGACATTCTCCCTCACTGCCGCGGGCGTATGTGTCAGGGAGGCTAATTCCCCTCGTTTAGGCAGGGGTACACCGGCCAAGGGTGTCATGACCGGTGAGCTCCAATCTCCATTCAGGGAGAATTGGCTGTTGTGCAGTGCTGCAGGGACATCAGCCGACATACCTGAGTCCTCCGTCTCGCGTCTCTGGGGTGAAGAAGGGCGGTCCCAGTTCTTAGCCGCTAGTTCACGAGAGTCGGCGGCGCCATCTTTGTTCCCGCTCTCAGCGAAGAAGAAACGTTCCAGGGGTCGTTCGGTCTCAGATTTCTGGGTTTTTTTCCTGCCCATCTCCGCCGGTAGCATTCCCCTAGTCAGGGTGATTGTTTTGCCGCTTTCTACCGTTCTGTAGCCGCTGAGTTAGCTCCGATGCACCAGAGTTCCGAGCTTAGGCGACCATCCGGTCTGAAGTACAAGCCACGCCCCCAGAGAATTAACATTTTAAAGAATTCATTGCATGTTGAAATAAAGCTTATCTCTTCACATTGATCAAAAGTAGTTAAGCAGTTATGAGCTATGTGAGCCAATACGGATGAGTTGACGTTCTACCATCTCAACTAAATTTTAACCGATTTTTTTTCCATGTTTGAAATGTACTTGGTCTTCTTTAAAGTCCATGTAAAACACCTGAGACTGTTGATAAATGCCATTTTTGCTCAGAAGGAATGTCTTAGGAACATCATATATTTTATCAATAAACCATTATCGGATCTCTTTCCCAAATGCATCTAAAATGAAAAAGAAAGCAAGTTTGTAATAGGTCTGAATAAACAATGTCCTATCATTTTGTTTCTACAGGTCCTATGCACTTCTATGTGAGCAGACAACAAACAAACCCTGTTTAGTCTGATCCTGCAGTCATACTCCACTCCGTCCATCAGGGTTTGTTTGCTGTCTGTTATCATGGAAATGCATAGGTTTGTATAAGAGCTGTAGAAACAAAATTATAGAATATTTTTAATTAAGACCGCTCGGAAAGTTACTTAAAATGAATGTATCATCAGAAAATCACATATTTATAAATAAGGTTTTTATTATATACAGATTTTTTTTAAAATAATGGTGGTTTTTTTATGTCACTATCCACATAACTGGCTGCTAGAGCAGTCACTAAAGCTGATATTTCCTGTTCTCTGTAACTCCCTTATCAGCTATGCTGTATATACGTACTGGCACAGGATGAGGCGAACCATCTCATTAGAAGGTGGGCAAGTTAATGGCAGCCCTATTGTATCACTAGAAGCCTAGATATGGTAGGATATCAAAACTATACACTTTAGGCTTCATTCACATCTGCGTCAGGGCTCTGTTCCGACGTTCCGTCTGAGCTTTCCATTGGAACGGAGCCCTGACTGACACAAATGGAAACCAGAGGTTTCCGTTTCCATCACCATTGATTTCAATGGTGACGGATCCGGTGCCAATGGTTTCCGTTGGTCTTATTTGTGCAAGGATTCCGTCGGGTTTCGTCGTTTTGCCGGAATCAATAGCGGAACGTCGGAGCGGAGCCCTGACGCAGATGTGAACGAAGTCTTACACATCAATAAGCCTCTGCATGGATCTCCCCTGGACTCTGGGGGAGGGACTGTACTCAATCACTTTCTTGAGACTTTAAAAATCTATGAGATTTCTTTGTCCATTTACTTCCATTCATATCATCTGTCATACGCCACGTACACACGTCCTGACTACACAGGAATTACACGTAGAAAGTGTATGTATTCAATATGGCTGCCCCAGGGAATGTTTTACAACTAAAACAGAAATATCTAAAAACAGAAAAGAACAAACGTTATTTTTAATCTCTATATTAAAATCTAATTAATGCAATATAAATTAAATACATGACACATTCCCTCTATTTAAGATGCATTAAGACAATAAAAAAAAAATTTGGTTGCGAAGGTGGACATAATGCACAGCGCCACCATAGTGCAGATTAAAATGGTAATAAACAAAAACAAAACAGAGGGTAAGGTATAAGCTCACCTATAGGAGTTGTGCTAGGTCAGGCACAACTCTGATGTGTGCATGGGTTAATAGGAGAATAGCTGCTGCCAAGGTCCGATCCGGGAAACAAGGATTGTTACCGCCAGAGTAATGTGACAAAAAGACCAAAAAAGGACCTATAACGGCGCTGCTGAAATGAAGTTTTTAAATGTCGAGGTATATAAATAAATAAATGTTTTATTGGTAGGTAGGCTATGCGTTACGACATCAAGCTGATGTCTTCATCAGTTCGATGTTGTAACGCGTAGCCTACCTACCAATAAAACATTTATTTATTTATATACCTCGACATTTAAAAACTTCATTTCAGCAGCGCCGTTATAGGTCCTTTTTTGGTCTTTTTGGCACATAAAAATCTTGACCCCACCTACACCAGGCAAATCCCCAGACCATCTGTCACATTTCAGACCTATTTCATTATTAAACACTGATCTTAAAATTTGTGCAACAATATTGGCACACAGAATTTCTTCTTTTCTGCCTGGTCTTGCCAAGTGAGGTTCATACGTGGGCAATAAGTGGTGTGTCACTCTTGAACGCCTTCTCTACTTTTTACTCTTGATGCAGAGAAGGCGTTCAACATGATACACTGGGACTATCTGAGGGATGTAATGTAAATTTGTATTTCCAACTCTTTTGTAACCACAAGTGGAACCCGTCAGGGATGTTAGTTTTCCTCGTTGATTTTTTCACTGGCCATCAAACTTTTAGCTGAACATATAAGAAACTCACCTAATATTTATTGGATAAAAAAATGCAGAACAGAATAGGTGGTTGTCTATTCAGTCCTCTATTAAAGCAATTATGGAGAATTGTTAAAAACAATACAAGGAGATATTAAGAATGTTGCTAAACACTCAAACTCTCCCAAATTATATTACCTCAAATACTTTACCTTTAGAACGCTCTCAATTACAGTAGCAAATTCCCAAATACTTCACTTACAATATCTTATTTTAAAATGTATTTGGAATAAAAAATGTCTTTGATCCAAGAGAGCAATTTTACGAAATAAAAAAATTTAAGGAATAAGTGGAATATTGGATATTTGTGAAAACAAACTATTGTTACAATTTAATAAAAGACTGCACGGGCATTTTATTTAATAAATAATATTCGCTGAATCACATGTATAATATCCATGGATATTATAAGAATGCCCTAAGTGTGGATGAAAAAATAGTTGTCCACGTATCACATTCGAGCACTAGTTGCAGGGAAGACATGGAAATGTCCCTACTTTATTACAACTCAGAAACGTCTGTCTTCATGAATGTTTTTCACTGCCCAGATCTGCTCTCACTGATCCGTCTCGTAAATTACCAGATTTTTTATTACAACAAAGTGGAAGATTTTTAAACTCTTCAACCAAGGGGTACACTTTCCCTAAGATATACCAATGTTTTTTTAATTATGTTAGCAATTTTGTTATCAATAACAAAATTGATAACATAATAAAAAATATTGGTATATCATTTAGAGATATTTAGTGATATCCTTTTTTAGCCTTTTTATTCCCTAGACTTCAGCAACAAGGAGCTCAAGCAGATAATTTACCATTTAGACAAGAATGCGTAATATGATAGCGATCCTGCGCATAATAAATTGGGTGTGTATTTTAAATATAATATGGAGTAATTAATGGGAAGGGAAAAGGGGAATAGTATGTGGTTCTATGAACAAAAAGTAAAATAATTAACTTTATTAAATAGACATACAGAAGAGGAATTTTGTTTATTTTATATAAAAAATGTTCAATGTAGGTCTACATTGTAAGTGCGAAGGACCCCTAATGCTGCACTGGTAGGGGCGAAAATTAGTGAATTGGTAAAGAATTCCTATTCAACAGTATTGACAAACAGGGGTTACTGATATTAGAAATGCCTGTCACTATTGTTGCAAAATATATCGAATGCAATGTTTCCATCGGCATCAATAGTACAATGGGATGGCAAATAAAATAGCCAGAGATAATGTCACCATGGCTTCAATGCCCTGAAATAAAAATTGCTCTGGAACACTGTAGTTATCTATAGTCCATGTCTTGAACTCATGAGACATGGATGATGGCTATTGTGGCCAGAGGCAAGTGTTCCCTAATCAAGAGGACTGTGCCAGCAGTGCGACCAGCTGATTTCTGTGTAGAGACCTTGAGCAAAGTAATTGCTCTCTCTCTGATCCACTCTGTACTGAATACCAGGTGGTGAGCACTGTATTATCGCCTATTGCCTGCACCACTTGGCACAGCAGAGGAAGCAACAGTCAACAAGGCAGTTAAGCTCCAAAGCTACTCTCACCTCCGTCAGACGTTCGCGATGCTCCGAGCCGCTCCTGGCGTGTAATAGTATGTTATATCATCTGTCAGTGATGTTGAATCACCTGAGAGTGAACGCTACTGTGCCTCCTCTTGCTCTGACCGCTCTAACCCTAGAAGAAGCCGGAAATGTCGGGGAAACGCGCATCAAATGTTTCGTTTTAATTTGTCCAATGTTAGGTGCTCCTCATCCATTCAACAGTACAAACAATACAGTGCTCACCAACAGAATTCACTTGACCTGTGTTCTCTCGCTGCTACCGCTTCTGCCGCTAGCGGTTAAAGAAAGAAGAAGCACAGCAGCGCTCACTGTTGTCCAAGTCAGAGTTCTGATCTTAACCCTATTGAGATTCTGTGGCATGACCTGAAGAGGGCTGTGTACACAGGGTATCTTAGAAATATTGATGAACTGAAACACATTTGTAGGGAGCAATGGTCCAAAATTTTATTTGCATCTACAGGCAATGTTTAGTGGAGGTGATTGCTGCTTAAGGGGATCTACAGGTTTTTAAATGTAAGGGTTCACTTACTTTTTCTCCCTGCACTGTGAATGTTCACTCAATGTGCTCATGAACAGTACAATCCTGGCCTAGCTATTGGGCAGCTTTCCAGTGTTTATTTGAATTTTCACTTTGGGGGACTTGACACATCCATGTACCTTATTACATGGACAGCCCACTGATTATAATGGGTACTGTGTAATGCTTAATTTCCCCTTTGATTGTCCTGTAGGGTAATTGAACACTTGATATCAGGTTTTACCAATGAATACAGCTGATAACTGTGAATCCCAGTTGTAGGAGACCTTGATATCAGTTTATCATTGGAGGATCTTCTTAATTAAGCAATTTAGGATAAATACTAGAAAATCTAAAAACACGATATAATGTAATAGCATACATAATGTTGTTAGCAAAGGATCTTCATATTGGATTCCAAGTTGTTTTGTTTCAAATAATTTTTTTGACACCTATGAAACATCATTGAATGACCATCTTTTTTTATCATACCGCTAATGGGAATGCACATTTATAATTAGGTCAAAACCATGGTTTTAACATGAATAAGATTTTTTTTGCCAGTAAATTCTTTTGTAAATCTCAAGTTAAGCCTTAAGAAATATAAATTTCCCATTTTGCGACTATATCACAGTATTGATATTTGCTATTTGGGTTCTGCAATATAGGCTTTAATGTAATTTATTACTGATACTTGCTCTCAGAGAACAGGTGGTCAATATCGTGAAAACTTCTCAAGCCTTATAATCGTTAATTTCTGCAGCCCATAGATCTCCTTACCAAAGGAAATTACACAAATTGTTATGAAAGTTAAGAAAAAAAGCATCTTGAAACTTTGCAATTTGGACTTCTTCCTGGCCATTTAAATATATTTAAAGCAATGATTTTGTATAATTTGTCTTTCTCTTGTGGAAACATACCGTGCTATTGTCAGTTTTAAAAAGGAGCAATTTTCTGACTTCAGAGATAAGCGTATTAAGGTAGAATTGCGCCTGTCGGATACCTATAATTAAATAGAAAAGCAGCTGCACTTATGAATAATAAAAAAAAAAAGATAATTTGTGCTGTTTTTTAATACCTAGTTGTAAAACAAAACTAAACATTTATCATGGAATATTCCTTGTATCCATCCTGTACTAGCAAATTAAATAGCGCACTGAATCAAATATAGTTGTGTTAATTTCTTACAAACTCTTTTAAAATATATAAATTATTTATTAAAATAGAATACTAATATTAATAATAATTTATTACAATAATTATATGTATGTATATGACTATTTGAATCCGGGTACAAATCTCATATAAGATTATAATTATTTATTCAGTAAAATAATACCTATACATATAATTTTTATTGTCATTTTAGTAGATGCGCTTTAACTATTTTTACAACATATGTATTACAGAATAATTAAAAATAAATATCAATTTTTAATCACTTAAACACTTAAAACATGATAGATAGATAGATAGATAGATAGATAGATAGATAGATAGATAGATAGATAGATAGATAGATAGATAGATAGATAGATAGACAATATAAGATATAGGACAATATTATATTTTATTTATTGTTGTTTTCTGTATTCCTGTTCATCCCTGTCTGTATTCCATATTCCATATTTTGGACAGCTGCTTACAAACATTTATTCGATTAATATAGAGTTCACATGTTGATATTGAGACACCCGTTTTAATATATTTTAAACTATAGATGATAAATTCTATAATCTTATCCACATGTGTGTACCTAATCTATAATAGTATTATTTTTCACTTAATATACTTAAATATTTTGGTTACTTTAATCTATCTAAATATGTTATTCTAATCTATTATTAACTCACACAAAATACTATTTAGTCCATGCTGTTTGTAAGGCCCCATGCACATTACGGACCATAATTGTGGATCAAAGTAGGGCCCCGTTCATTTCTATCGCCCACGGACACCTTCCCGTATATTTATGGGAAGGTACCGGGCCGTAGAAAGGCTCCGCAAAAAATAGGACATATCCTATTTTTTGATTTTACGGACTGTGCTCCTATACTTTAGAATGGGCCGTCTGCGGCCAGCCGTAGCCATAATAAAGGAGTGGGATTACAGCAAAGGCCGTGTGCCTCAGGCTGGATTCACACTTGGTAGAGTTTGTTTCAGAAATGAAAATCAATTTCATTCAACTGATTGCGGTTGTTTCTACACCAAAAGTAAACATTTCTGGAAAGTCCATTCAGATGAATAGAACTGATTTTCAGTCGCAGAAGATTTCTGCAACAAAATCAGCCGCGTGTGACTGCACCCTTAGCCCTGCTTAACACAAGGAAGATTTGCTGCAGATTTTACATGCATTTTTAAAGCCCAAACCAGAATTGGATCCAGGAGAGCAGACATATAAGGCCTTTCTTTATATATTTCTTCTGTTTTCGGCTTAAAAAAACACATGAAAAATCTGCAGCAAATCTGCAAGTCTCCGAATCAGAAATGCAAAAAAATTACGCCACGTGTGAGCGCTTCCTTAGGGCACATTCAGACGTGGCGGAATTGCTGTTGAATTCCGCTGCGGACAGTCCGCAGTGGAATTCTGCAGCAGCCGTTTTTTACATTTCTTTCTATGCATTTTTAGGAAACTTAGTTCAGACGTTGCAGAAAATAACTGCGGAAATTAGGCTGCGGTGCAGATTTTTCCCTCCGCAGCATGCTCTTTCCATTGCGGAGAAGAAGCAGAATTTCACTGCAAAGCAAAAACTGAAATCTGTGGCAAGTCCGCTGTGTTTTCTGCAACATCTAAATTACCTGTCAAATATGCAAATGTTGGTGAAGATTCGTTGCGTAATTGCCCCAAATCTGCACCAACATCTGCAGCGGAAAAATTCTGCCACGTCTGAACATGGCCTTAGGCTGTTTAAGCCCAATGTTGAAGTGTTCCTTGTTATTTCATTGCAAATATAGCAGATACAGAGATTATTGATTCCTATCCCAGCAGCCCTAACATGCCAATACAGACTGTAAATGTAGTCACAATAATGCACTATTGTATACTTTGATACATTAGTTACATAGTTTGCACTTTGTAAGTTAAAAACATGGAATATCTTATTCTGAGGATCCGGAGAAAGGCAAACACAAACAAGACCCACATACCCTATGTGAAAGATGTCAATGTGTTCTCATGTAAGGGATAAACATATTAATGTACTTTAGCCTTAGGTTCTCCTCACACTGTGTTTGGAGTGTATGTATGGTATATGCACCGATACAATTTCCCGACATATATGGCAAACGTATGGCTCAAACATATGCAACTGTATTCTATTCAGATGTATGTCAAAAGATCTTTTGACGAAGGGTACATATGAGTCTATGGATACATCCGACATATAGGAGCATTTCCCAGCCGTGTGAGCAGAGCCTATACAGAAAGTTCACATTATTTTTTGTCCATTTTGTCAGATTTTTTTTGCTGTTTTAAAAAAAAAAAATGTTTATAAGGCCTCGTTCATATCTGCATCCCTCAATTCCATGGTTCTACTCCATCATAGGAGCAGAACAATGAAATTGTAAAAGTAGTATTACATGGCCAGACGTGGGCTGTGTAAATGAGCGCCGATCAACGAAACAGCTAATTGATCGTTTGCTCCTTTCATAAGGCGCTAGTATGGGGACAAGCACTCGTTACACCGATCGCTCATCCCCATACAGCTCTATCGTGTTGGCAGCACGTCTCCCTGTTTACACAGATGTACTGCCGACAATGATAAATGTTTATGCATTTAAAACGATGCAATCAGCCGATGAATGTTTGCTCGTTCATCAGCTGTTCGCTGCCCTCGGCTTATCGGGAACAAGCGTTCTATGAATGCTCGTTTGCACGATAAAGGGCCTTTAGAGTGTCAAATCCGTCACACAACAGATGCAATTGGTGCCAGACAGACCTCATCGTTGTAGTGCCATTCATTTTACCAGGAAAAATAGTGCTCATGCTGTGATAATTTTTTTCTGTCAAATGTGATGGAATCTGTAAACAGGCTCTGTTCACACCACATTTTTGTATCCTGTTGGCACTATTTTTTTTAAGATTGGAAAAAAAAAGGTACCTTTAAAACAGAATGCAACAGGATGACTATATTGTTGCATCTTGTTGCCATTGACTTCTATTGTACAAAAAACAGGATCCTTCTGGATTACACAAGACAGAACATGACAGAAAACAACATAATTTTAGTATCCTGTTGCTTCCTGTTTTAGTGGTAAAAAAAACTGCATCTTTCAACAAAAGATGCAAAAACCTGGTGTATAGGCTAGGTTCACATCACGTTAGCATCCTGTTAAAACATCATGTTTGTACATGTAAATAAAAACGGAGGTCAAACTGGATGCCTATTCTGTAGAATCCTGTTCCCATAAACTTGCATTCTATAGAAAAACAAATCTTTTAAAACTTTTAAAACGGTGAAAAACTGACACGTTTAACCATGATGAAAGCCCTATTGAAAACCTACAGATCCATAAAGGCTATGTTCACATCAGAAGCACCAGATCCATCGCATAAAAGACACCAACAGTGCCCGACGAAACCCATTGACTTTAATTGGTTTTGTCAGGATTCCATCATGCTTTCCGTCATTTTGTCGGACAAAATAGTTTTGCATGCTGCGGTATTTTGTCCATCAAAATGATGGAATCTGCAACGGAGGACACTTAGGGCATGCCCAGACGTGGCGGATTTCTTCCGCCACTGTCCGCATCAATGCCGCACAGAATCTGCGTTGCAGATTCTGTTGCGGCTCTGCCCAAAATGGGCATTAAATTGATGCGGACTAGCCATTGCGTATTGAGGGGAAGTACTTCCCTTCTCTCTATCAGTGCAGGATAGAGAGAAGGAACAGCACTTTCCCTAGTGAAAGTAAAAGAATTTCATACTTACCCGGCCGTTGTCTTGGTGACGCGCCCCTCTTTCGGCATCCAGCCCGACCTCCCTGGATGGCGCAGCAGTCCATGTGACCGCTGCAGCCTGTGATTGGCTGCAGCCGTCACTTAGACTGAAACGTCATCCTGGGAAGCCGGACTGGAGGAAGAAGCAGGGAGTTCTCGGTAAGTATGAACTTCTATTTTTTATACAGGTTGATGTATATTGTGATCAGTAGTCACTGTCCAGGGTGCTGAAACAGTTACTGCCGATCGCTTAACTCTTTCAGCACCCTGGACAGTGACTATTTGCTGACGTCGCCTAGCAACGCTCCCGTAATTATGGGTGCACACATGTAGTCACCTGTAATTATGGGTGCACACACGTAGTCACCCGTAATTATAGGTGCACACACGTAGTCACCCGTAATTACGGGAGCCCCATTGACTTCCTTAGTCTGGCTGTAGACCTAGAAATACATAGGTCCAGCCAGAATGAAGAAATGTCATGTTAGTAAAACCAATACGCTCCGCAGCACACATAACATTTACATAACATCTGCGGACTTCATTGCGTAATTTTGAATCTCCATTGAAGTCAATGGAGAAATTCCGCAATGAGTCCGCAACCAGTCCGCCACACGTCCGCAACAACCATTGTATGCTGCGGACACCAAATTCCGCACCGCAGCCTATGCTCTGCAGCGGAATTGTCCGCAACGTGTAAACGAACCCTACTAAAAAGCTGTGGAAGGCAATGGAGAAACGGGTCCGCTGCGGATTTCCGCTGCGGAGTTTCCGCAGTGGAATTCCAGAGCAATTCCGCCACGTCTGGCCATGCCCTTACAGAGGCTCCAACACAAATGTGAACAGAGCCTATCAGTTTGAAAAGGGAAAAAGAAACTCAGACTAATGCTTCAACAAGTTGCTCAAACAAAATGTGAACCTTGCCTTACTTCTCATAAAAACAAAACAGGATACATTTGTATCCTGTTTTTTGACAGAACAGAATAAAACTTAGCCTGTTATATCATGATTTTCCAGGGCACCTAACCCCCTTTAAATTTATGTGTCAAAAAACTGTATCTATTGTCACATTTTTTGATTAAAAATGGTCACATAACATGTCATGGATAATTTTTGAAAGAGCTAGTCAACCCCGTGTGTCTGCTTTTCCCAGAAACAATTATGCCTGGTATTGCTGCTAAGCCTGTCGAGTGAATGAGGCTGAGTTGCAATACCAGTCAGTGGACACAGTCCATGGACAAGAGATGAATTGAATTCCTACTCTTATCTGCGTGCTCCGCCAAAACCCTCCCCACCTTAGTAGGTCCCAAGAAAGATGTACGGATCTATATGTCATTTAGCAGGCAATTGCACTTTTTATGTTCCCCAACAATGTCTTTATATAACTAAATCTACATTTACCAACACCAACAACTACATTTTTTAATTAACTTTAATGTTTTTAGAAAAATAAGTATATGTTCTGAAAATCTGTCTCACAATCATTTCTTATAGTGGACCCGATGTACACAAGTCTACACAGCTAGCATCTCTAAGGGCATGTTCAGACGTGGCAGAATTGCTGTTGAATTCGGCAGCAGCTGTTTTCTCTGTTGGTTTCTATACCTTTTTAGGTAGCTTAGTTCAGACGTTGCGGAAAATAACAGTGCGGAATTAAGGCTGCGGTGCAGAATTTTCACACCGCAGCATGCACAGTCTGTTGCGGAGAAACTGCGGATTTTCACTGCAATGCAAAGGCTGAAATCTGCGGTGTGTCCGCTGTGATATCCGCAACGTCTGAATTACCTGGCAAATATGCAAATGTTGCTGCAGATTTGTTGCGTACTTGCCTCGAATTTGCAGCAACATTTGCAGCGGAAAAATTCTGCCACGTCTGAACATGCCCTAATGGTTACATCTACTGTTTCTCAGTCAAAGTGAATGCTTTTGTCTGGTAAGATGCAATAAATAGCAGTGTAGTCAATAGCAATATCCAGCTCTATGTTACATTAAAAAAAGATATAGATCAGATACAATAGGTAGCCTAACATTAAAAAAATTTGGAAATTAAAATATAGCTATAAAATAAATAATATACAATTATATATAGCATATGAAAACAGAGTTCGGATGGTGACACATTTTAAATTCCCATAGCATATAACTTTCCTAAAATGGCTATGCTTACTTTATCTCATTCTTTGGGATGATTGACCAGCTCATTGCATTCACCAAAGTGTCAGGAAATGACAAAGGCCACATGCATGCGGTATCTCAATATGCGCTGTATTTCAGAGATAATCTCCACTAGAATACAGAGGTCAACCATGCACAATTTTTTTTTCCTGGTGGATTGATACAGATAAAAAATATTAGATTGAATGCTAAGTCTTATGAGAGCTATCATGACTTGAATGACAAGCTGTAGAAACAAGTGTGTTCTTTTTTAACCCCTTAATGACCAGGCCATTTTGCGCGTTAATGACCAAGGATTATTTTTTTTGTTTTTTCACGGTCGCATTCCAAGAGTAGTAACTTTTTTTTTTATTCCGTCGACATAGCCGTATAAGGGCTTCTTTTTTGCGGAACGAGTTGTATTTTGTAATTGTACCATTTTTAGATGCTTATAATATATTGATTAACTTTTATTAACTTTATTTTAGGAGAGAATTGAAAATAAGCAGCTATTCCAGCATTAATTTTCACGTTATAAATTTACGCCGTTTACTATGCAGAGTAAATATCATGTTAACTTTATTCTATGGTTCGGCACGATTACGGGGATACCAAATATGTAAAGGTTTTGTTAGGGATCTGCCAGGTACTTCAACTAGCTACACTCCTGGGATTAATCAATCCACACCTGAGGCCAGACCTGTTCGACTGACACCTTCTCCCACCAACCAGGGTGGCAGGCTCAGGAGTGGGAGAGCCTATCGCGGCCTGGTCTCTCGGAGTTAGCTCCGCCCCCTGCCCTTTATTACCTGCCCTGTGCTCTCCCTCAGTGCTTGTAATTCTTTTGGATTCCTGGCCCCACTGCTGCTTGCTCCAGCCTGCTTCTGCCGTGCTTCTGCCTTGCTGCAGTTCTGCTTGACCTGCTTTGCTTGCCCTGGCTTGCTTCTGTCTCCGTGCCCGCTCGGGTGTACTCACTTCGTCCTGGTCCTGACTGTTCGTTCGCCGCCCCGTTTCCTCGTGGCGTTCCGTGGCTACTGCCCCTTCCCTTGCGTGTTCCCTGTTTGTCTTCCTGTGCACTTAGCCAGCGTAGGGACCGCCGCCCAGTTGTACCTCGTCGCCTAGGGCGGGTCGTTGCAAGTAGGCAGGGACAGGGCGGTGGGTAGATTAGGGCTCACTTTCCCTTCACCTCCTTCCTGCCGTTACATAATTACAAGCCCTTACCTAGTCTACCATTTCTCCTACGCTGACGCTATCATGGACCCCCTTGAGACCCTGACCCAGCAGATGCAGGGCCTCTCCCTACAGGTCCAGGCCCTGGCCCAAAGGGTCAATCAGGGTGACGCTGCTTTAGTAGTACCCCTCACCTCACCTCTAGAACCCGACCTCAAGCTACCTGACCGGTTTTCAGGGGACCGTAAGACGTTTCTCTCCTTCCGGGAGAGTTGCAGACTGTATTTCCGCCTAAAGCCCCACTCCTCAGGTTCCGAGAACCAGCGGGTGGGTATCATCATATCCCGACTCCAGGAAGGGCCCCAAGAGTGGGCCTTCTCCTTGGCTCCTGACGCCCCTGAACTTTCCTCTGTTGATCGTTTTTTCTCTGCCCTCGGACTCATTTACGACGAGACTGACAGGACTGCTTTAGCCGAGAGTCAGCTGGTGACCTTACGTCAGGGTAGAAGACCGGTTGAGGAATACTGTTCTAATTTTAGGAAGTGGTGCGTAGCTTCTCAGTGGAACGATCCGGCCCTAAGGTGCCAGTTTAGGTTAGGATTATCTGACGCCCTGAAGGATCTGCTGGTTAGCTACCCCTCGCCTGACTCCCTTGACCAGGTTATGGCCCTAGCAGTACGACTTGACCGACGTCTCAGGGAACGTCAGCTAGAACGCTTCAGTGTGCTCCCCTCTGACTTTTCTGCGATTCCCCCCGAGGTCCCGTCTCCTCGCCCCTCCACGGAGGACTCGGAGGTACCTATGCAACTCGGGGCCTCCATGTCCCCTCGACAACGTAGGGAGTTTCGCAGAATGAATGGTCTCTGCTTCTACTGTGGGGACGACAAGCATCTACTGAACACCTGTCCCAGGCGCAAGAATAAGAAGCCGGAAAACTTCCGCGCCTAAGTGATCATCGGGGAGGTCACTTGGGCGCACAGGTATTTCCCGTTAATGTGAAACGCAATAAAATTTTGCTTCCCTTTCAGGTCTCGTTTGCTGGCCGGTCTGCCACGGGCAGTGCTTTCGTGGATTCTGGCTCATCTGCTAATATCATGTCTGTGGAATTTGCTATGTCTCTAAAGATGCCTTGTATTGATTTACCTTATCCTATCCCTGTAGTAGGAATCGACTCAACACCCCTTGCTAATGGTTATTTTACTCAGCATACTCCTGTTTTTGAACTCCTGGTTGGCTCCATGCATTTGGAGCAGTGCTCTGTACTGGTGATGCAGGGATTATCGTCTGATCTTGTTTTAGGCCTTCCCTGGTTGCAGTTGCATAATCCCACATTTGATTGGAATACTGGGGATCTCACCAAATGGGGTAATGAATGTCTTATGTCATGTCTTTCTGTTAACTCTATTTCTCCCCGGGAGGAGGTAAACACACTTCCTGAGTTTGTTCAGGACTTCGCCGATGTGTTTTCTAAGGAGGCCTCCGAGGTGTTGCCCCCCATAGAGATTACGATTGCGCTATCGATTTGGTGCCTGGTGCCAAGCTTCCTAAGGGTAGGATATTTAATCTTTCATGTCCTGAACGTGAAGCGATGAGGGTGTATATCCAAGAATGCCTGGCCAAGGGTTTCATTCGCCCCTCGACTTCTCCTGTAGGTGCTGGCTTCTTCTTCGTGGGGAAGAAGGATGGTGGTCTTAGGCCGTGCATTGATTATCGTAACCTGAATAAGGTCACCGTAAGGAACCAGTACCCACTTCCTTTGATTCCGGATCTTTTTAATCAGGTTCAGGGAGCCCAATGGTTTTCTAAGTTCGATCTACGGGGGGCATATAACCTTATCCGCATCAAAGAGGGGGATGAGTGGAAAACTGCGTTCAACACACCCGAGGGTCATTTCGAATACCTGGTCATGCCCTTTGGGTTGTGTAATGCCCCTGCTGTCTTCCAGAATTTTATTAATGAAATCCTGAGAGAGTACCTGGGTAATTTTCTTGTTGTGTACCTTGATGACATACTGGTGTTTTCCAAGGACTGGTCCTCCCACGTGGAGCATGTCAGGAAGGTGCTCCAGGTCCTTCGGGAGAATAATCTGTTTGCTAAGACTGAAAAATGTGTCTTTGGGGTACAGGAGATACCATTTTTAGGGCAAATCCTCACTCCTCATGAATTCCGCATGGACCCTGCCAAGGTTCAAGCTGTGGCGGAATGGGTCCAACCTGCCTCCCTTAAGGCGTTACAGTGTTTTTTAGGGTTCGCCAACTATTACAGGAGATTTATTGCCAACTTCTCGGTCGTCGCTAAGCCTCTTACGGACCTTACCCGCAAGGGTGCCGATGTCCTCCATTGGCCCCCTGAGGCCGTCCAGGCCTTTGAGACTCTCAAGAAGTGCTTTATCTCGGCCCCCGTGCTGATTCAGCCCAACCAAGAGGAGCCATTTATTGTGGAGGTTGACGCTTCCGAGGTGGGAGTGGGGGCCGTCCTGTCCCAGGGTACCAGCTCCCTCACCCATCTCCGCCCCTGTGCTTACTTCTCTAGGAAGTTTTCGCCCACGGAGAGTAACTATGATATTGGCAACCGCGAACTTCTAGCCATTAAATGGGCTTTTGAGGAGTGGCGGCACTTCCTGGAGGGGGCCAGACACCAGGTAACGGTCCTTACTGATCACAAGAATCTGGTTTTCCTAGAATCGGCCCGGAGGCTTAATCCTAGACAAGCTCGGTGGGCACTATTCTTTACCAGATTTAATTTCTTGGTTACCTATAGGGCTGGGTCCAAGAATATTAAGGCTGACGCTCTGTCACGTAGTTTCATGGCCAATCCTCCTTCCGAGAAGGATCCCGCTTGTATTTTACCCCCTGGTATAATCGTCTCTGCCACGGATTCTGATTTAGCTTCTGATATCGCGGCTGATCAGGGTGCAGCTCCCGGGAACGTCCCTGGGGACAAACTGTTTGTTCCCCTGCAATACCGGCTGAGGGTACTCAGGGAAAACCATGACTCCGCTCTATCCGGTCATCCTGGCACCTTGGGCACCAAACACCTCATTACCAGAAACTATTGGTGGCCTGGGTTGCCTAAAGATGTTAGGGCTTACGTCGCCGCTTGTGAGGTTTGCGCTAGGTCCAAAACCCCTAGGTCCCGACCTGCGGGCCTACTACATTCCTTGCCCATTCCCCAGAGACCTTGGACCCATATCTCCATGGATTTTATCACCGATTTGCCTCCATCTCAGGGCAAGTCGGTGGTGTGGGTGGTAGTCGACCGCTTCAGCAAGATGTGCCACTTTGTGCCCCTTAAGAAGCTACCTAACGCCAAGACGTTAGCTTCTTTGTTTGTGAAACACATCCTGCGTCTCCATGGGGCCCCAGTCAATATCGTTTCTGACAGAGGGGTACAATTTGTTTCCTTATTTTGGAGAGCTTTTTGTAAAAAGTTGGAGATTGATCTGTCCTTCTCCTCCGCCTTCCATCCCGAAACCAATGGCCAAACGGAAAGGACCAACCAATCCCTGGAACAATATTTAAGGTGTTTCATCTCTGACTGTCAATTCGATTGGGTCTCATTCCTTCCCCTTGCTGAATTTTCCCTGAATAACCGGGTCAGTAACTCGTCAGGGGTCTCCCCGTTTTTCTGTAATTTCGGGTTTAACCCTAGGTTCTCCTCCGTCTCCCCTGGTTGTTCCAATAATCCTGAGGTAGAGGAGGTTCATCGGGAACTGTGCACTGTCTGGGCCCAGGTTCAGAAGAACCTAGAGGCGTCCCAGAGCGCACAAAAGATTCAGGCGGATAGTAGACGTTCTGCTAACCCCCGGTTTGTCGTCGGTTATTTGGTCTGGTTGTCGTCCAGGAACTTGCGCCTTAAGGTCCCGTCCAGGAAGTTTGCTCCCCGATTTATTGGACCTTATAAGATCATTGAAGTCCTCAACCCTGTATCCTTCCGTCTGGAGCTCCCCCCATCCTTTCGCATACATGACGTCTTCCATGCCTCCCTCCTTAAACGCTGCTCCCCGTCCTGGTCCCCCTCGAGGATACCTCCTGTTCCCGTTCTCACCCCTGAGGGGGTGGAATTCGAGGTGGCCAAGATTATGGACAGTAGGATGGTCCAGGGCTCCCTCCAGTACCTGGTCCATTGGAGAGGATACGGGCCGGAGGAGAGGACTTGGGTACCTGCCCGTGATGTTCACGCTGGGGTATTGATCAGGTGGTTCCACCTCCTCTTCCCCACTAAACCGGGTCCCCTTAGTAAGGGTCCGGTGGCCCCTCATAAAAGGGGGAGTACTGTTAGGGATCTGCCAGGTACTTCATCTAGCTACACTCCTGGGATTAATCAATCCACACCTGAGGCCAGACCTGTTCGACTGACACCTTCTCCCACCAACCAGGGTGGCAGGCTCAGGAGTGGGAGAGCCTATCGCGGCCTGGTCTCTCGGAGTTAGCTCCGCCCCCTGCCCTTTATTACCTGCCCTGTGCTCTCCCTCAGTGCTTGTAATTCTTTTGGATTCCTGGCCCCACTGCTGCTTGCTCCAGCCTGCTTCTGCCGTGCTTCTGCCTTGCTGCAGTTCTGCTTGACCTGCTTTGCTTGCCCTGGCTTGCTTCTGTCTCCGTGCCCGCTCGGGTGTACTCACTTCGTCCTGGTCCTGACTGTTCGTTCGCCGCCCCGTTTCCTCGTGGCGTTCCGTGGCTACTGCCCCTTCCCTTGCGTGTTCCCTGTTTGTCTTCCTGTGCACTTAGCCAGCGTAGGGACCGCCGCCCAGTTGTACCTCGTCGCCTAGGGCGGGTCGTTGCAAGTAGGCAGGGACAGGGCGGTGGGTAGATTAGGGCTCACTTTCCCTTCACCTCCTTCCTGCCGTTACAGGTTTTATATGTTTTCCTACGTTTTCACAATAAAAAGCCTTTTAGAAAAAAATTACTTGTTTTTGCATCGCCGCATTCCAAGAGCCGCAATTTTTTTATTTTTCAGTCAATGTGGCCGTATGTGGGCTTGATTTTTGCGGGCCAATGTGTAGTTTTCATTAGTACTATTTTGGTGTACATAGGACTTATAGACTAACTTTTATTAAATTTTTTATGGGGGGATTTGCTGAAGACAGACCTGGGGTCTTTGTTAGGCCCCCGGCTGTCATGGAAACCCGACGGCGACCAGCGATTTGTTTGCGGGGGCGCCGATGGGGTTAAACACATTAGATGCCGCTGTCACTATTGACAGCGGCATTTAAGGGATTAAACTGCCGGAATCGGAGCACGTTTCGATTCCGGCAGTTGCAGCAGGAGCCAGCCTGTGTATAACAGCCGTGCTCCTGCCGCTGATCGCGTGGGTACAGTGACAGTACCCGCACCATCACAGGACGGATATATCCATCCTCCTGCGCAAACTAGCAGCTGCAGAGGACGGATATATCCGTCCTTCGGCGTTAAGGGGTTAAAAAGTCATAATGCACACTGCAAGGCCTGATTCAGACAAGCATGTCCGTTTTGCGTCAGTATTTAATGCATTTGAGCTCCGTGTGCCATCAGTGTTTGTTCCATGTGGCATCAGTTTTTAGTGTTGGTGTACATTTTTTTTATTTATTTATTTATTTATTTATTTTCCTCAACATTTTTTGAACAATTGTTGCGTGAATCACAGACAGCACACTGATGATGTCCTTGTGTTGTCCGTGATTTTCACAAACCTATGGACTTCAATGGGCGACGTGGTCTGCAAAAACGTACCAGAATAGGACATGCAGTGAATTTCATGCAACGGAAACACGCTGCATGAAAAATCACGGACGTCGGAATAGCCCCATTGAATTGCATAGGTCCTTGTGCTGTCCATTTTTTTCAACAGACAGCACACAGATGTATACAACGTTTGTCTGAATAAGGCCTAATACTGCTTTATTTCCCAGGTCCAAGCAATGATATTCCAACCTGGGCAAAAATAAATACCCATTCCCTGACCATTTCTAATTGTAGGCACAGGGGTTAACTAAAAACTTCTGGGACCTATAGCAAATTTTAGAATGGGAACCCACTCTCCTGTAGAGCATTTACCAGCTCCATGTGAGACTTAGGCCATGTTCCTACGTGGCAGAATATTTCCGCTGCAAATGTTGGTGCAGATTCGGGGAAATTATGCAACGAATCTGCAGCAACATTTGCATATTTGACAGGTAATTCAGACGTTGCAAATATCACAGCGGACTTGCCACAGATTGCAGTTTTTGCATTGCAAAGGCTGAAATCCGCAGTGAAATTCCGCTTCTTCTCCGCAACATAATGAGCATGCTGCGGAGGGAAAATTCTACACCGCGGCCTAAATGCGGCACAGTTAATTTCCGCAACGCCTGAACTACGTTTCCTAAAAATGTATAGAAACAAATGTTAAAAACGGCCGCTGCAGAATTCCACTGCGGATTCAACAGCAATTCCGCCACGTCTGAACGTGGCCTTAGGGTATGCCCAGACGTGGCTGAGTTCTGCATACTCTGTCCACATCAATGCCGCACAGAATCTGCGTTGCAGATTCTGTTGCGGCTTTGCCTAAAATGGGCATTAAATTGATGCGGACTAGCCGTTGCGTATTGAGGGGAAGAGGGCTTCCCTTCTCTCTATCAGTGCAGGATAGAGAGAAGGGACAGCCCTTTCCCTAGTAAAAGTAACAGAAATTCATACTTACCCGGCCGTTGTCTTGGTGACGCGTCCCTCTCTTGACATCCAGCCTGACCTCCCTGGATGACGCAGCAGTCCATGTGACCGCTGCAGCCTGTGATTGGCTGCAGCCGTCACTCGGACTGAAACGTCATCCCGGGAGGCCGGACTGGAGGAAGAAGCAGGGAGTTCTTGGTAAGTATGAACTTCTATTTTTTCTACAGTTTGATGTATATTGTGATCGGAAGTCACTGTCCAGGGTGCTGAAACAGTTACTGCCGATCGCTTAACTCTTTCAGCACCATGGACAGTGACTATTTACGGACGTCGCCTAGCAACGCTCCCGTAATTATGGGTGCACACACGTAGTCACCCGTAATTACGGGAGCCCCATTGACTTCCTCAGTCTGGCTGTAGACCTAGAAATACATAGGTCCAGCCAGAATGAAGAAATGTCATGTTAGTAAAACCAATACGCTCCGCAGCACACATAACATCTGCGGACTTCATTGCAGAATTTTGACTCTCCATTAAAGCCAATGGAGAAATTCCGCAATGAGTCCGCAACAAGTCCGCTACACGTCCGCAACAGTCAGTGTATGCTGCGGACACCAAATTCCGCACCGCAGCCTATGCTCCGCAGCGGAATTGTCCGCAACGTGTAAACGAACCCAACTAAAAAGCTGTGGAAGGCAATGGAGAAACGTGTACACTGCGGATTTCCGCTGCGGACTGTCCGCAGCAGAATTCCAGAGCAATTCTGCCACGTCTGGTCATGCCCTTAAGTTTCCTAAAAATGCATAGAAACAAATGTAAAAAACGGCCGCTGGAGAATTCCACAGCAATTCCGCCACGTCTGAACCTGCCCTTAGTACAATAGTTTTATCCTGCAGAATCTGACAATAAATGTGTCCAACTGATACATAAAGAATCATGAGAATGAAGGGTGTGATAACTTTGCGGTGCTGCAGAGGAAACCCAAATTTGAGTGGCTGAAACCTTGAAATTAAGTAAAATCCTAATTTTAACTGAATTTCCTGCTTTTGTAGAATAAAATTGTAACTGGATCATGTATCCTTTATTCTGGGGACCGTACATGATCTTTTTATATTCATTTGGATACTCACAAGGCCCTCGGCTTTTCTCCCATAGTTCAGAAACATACTCTCAGTAGAATTGTGTGTATATCCTTGTATGTGCATGTGCTGCGAGAAACAGATTGTATGCTTCAATAGAACAGCGTCGGATGTAAGATAATTAATTGTTTATTACACAACACTACAAATAATGTCAGTAATATATAAGTATAACAGAAAGCGGATAATGAAGTATATCTTTATACATATTCCCATTATAAATAACGTCATTTTTTTTCTAGCTTTGGCACAGAAAGAGTCACACTCAGCGTTGTCTCCACACGTATCACACAAGTAATAATTCGCTATGATTTTGCAGCTTTGTTGTAGGAATGTTGTGGGTCGAAGCAGCACACGGAGCTGGGAATTCCTGGTCTGAAGTCATAATGATGATTACCAATGTTTATTAAAATCACAGGAGGTTTTAGAAGAAGGCTTTTTCTATTTTTTTTAATTACCAACAGCATGGCGGCAGAGGGTCTGTCTGCTCATACCGGGCTTCTGGGGTTTAGGAAATCGAAGTTTCTGATAAGTTTAAATTGTCTGAAATTTTGCTGAAAGGTTTTCTTCCACATTATCAGTTAAGTTTAACCACAAAGCTTTAAAGCCAGGATCACACACACAGTTTTGATGCAGTTTTTCTGGCAGTTTTTGGTTCGGTTCTCGAGCCAAACACAAAAGTGAACACAAAAGATTGGAGACGCATCACTGTTTTCCTTCCTTTTGGGTCCACTTGTGGCTTTGGCAAAAAAAAGAAACAAAAAAACTGCCATAAATACTGCATCAAAACTGTGTGTGTGTGTGTGTGTGTGATCATGGCCTAAACTGGAAAGTATTGTGCATTTTGTGTCTAGTATTGAGAAATGTTCTATATAAACCAAGGACGTAGAAACGCGTTAGGTATTTAATTTTGTACAGTGTGAATGCACACTCTAGTCTCCGGGTGTACAATCTTTGTCAAGTGTCAATGCACACTACTACTAGAGGTTCGGCACTTTTACTGAGGAGAGTGAATGCACACTACCTGTATTTGCTGGTGATCATTTCAGTGGTATGCACACTGTGTCGCAGGTGTTGCCGTTTCGCCATTGAGTGTGAATGCACACTTAGTTTACCATAATCATTTAGTGTAAATAAACACTCTTGCCTAAATGTACAGTCCCTTGTAAGTGTGAAAGTACACTACTACTACTACTACTACTACTACTACTACTACTACTACTACTACTACTACTGCTACTACTACTACTATAGATGCTGCAGTTATCTATGAGTACTTATGCATAAATAATCTATGTGCTGTGACTCATTACAGTGTGAATGCACACTGTGTCGTTGGTGTTGCGTTTCCACTAGAGAGTTCATGCACACTCTGCTAGGTATCAGATCTTTACTCAGTGTGAATGCACTCTTTGCTATTTAGTCCAGGTAGGGACAGGTGTTATATGTTTAAACTAGATATTTGGGGTAGTTTCATAATAATTTATCCTCAGACAGATTATTTTTCAGTATTGGCACCCTTATCTTGTCTTACCTAGCTGTTTAGCCTGGTGTCTATAGAAAATTATTGGCTTATTTAGCCCATTTTAAGGATATGACATTAAAATTATTTTTTAAGCGTTCTTCACTGCTTCACATCCATAGTATGCACTCCCTTATAAAGCAACACAAATATAATGAAATAAAACAAAGACTGAGAGGTCATGTATGGGGTTCATATCTGCTATCAGGATGCAAATCTTTACAGTCCTAATAAGCTGACAAGAAGGAGTCTCCTCAGATATACTGCTACTTACTGCAGAGGCTCTGCTCCTTCCCTGACAAGCAGGTAAGGCTTCGTTCACATCTGCGCTAGGGCTCCGTTACGACATTCCGTCTGAGCTTTCTGTCGGAACGGAGCCCTGACAGACACAAAAAGAAACCATAGGTTTCCATCCCCATTGATTTCAATGGTGACGGATCCGGTGACAATGGTTTCCATTTGTCTCCGTTGTGCAAGGGTTCAGTCGTTTTGATGTAATGAATACCGTAGTCGACTATGGTTTCCGTTTGTGTCAGTCAGGGCTCCATTCCGATGGAAAGCTCAGATGGAAGGTCGGAATGGAACCCTAACAGATATGTGAACGAAGCCTTAGATGTTTCTATTGGCTGCTCGACAGTGAACAGACAATCACTAGGCAGACTCCTGGTTGTTAGCAGTTCAATGGATATCAGCAGCGCTAGATCAAAAGATATATAAATACAAGTAGGTGGGTGCACGCCTTAGGGTATGTTCACACGATTAGCAAAATACGTCTGAAAATACGGAGCTGTTTTCAAGGGAAAACAGCTCCTGATTATCAGACGTTTTTTGAGCAACTCACGTTTTTCGCTGTGTTTATCGCTGCGTTTTTTACGCCACTTTTTGGAGCTGTTTTCAATAGCGTCTATGAGAAAACGGCTCCAAAAACGTCCCAAGAAGTGTCCTGCACTTATTTTGACGAGCCGTCATTTTACGCGCCGTATTTTGACAGCGACACGTAAAATGACAGCTCGTCTGCACAGAACATCGTAAGACCCATTGCAAGCAATGGGCAGATGTTTGCCGACGTATTGGAGCCGTCTTTTCAGGCGTAATTCGAGGCGTAAAACGCCTTCATTACGTCTGAAAAGGGGTCGTGTGCACATACCCTTAGGGACACGGGCCAGTGGTCCCTTGATGAACAAAAAAATGGGAAATCAGACAGCACTCTAAAAGTAAAAGTGTTCCTTTTATTCCCACGTGTGGATCACTTTTACTTTTGGGTGCTGTCTGATCTCCCATTTTTTGGTTGTTAGTAGAGTGACTGAGCATGCGTGACGACCAGTACTCAGTTCATTAGGTGGACAATACTATGTAAGTAAAAACATATTTTACAGCGGGGCTCCAGCCCAAAAAAAATTGGCTATACATTGCAAATGTATAGTCAACTTACCTGCTGCCCTTCTCCTTATTGACCCGGCTTCTGTTTCTGTACGATGGTTACCCGCTTTCCGATATCCAAGATGACTGCCACTGTCTCAGACTTTTCTACGGAGATCTTCTTTGAAAGTCAGGGACAAGCCCCCACCTCCTCCACTGCCCTCCAATGCAGGAGCGCAGATGACGTCAGTGCTGCTGGACACAGGGGCCGACATCATCAGCGCCGGTCCATTAGAGGGCAGTGGAGGGGTTGGGGGCGTGTCTCAGACTATCAAAGAAGATCTATAAGAAAGTCTGAGACAATTACGGCCATTTTGGATGCCGAAAAGCAAGTAAGGTTAGTTGACTATACATCTGCAAAGTATAGCCAATTTTTTTTCTGGACTTGAATGTCGCTTTAACTCTTCACTGGGTCATTTTTTTTAACATCATATACTATAAATAGTAAACATTAATTTTGTTATGATGTATACAATTAATATGATACTTAATAGCCCTTAAACTAACATATGTCTTGTATGCGTTTCCGGTATTGGTAATAAAGAGCAGGTATATTCCCCAATGCGCTGTTACTTCTAATTGTAAAAAGTGAGCCATATGACACTGACAGCACATTGATATGTTAACTTATACTTCTCTTTTCATGGAATGGGAAATCTAAATAATGGTGTGGTCTATATGTCATGTACAAAAATCTACTATACTGCATCATATTATACCATTCTCTACAAAACTATGTTGGGCTAAACTGTACTATTAGTGCATTTAAACTGACGTATGGTTTGGTGACACTGGACACATACAATTGTGAGCAAAACTTATTTTAGAGAATGAACAGATAATGCTCCGCAAATAGTCCTCAGATCAATAAAGGGATTACAGCGACATCTTGTGGTAAGCATGGAGTATATACGTGTAGACATCAATCACAACATTTTATCTTCTTACAGACATGTACACGTCATTTCATATACAGTAAGTATATATATATATATATATATATATATATATATATATATATATATATATATATATATATATATATATTCTCTAACGTAGTATGTAACCTGCTGGTGGATTTGCCTTTGAATTCTCTCAGAGCTAATTATTAAATATCTCCCTCTTGCAAAGATAGTGATTCCAAGAAGTATACAGTAGGGAATTTATATGAAAATGTCGTTTTACCGAAGGTGAGTCTGCACTTTACATATTAGTCACCCAGTTTTTATTATAGTACAATGCAAAAATATAAGAACAAACCTTTAAATGATTACATTTGCAAAAGTGGAACATAGTAAAGCACTTTTACATTGCATTCAGAAAGTATTCAGACTCCTTCACTTTTTCCACACGTTGTTATGTTACAGCCTTATTCTAAAATGTACAATAAATCTACAAACAATATCCAATAATGACAAAGTGAAGTAAGGTTTATCTAAATTTGTGTAAATCTATTAATAATATATTTTTTTAAAAACCTGAAGTTTCACATAAAAAAATGATTAAGACCTTTTTCTATAACACTCAATGTTGAGCTCCGGTGGATACTGTTTCCATTGATCATTGTTGGGATGATGATACAATTTGATTTGGAGTCCACTTGATTGGACATGATTTGGAAAGGCACACAGCTGATCATCGTGCGGTAAAAATGACACGTTCACATTATTCTATGGGTTGATATGATTACAGCGATACCAAATGTATACATATTTTATTGTTTCTACAACTTTTATAAGAAAAAAACTATTTGTTAAAAAAAATGTTTTGCCACATTGTAAGGCTAAGTTCACACGGAGTTTTGGACGAGTTTTTTGCCGCGGAAACCGCATAAAAAAACTCATCAAAAACGGCCCGAAAATGCCTCCCGTTGATTTTAATGAGAGGCGGGGGCGGTTTTCTCCAACGAGCGGTAAAACCGCCTCGCGGGAGAAAGAAGCGACATGCCCTATCTTTGAGCGTTTCCGCCTCTGACCTCCCATTGACTTCAATGGGAGGCAGAGAAAGCGTATTTCGCGGCGTTTTATGCCCGCAGCGTTTTTCACCCGCTGCCATTGAGCGACGCGGTCATAAAATGCCGCAAAATACGCTTTCTCTGCCTCCCATTGAAGTCAATGGCGTGCAGGGAGAGGAAAATCTGCCTCAAACTTCCAAACGGAATTTTGAGGCAGAAATTCCGCCTGCAAAATACTCTGTGTGAACATAGCCTAAAGAGCCATAATGAGGGATTATTTTTTGTGGGGCGAGCTGACGTTTTTATCACTATCATTTTGCAGTACATGTGACTTCATGATGACTTTATATTCCATTTTTTCTGGTGAGCTAAAGTGACCAAAAACAGCGATTTGGGCATTTTTAATTATTTTTTTACAACGCTCTTCGTGCAGGTTAAATAACGTTATAGTGTAACATAGTTACAATATATTGTATAGTGGTTCTGACTATTATTTGTTTTTACATTACTTTAGAGAAAAAATGAGAAAAGGCATTTTTTTACTTTTAATATTTTTTTTGCACATGTCGTTAAGGGGTTAAAGGCACAATACCTGTGAGTAAAAGCAGGTTAGCAACATGTTGGTATAAGGCACAACACAACAGAACATTAGATTCACTCAGCATGCATGGAAACAGAGGACACTTCAAGTGCACTATAGAAAAGTTTGCAGGAATCTATGACATGTAAACAGTATTTGTTCTAAGGGAAAGGACAGCTATCTAGCAACAGCTAATGGGTGCCGATCTCAACCTCCCCGCGTCATCTTAGACGTGTTCATCGGCCGCGGTGTTCTCGCGAGAGCATTGCAACTCTCCTCAGAACTTTTCCAAGGAGGCAAGATGGCTAGCCCAAATCCCCAATAACCAAGAGGCACTTACTAAAGCATGAAAACCTGATCAGTAACGCTATTCGATGCTTTAATAATAATGAAAGGTCAAAACAAGATGAGGTCTAACAGACGTCTGTCTCATCTGGAATGGTTGATAAGGAAGGAATTGAAATCAGCAGAGGCGTAGCTAGGTTCTCCAGCACCCGGGGGAAAGATTCAGTTTGGCGCCCCCCCCCCCAACCTCTTTCCCGACATCTCCTTCCCCCTCACCATGTTTGTTTTCTCTACCAATCGACGTGTCATTTCTTTTCCACATTTCTTTTTATGTAACTCAAGCATAAAAACATTTGTACATTTTACAAGCAATATAGTTCTATACACAACACCAG
The DNA here is from genome assembly GCF_050947455.1 of Rhinoderma darwinii. Lineage (NCBI taxonomy): Eukaryota > Metazoa > Chordata > Amphibia > Anura > Rhinodermatidae > Rhinoderma > Rhinoderma darwinii. The sequence goes on from NC_134692.1 coordinate 52,258,898, forward strand.
AATGGTGCTCAGTACATAAATACAGCCCCAGAACCAAGCTCAATACATATATACAGCACCAGAACCAAGCTCAGTACATATATACAGCACCAGAACAAAGATCAGTACATATATACAGCACCAGAACCAAGCTCAGTACATATATACACCACCAGCACAAATGCAGCTCAATTTAGTGCAACCCCTGACGTATAGATTCACACTAAATTGTTTCCAGCTCCCAGCATGGCCCGAACAATGGTAAGGACATGCTGGGAGATGCTGTTTCACAAAAAAAATAAATCATATCATAATCATACCATCCATCATCTCGCTGCAGATCATACAGTGACTACAGTACTGATTAGAGGCAGGATAAACATTTACATTAAGTGACTCACCGGTGACGTCTCAGATTCTAGTTCTTTTTCTCCATCCGGTCCAGACCTCTATGATGGCTTCTCCCGGTCACAGCCCATTTCTGCAGTTTGCCGCTCACATGTCTTCAGCTTCTCACTTTTCCTACATTTCTACACCTATAAACAAAGATAAAGTTCTCATTATACCACATACTATGACCTTAAATATAATAGCATACCATACACCATACACTGTGTCTCACACACACACACACACACACACCGTGCCCCCTGTAGATAGAGCCCTCTGTAGATAGTGCCCCCATATAGCCCACCCCAGTATAGTGTCCCACATATAGCTCCCCCTATAGTGCTCTACAGATAGCCCACCCCTGAATATAGCCCCCTGTAGATATAGCCCACCCCTGTATATAGTGCTCCACAGATAGCCCACCCCTGCATATAGCCCCCTGTAGATATAGCCCACCCCTGTATATAGTGCTCCACAGATAGCCCACCCATGTATATAGCCCCCACTAGATATAGCCCACCCCTGTATAACGTGCTCCACAGATAGCCCATCCCTGTATATAGCTCCCCTGTAGATATAGCCCACCCCTGCATATAGTGCTCCAAATATAGCCCACCCCAGTATATAGCCCCCCCTGTAGATACAGGCCCACCATAGAAAAAGCCCCCCTGGTAGATAAAGCCCCCCCACGTAGGTAAAGCCCCCCCCTGTAGATAAAGCCACCCCCGTAGATAATGCCACACACTTTTTTATTATGATAAAATAACAAACTATTCAAACTCATCTTAATCCCATTCCCACGCCGTCCGGCAGTAAAGGAGACCTGTTCTCTTCTGCGCAGGTCTCCTGGGGTTGAACGCTTCCCTGTCAATCAGCGCCTTTCAACTACGCAAGCGCCGCAAAGTATCGCACCGCCACACTCGTAGAAAGGCGCTGAATGGCTGGCTGTGGCGGATTAAGTAGACCATAGGCCCTGGGCTGTTCCAAAACTTGGGCCCCTCTTCCCCACCGCCGCGTCTATAGAGAACACCACCTTTTTGTGTAAGCATTGACAAATGGTTGTTACGGTTCCCCTTATCAAAGGGCTGTGTCCCTACATACTGACAGTCTCCCACCATCGCTGACAGTATCACTTTGGGTAGGGACACATCCTCCTGACAATGGGAATGGTAATACACATTTGTCTATTAGCTCTGGGTACACAGAGATATGTAGAATACAAGGATTACCTGCAACAGACATGTCAGGAGAGGAGATCCCCTATAGATCCAGTGACGTCTTCTCTAACGGGAGCCGTTTTCTTTTCTTCTCCATCTGACGCAGACCGTTATGGCAACTTCTCCTGATGAGACATCTTTGCCCATCACTTCTGCAGCCATTTCCAGCCCCTATAGAAACACACACATTTAGACACCAAGGCCCAGAACCATACATTAAAGGGGGTTGTCCGGGCACGGACCGTTTTTTATACTGATGACCTATCGATGTGACCGGACAACCCCTTTTACGTAGACTAATAAATTTGGACCACAGACTAGATTATAGAATACATACAGACCCAGACCTTCTAAACTATTGCAGTCCCCAGACCAGACCTCCTAAACAAATACAGACCCCATCACAAGCACCCTGAATAAATACAGACCTCAGACCGGACCCCTAAATACAGACACCAGACCTGACCCCCTACACGAATAATGACCCCAGACCTGACTCCCTTAATACAGACCTCAGACCAGACCCCCTAAACGAATACAGACCCCTAAATACAGACCCCATAAACTAATACAGACCCCAGACCACACCCCCAAATACAGACCCCCTAAATACAGACACCAGACCTCAAACTAATACAGACCCCCTAAATACAGACCCCAGACCAGACCCCCTATTCTAATAGAGACCCCTAAGCTAATACAGACCCTAGAACAGGCCCCCTAAATAGACCCTATAAACTAATACAGACCCCAGACCTCAAATAAAAACAGACCCCCTAAATACTGACCCCAGACCACTTAAACTAACACAGACCCCTAAATATACAGACCCTAAACCCCTTAAACTGATACAGAGCCCAGACCAGACCTACTAAATACAGACCCCATAAACTAATAAACACCAAACCTCCTAAATACAGTCCCCAAACCAGGCCCCCTAAATGCAGACCCCCTAAATACAGACCCCACACCAGACCCCCTAAATACAGTCCCCCTAAATACAGACCCCCTAAATACAGTCCACCCAAATACAGACCCATTAAACAAATCAATCCCCTTATACTTACAGTCAGTCAGTCTTCTCTGTGGAGTCGCTGCTGCTGCTGCTGCTGGAGCACCTGCGGTCATGTGACCAGCAGGTCTCTAAGCAATAGTAAAAACTTCAGAGATGAGGTCATGTGACCTTATGTCTAAAGGTCCTTTTGCAGGACATATACATTGCAGTTTCGTCACGGTTTTTGCCGGCAAAATCGTGACAAAACTACAATGTACCATGACAATTATAGTGCAGGAGGGGGTGGCGCTGGCACCCCCCTCTAAATTGCGCCCGGGGCACATGCCCTGCCTGCCCCCCCCCCCCCCTAGCTACGCCCCTGGAAATCAGTAGTACACAAGTAAGTATCCTGAGAGTATAAAGTAAAACTCAGTCTTGGAATGAAGCCTCAAAACCAGTATAAATGTCTTGAATTCGTCTTGCGGATGGCTCCTTTGTTTTTGGTTTCTTTGCTGACCTAGAAGATAGAGACATTAAGAAGGCTGCTGCAGGACAACCTTGTTAAGGGAGGTGTATGGGAGAGTCGCTGTTACTGGGTGGCTGTCCTTTCCCCTAAAACAAATACAGTTTGCAGGACATAGATTCCTGCAAACTTTTCTTTGATCTTCGGGGAGACAGCCACCTAGCACCAGCTAATGGGTAGAGTCAGTGGTGTAACTAGGAAACACTGGGCCCCATAGCAAACTTTTGACTGGGGCCCCCTCCCCTGGGTGCCACACACAGCCCGCCCTTGTAGATAGTGCCCCCCTGTAAATAGTGGCATACAGCCCCCTCCTGTAGACAGTGCTATACAGCCCCCTCCTGTAGACAGTGCTATACAGCCTCCCCTTTAGACAGTGCTATACAGCCCCCTGTAGACAGTGCTATACTGCCCCCCCCTGTAGACAGGGCTATACAGCCTCCCCATACAGTGCTATACAGCCCCCTCCTGTAGACAGTGCTATACAGCCTCCCCTTTAGACAGTGCTATACAGCCCCCCTGTAGACAGTGCTATACTAGCTGTCTGGCACAATTATTTTGGGCTCACTGTGTGTGGCGCTACTATTTTTGAGGTAATTATAAGATGACATTAATATTTTATTGAATTAATTTTTTAATTTGTAATGATATTTCTGAAGTACAGTATTTGGGGCACTAGACAATGTAGAAGGTAAAGTAATGAGGGAAATGTGGCAGCAATAGATACAGCATTGGGGGAAGAGGAGGTGGGGACATTGTGTGAAGGGTGCGGAATAGGTGGGGAGGGTGCTGGAAAAGCAAGGACCCAAAAATGCCTCGGCAGCAAACTCTGCAGAGATGAGTCGTGGCTGGAAGTGGTCTTTATAGCAGTCTTAGGGCTCATTTACACGAGCGTGTTATACGTCCGTGCGACGCGCGTGATTTTCACACGCGTCGCAGGGACCTATATTAGTCTATGGGGCCGTTTAGACAGGTGCGTGATTTTCCCGCAGCGTATGTCCGCTGCGTGAAACGCAGTCAATGGGTGCGTGAAAACCACGCATGTCACACGGAAGCACTTCCGTGGGACAAGCGTGATTCGCGCAACAGCTGTCAAAAGGATGAATGAAAACAGAAAAGCACCACCTACTTTTCTGTTTACAAACATCCAAACGGAGTGTCATAATGATGGCGGCTGTGCGAAAATCACGCAGCCGCGCATCATACGGGGCTGACACACGGAGCTGTTAAGTGCCTTTTGCGCACGCAAAACGCCGTGTTTTTTGCGTGCGCAAAACGCACACGCTCGTGTAAACCCGGCCTTAGCCAGAGAAAGAAAAAAAAGGGTTGATTGAAGTACTCTAGTCAAAACCTTTCCCATTACTATGTTAAAAAAAATTGCACCGTTAAATAGCTACAGATGTGTCCTTCCTTACCTTTCCTCTTATTTCAACTTATTCAAGTTGTGTGGTGCGAGATGACCAGCTTTGGAAAAAAAAAAAAAGATTTTGTGATACTTTATCATGAGATGTTTATGCTATATGTATCTAAGTGTGGCCACCCACTGGTTGTGATGTGATTTGTAGCCTCTCAAGGGTTTTGCTAGCATGTCACAATATTATATTGAATTTATTTAATGAGAAATTGTAGAAATTAGTCACATCTGTATTATTGTTTTTATGATGTTCAATTGACTGTGTAGAGATCGTAAAAAATTAACCCTTTAAGGTTGGGGGCTGGTTTGGGCTTAAAAGGGGTTACCTCATGAATGATTTACGTACCAAAAGTCCAGAAATGCTGGTAATTTTTGTTTTAAAGTAATTTAAAGTGTTTCTCATAGATGTTGCAGCTTTTTATTCTTTTCTCTCTTTCCCCCTTGGTGCTGCTGCTAATCTGTGATGCTGATGGAAGGGCTCTGGGCAGAATCAGTCTCCTTCCCCCTCTGGCTGCTGACAATATAGTCCCTTCTCAGGGTTTTCTTACATGGCCTGACATGGGCCGTGTAAGCGAGCGCCAATCAACGAGACAGCTCGTTGATCAGCGCTTGTTTACTCCTTTCACAAGGAGTTATGTTTGGGGATGTGCGATCGTTACTACAATCGCTCGTCCGCATACAATTTCTGTCATATCGGGAGCACGTCTCCCTGTTTACACAGGGAGATGTGCTGCCAACAACGATAATATTTTCTGCTGCATAACCGATGCGATCAGCCGATGAATGAGCATTTGCTTGTTCATCGGCTGATAGTTTCCCTGTTCACATGAACGCTCATTTGCCCGATAACTGGCCCGTGTAAAAGAGCCTTTACGTCCCTGCTGATAGGTAACATTGGAGCCAGAGGAGTAAAGATATACACTGTGTGACATCCACAGTATGCACTAAACATGAAGGGAAGCAGTTTTTTTCCAGTTTAGTGCAATGTGCAGATGTGAGATGTGGGATAGGATCAATGTGCAGATGTGAGATGTGGGATAGGATCAATGTGCAGATGTGAGATGTGGGATAGGATTAATGTGCAGATGTGAGATGTGGGATAGGTTCAATGTGCAGATGTGAGATAGGATCAATGTGCAGATGTGAGATGTGGGATAGGATCAATGTGCAGATGTGAGATGTGGGATAGGATCAATGTGGAGATGTGAGATAGGATCAATGTGCAGATGTGAGATGTGGGATAGGATCAATGTGCAGATGTGAGATGTGGGATAGGATCAATGTGCAGATGTGAGATGTGGGATAGGATCAATGTGCAGATGTGAGATGTGGGATAGGATCAATGTGGAGATGTGAGATAGGATCAATGTGCAGATGTGAGATGTGGGATAGGATCAATGTGCAGATGTGAGATGTGGGATAGGATCAATGTGCAGATGTGAGATGTGGGATAGGATCAATGTGCAGATGTGAGATGTGGGATAGGATCAATGTGCAGATGTGAGATGTGGGATAGGACCAATGTGCAGATGTGAGATGTGGGATAGGATCAATGTGCAGATGTGAGATGTGGGATAGGATCAATGTGCAGATGTGAGATGTGGGATAGGATTAATGTGCAGATGTGAGATGTGGGATAGGATTAATGTGCAGATGTGAGATGTGGGATAGGATCAATGTGCAGATGTGAGATGTGGGATAGGATCAATGTACAGATGTGAGATGTGGGATAGGATCAATGTGCAGATGTGAGATGTGGGATAGGATCAATGTGCAGATGTGAGTTGTGGGATAGGATCAATGTGCAGATGTGAGATGTGGGATAGGATCAATGTGCAGATGTGAGATGTGGGATAGGATCAATGTGCAGATGTGAGATGTGGGATAGGATCAATGTGCAGATGTGGGATAGGATCAATGTGCAGATGTGAGATGTGGGATAGGATCAATGTGCAGATGTGAGATGTGGGATAGGATCAATGTGCAGATGTGAGATGTGGGGTAGGATTAATGTGCAGATGTGACGTGCAATTTTCTGTGTACTGAGCTTATTTCTAGTACTGTATTTGTGTCTTGAACTTGGTTATGGTACTAATGATCTTGGAAAATATATCTGACATTTCTATTAACATGCATTAATATGTATTTATATTCCACATACGTTGTTTTTGGAATATTGTAATGATTTTATTTGCTTAATAAAGACGGGATATTTTTCCACGGCGTGCTGCACCGCAGGCACCCAGCACACATATCTGTATTAACCAACTGTTGTTTAAAATGTTTAATCCCATTCCTGCTTGCTTGCAATCTAGATAACAAGAAGTAGTATTATTTTAATTTCAAGGTAGCAGTGGGCCCCATTACCTGCTGGGACCCCTATGCAGCTGCATAGGTTTCACATATGGTATGTCCGCCACTGGTTTATACACTTCCATACCCTCATTAAGGGCGGATTTACACGATTTTCACGTGCGTCGCACGGACCTATGTTAGTCTATGCGGCCGTGCAGACAGGTGCGTGATTTTCACGCAGCGTGTGTCCGCTGCGTGAAACGCACGACATGTCCTATATTTGTGCGTTGTTCGTTCATCACGCACCCATTTAAGTCAATGGGTGCGTGAAAATCACGCGCAGCACACGGAAGCACTTCCATGGGATGCGCGTGATTCGCGCAACTGCAGTAAAAAGTATGATTGAAAACAGAAAAGCACCACGTGCTACAAACATACAAACAGAGTGTCATAATGATGGCGGCTGCGCGAAAATCACGCTGCCGCGGATCATATGGTGATGACACATGGAGCTAAGTGCCTTTTGCGCGCGCAAAACGCACACGTTCGTGTAAATCCGGCCTAAATCGAGGATACTTACTAAGCAAAATGTTCTAGAATTCTGTCGCAAATTGCAGCAAAAAGTGGTGTATTGGGTGTGAGCCAAATTGACAAAATGTTTTAGAAACTTTTAAACACTTTCCTTGACCGTTTTGAAAAGTGTCTAGAAAATGGGTGTGGCTAAGAAGAGATAAAAAAATGTGCCAGGTTTATTAAAAGGCACATAATTTGGATGTAAAGTACACCAGTCAAGAGGTGGCGTAAAAAAGAGAAAAGTGTCTAATCAAACAGCAAACGCCATTGTGATCCATTTTGCACAGTTTCTGCCTCTCGGGTGTAAACAGTATTAACCCCTTCCTTCCACAGCCGTTTAATTTTTTTTAAAAACAAATTCTCCCCGCCTTCCAAGGGACAAAACTTTTTCATTTTTTTGTGGGATGAGCTGAGGTTTTTAATGGCAGCATTTATTGTACCAAATAATGTACTGACAAATTGGAAAAAAAAATCTTTGTGGGGTGGAATGGAAAACAAATTCCGTCCATTGTTTTTTTGAGTTTTGTTTTTACTGCGTTCACCGTGTGGTAAAAATGACCCGTTAACTTTCTTCTGCGGGTCGATACGATTACAGCGATATCAAATATATAGTTTTTTTTAATGTTTTACTACTTTTAATTTAGTAACATTTTGTTAAAAAAAAAAGATTAATTTTGCCATATTCTTAGACCCATAACATTTTTATTTTTTTGTTGATGGAGCTGCATGAGGGCCTGTTTTTTGTGGCTCTAGTTTTTAATGGTACCATTTTGAGGGGCATACGACTTTTTGATCACTTTTTATTTCATTTTTTGCGGAGGTAAGGTGATCAAAAAAACGCAATTCTAGTGTTTTTTAAAAAAAATAAAAAAATGTTTTGTGGTGTTCACCGTGCAGGCTAAATAATGTTAAACTGTAATAGTTCGATACCATTTATGTTTATCTTTATTTACTTGTTTTTACATTACTTTAGGGGGTAATGGAGTGGTGGTCGAGCATGTGCCCTGCCTCTCCATTCAAACGCTATAACATTGATGGAAACTGCCGAACACGGCGCTCAGTGCCTTAGACATTAAATGAATCTGAAGGCGCTTGCTCAAACACCGCTCTATTCAATTACTCCTGGCTGCGGGCTTGCGACTGGGAAGAGCGGGAGACAAGGGACCCCCGTTCTGACGATCAATGACCCCTCCAATCTTTTAGTTATCAGCTATTCAGTGGATAGGTGATAACTTGTAGTATCCGTAATAACAATTTTTTTCAATGAGCTATAGGTACCCCAAAATGGTACCATTTAAAAATATAACTTGTCCCGGCAGAAAATGCAACAAAGGAGAAAAACGCAAAAAATCAATGTGATTTATAGGCGAAACAAAGCCGTGTCGTTAAAGCTGGATTCACACGTCCATGTTACGTCCGTAATGGACGGAACGTTTTTCGGCCGGAAGTCCCGGACCGAACACAGCCGGGCTCCTAGCATCATAGTTATGTACGACGCTAGGAGTCCCTGCCTCTCCGTGGAACTACTGTCCCGTACTGAAAACATGATTACAGTACGGGACAGTTGTCCTGCAGCGAGGCAGGGACTCCTAGCGTCGTACATAACTATGATGCTAGGAGCCCGTTCGGTCCGGGACTTCCGGCCGAAATACGTACGTCCATTACGGACGTAACATGGTCGTGTGAATCCAGCCTAAGGGTTAAAACATAGTGAATATTATTCCAAGGAGGAGTTTATAAGCTTCACCAGACCACTGCATTAGGGATTTACTAGGTCATTACAGTGTTGTCTTTGTATATTTAGCACTTGTGCTTTGTTTGAAATGTCCTAAGGTTATTTTTTATTTCCAGTAGAGGGCGCTGCTGCACAAAGCAGGACTGTGCAAACCATAGAATGTGAATTTCAGGAAGGGATGTTGCAATATACTCATGATAGGGCTTAGTATTTAACTTTCACTGCATGTATAACAAAATTATGTTTTTTAATTAAGTTTATTTGTACTGCTCTCTAAATGTACCATTTTATATACCTTATAATGAATGCATGCATTAGTAATGAACGCCTGAAGAAAGTGTGACCCGTAATGACGTCAAAAATCGGCCGACACTCGGACCCTGTCGTGTGAATAGACCCTTACATAGGACTGCAGGTAACATCTACATTGTCTGTACTCATAGAGTTATCACTGTGTTATCTGTGGTGTTACATAGGACTGCAGGTAACATCTACATTATCTGTACTCAGGGTTATCAGTGTGTTATCTGTGGTGTTACATAGGACTGCAGGTAACACTACTACATTATACCTTAACTCTGGATGAATAATCTATTATTCAGCAAACGCTTCCGCATTTTTGTTAGGTTTCAAACTGTGGTAATTAGGTTTTAAAATACACTTATATTTTTTTATAATATTTTTTGCAAATACTTATCATCATTCCTTTTGCTAGCAAACCCGTGTAACGGGTTTTCTATACTAGTACATATATAAATACATATGTAAAGGAGCCTATAAAAAAAAGTTCCATGAAAGAAGGTTGTAATGCCATGCTCTGTGCGATATTTGATCTGCCTGAGGACCTTGAAATTGACTATTCTATGAAACGCCAATCATGACGTAATTTGGAGATTCTAGCAGGGAATCCCTTTCATCCAAGATTGCTCCTTCATCATCACAGTGCTGCCATCCTCTCTATAGTAGATGTCTGTCTTAGACAACCCCATTACATATGCCCTGGTATAGGCCTGTGCAGCGAGCACCGATCAACGAAACATCATTGATCGGCGCTCGTTTGCTCCTGTCACACGGAACTATGGAGTGGGACGAGCGGTCATTACTCTGATCGCTCGTCCCCATACGTTATTATCATGTCGGCAGCGCGTCTTCCTGTTTACACAGGGAAATGTTCTGCCGACAACGATAATATTTAACTTTTTTAAAACGATACGACCAGCAGATAATCGAGCGTTTTCTCGTACATATGCTGATAGCTGCCCTGTTTACACAAGGCAATTATCGGCAACGAGCGTTCTATGAACGCTTGTTTGTCCGATTATCGCCCGATGTAAAACCCCTTTTATTTGTAAAATACGTGGACAATCCATTGATTTCAATAAAAGCCGTTGAATTCCTTACTTCTCTTGCAGTGTCGCTGCAAAAGAAATGAATACTCACTGGTCGCTTCCGTAATTGATACTAGCGATATTAGCACATTGTCAAGGGTCCATTTATGTAAAAAGGGGTCATCCAAACAAGAGGTGGACCTGGAGCTTAAAGGGAGAAAGGGGGCATCCACCAAGTCAACCAGATAAGCCAAATAAGTCTAGCGACACCCACCCCTGTATATAGCCCCCCTGTAGCTATAGCCCACCCCTGTATATAGTGCTCCATAGATCGCCCACCCCTGTATATAGCCCCCCTGTAGATATAGCCCACCCCTGTATATGGTGCTCCATAGATAGCCCATCCCAGTATATAGCCCCCCTGTAGATAGACACCCCCCATAGATAAAGCCCCCCCTTGTAGATAAAGCCCCCCCGTAGATAAAGTCCATCCCCCCGTAGATAAAGTCCCCCCCGTAGATAAAGCCCCCCGGCGAAGATAAAGTCCCCCCGTAGATAAAGTCCCCCTTGTAGATAAAGCCCCCCCCCCCCCCCGTGTAGATAAAGTCCCCCTTGTAGATAATGCCCCCCCCTGTAGATAAAGCCCCCCCTGTAGATACAGCCACACACTTTTTTATTACAATAAAAAAAACGGTTCAAACTCACCTTAATCCCGTCCAGCAACCATGGAGACCTGCTCTCTTCTGCGCAGGTCTCCTGGGGGTTGAACGAAGCTTCTATGAAAGGCACTGATTGGCTGGGCTGGATGACTTTCCCTGTCCCTCAGCGCCTTTCATCGACGGAAGCGCGATAGCGCTTCTCTGGTACAAAAGAGCTGAATTGTCGGGAACGGAACGGAACCGGCTATTCATTGCTTCTAATAGTACCTGTGTCCTATAGACACAGGTACAATTATAGTGCAGGAGGAGGTGACACTGGCGCCCCCCTCTAAGTTGCTCCCGGGGCACATGCCCCGCCTGCCCCCACCCCTAGCTATGCCCCTGCTTTGACCCCAGACTTGAGACCCCCTTTATGCATTGGTGCACACAATGTCCTGACCTTGTATATGCCGCCACACATAACATCCTGGAACTACCCAGTGTCAGGATCTTGTGTGCCAGGCCCTGAAGAGCTTGATATGGCATGGGGGCCTGTAAGCCTGGTCACAACTGAAAACACTTTTGGATGTTTTAGCAGGGAAGCCCTATCACACTAGATTACTCATTAATCATCACAGTGCTATCATCGTCTTTACAATGGTGGTGAGACTTTTTTTTTTTCAACCATTCTTTATTTTATTTACTTGTGTGCTTTAGGTTATTGTTTTGTTGCATCATAAAACATCTCTTGAGCTTGAGGTCAAGGACTGGTGCCCTTACATTGTCCTGTAAAATGTTTTAAAACACCTTTGAATTGCTTGTTCCCTTAATGATCACAAGGAGTCTAGGCATTTTATTTCTTTAGTAATGTTTTAGTGGTTTTATTCCCTACACCAGCATTATTTAGTCTCGTGAACTCACCAAATAGTCTGAGATACAACCTGCCCCTATAAACTCTTTGCCAGCTTTTCCTGCCATCCACTCATCTTGTGTAATTAACACATTCATACAGTAGTTCAAAAAGCTTCTAGCTCCCCCCGGGCTGTACAGACTATTAATTACGCTCTTGATTATGTAGATAGCGTATAATTGTACTTGTATCAAGTGTTTGGAATCTTGAGTTCTTCATTAGGAAAATGAAACCCGGCAACCTTTCTAGTTAGTAGAAGGGATCTCCGGTTCTTAGAACGTACAATGAATGTATTCAATGTCACTGATTCTTGGTTATACCACCTATACATTATTATTACAGTATTTTCCATTCCTTGTTATGCTACCTGTTATGCAGCTTATAATAAGCTGGGCTGTATTGCGGTGTTGGCTTTGGCCAGATTCTACTCATTCTCATTACTATTATTCTTTCCCCCACTTTTCTAGTGTATTTTTTCATTTGTGTATTATTGTATGTATTATTGATCCCCTTTTATGGGTGGTTTCGTTATTGTATTATGCTTTTTGTGTGATGCAATTGTCTGTGTTCTCTTCACATATGCTTTTTTTTTATATGCATAATGACTGGTGACACATATTTCTTTTGAGCACTTTATTCAGGGAACTTTATATGGTATAGAGAGTATTTAATTTTTTGTATAATTGGTCTCATCCCTCATTTTGGGTTCTGATCGCAAGAGAGTCACATTATTGCCTGTGACCTTCATTTGATCTCCCTTGTGTTCTTAGTAGTGTTTCAATTGTATTGTTTGCAGGCGTGTGTATATATATATATGTATTTTGAATTATTTATACACATGGGTGTGGATATCTTTTTTTGGGTAGTCGCTTTTCTGGTAATTTTATAGAATACCAGACTGTCTCCATTAATGTCCACCGCCGTTCCCTTAAGTGATCAAACTTCCTGGCAGGACTGGCTACAGATGTATGTGAGACCTTGGGCAACATGGTCACAGTGGGCCTCCTGTCGACCCCACTCTTGGTTTGGCAATTGTAAAGCATATTTAGTCAGATTGCAAGAAGCTCCTCAAGCCACATAGGCCCAAGTTTGCCTCCTGTAGTCCCAAAAATAATGATTGGACACCAATTACACAGAGCAAAAATGTAGTCTCTGAGCTGAGGTCTTAGGACTGTGGTAGTAGGGTTAGGCTGGATTCACACGAGGTCATTACGTCCGTAATTGACGGACGTTTTTCGGCCACAAGTCCTGGACCGAACTCAGTGCAGGGAGCCGGGCTCCTAGCATCATAGTTATGTACGATGCTAGGAGTCCCTGCCTCGCTGCCGGACAACTGTCCCTTACTGAAAACATGATTACAGTACGAGACAGTTGTCCGGCAGCGAGGCAGGGGCTCCTAGCGTCGTACATAACTATGATGCTAGGAGCCCGGCTCCCTGCACTGTGTTCGGTCCAAGACTTGCGGCCGAAATACATCCGTCAATTACGGACGTAATGACCTCGTGTGAATCCAGCCTTAGACTCACATTTATGCTTTTATGTTCATGCTCAGTGTGGAAACAATAATTACAGTTGTTAATGTCAGCGAAACAACTTTACGTATGAAACTCTACAGGCACGTAGGAGCATACATCAGGAGATTTTCCCAATGTGTACGCTGACAATACTCTACAATAGTGGGATGAATAGAGCCTTAGTTTACACATACACCCATCTCTATGGACGTGCTGCATACATCTTGTTTGATATACATGCACCACACAATATTCCAGCCAGGGTCCCCGAGAGCTTAGTTCAGGAATCAGGTTTTCACTACATGTATATTGAAGAGATAACTTAGAGGGTTTTTTTTAATATGGAATCAACTTCAGAAATGTATCCAATTTATTGATCATGTAAGAAGTTTGATTAACAAATTAACAGCATATATAATTATATTAATTCTCACACTTAAAAGTGATATAATGCACAATATTGCCTGTGGATTGTAACAATCAGACGGTATGTGCTAATGGAGATGGTTGTGGGCCCCTCATACTGCTCCCTCCACAGACCATCTGTCCTTTAGATAACATCACGTCCGGTATAGATTGCTCTGCACCACTGGCCTGTAGTCACATTACAGATAAGCTCCATAAAGATTATTTACTATAAGCTTGGAGATGGTAGTAATGCTGGAATACACAATTACATTGTGTGGAAGTAATAAGTAATATAGCCTCAAATGTAAAACTGAATCAGGTTAGATGATGCTGGAGAGGCGAGACATCCATCACAGAGGTAAAGCACAAGTACTCAACAGCAGCGCAAAAAAGCTGCCTTAGGCCAGTTACACACAATTCGTTCAGCCGCTTTTTTTTAATTGTATTTTTTTGGGCTAAAACATTAAAGCCAGATGTTAGTTGAAAGTCTATATTAAAATATCTATATAAACAGACATTTGGTTTGTGCTTTTTGTGGAGTCAGTTATAAAAAACACACAAAGATGAAGGAAAGATCACAAATTAAAAAAACGCATGTAAAAGCTGCCCAAAAAAAATATGTTCTTCAAAAGTATTTTTTTACATGATTTTAAAAACGCTACAAAAAAAATCCCAGTGTAAAGGAGGTCTTACACCTGAATCACACACTGTACTGAGCTATCCTGAGAGCGGTACTCTTTCTCCTTCCTCCTTGTGCTGGGTTACAGTATGCTATGCGGCATAGAATGCCATCATTCTGTACATGCAGGATCATATGTCTTTTAAAGGTATACATTATAATGTACTATAGATCCCTATTCTGCGGGATCAGTATAGACTAGACAAGGAATTCTACTGACATGCATACATATATACATTTCCTTGGATGTAGACCACATGTTGCATATTTTCAAATCCGTAGTATGCCTATTATGTCTCGCAATTCCCGAAGATCTTTACTGTGGATAGCGAGTGAAGTTGGGTGAAAAACTCTGCTCGGTCTGCACAGCTGCCTTCCTAACTAAATGAAGAAGAATATGACCTCCTAATATCATCACTATGGGACCTATCACTTCTCTGAAATCTACACTAATAGATAGTTCATAGGTATATAAGAACTTTATTATTATACGTTATCTTAAAAAGAAAAATGTGCACTTTCCATATAGTCATATCCCGTGAGATTTTGACTGCACATCTCAGAAAAGCACATTCTAAGCATATAGTCACATCGGTGGTTCAGTTTTGTTGGTTAAGAGCCTTCCTACTTGATGCATTGCTGTCTATGCAATGAAGCTGGGAAGGCAATTTTTACCTTTTTTCCAGGCATTCACTTCCAAAGGGAATGACAACTGAAAATCTTCTTTGCCCTGCGTATTCTGTGGTCGTCACCGAATCTCCTTCAGGCTACTACCCGTAAATGATGTAATGTTATTGCCAACCAATCCTCTCTTTCCCTTCTTGCAGTGCACTAGTATTTGTTCATTTCTTGTGACATGCATGCTGCTGCATAGGCACAGTCTGCCACCTCTCCTATGCATTTTCCGATGCCTTTGCCCTGCACCTAATCTATATAGCTTTAGGATCTGTTACACTGCTCTGGCAATACCTCCATAAGTATTGCCAGAGCAAGGCATTTTGGGACATCTAGTTACCAGAGCTACAACCTGCAGACTGATTTCTAGAATCAAGATGTTTGTAGACAGAGGTGGGGTTATCTTCTAAAAATTAGAGCTGCATGAGGTAGATTATAACTCCGTGGGCTAGGTTAGGATAGGGGTGGTTTCATTTTCCTGCTGGAGCTTCCCTTTAAGAAACAATTTTCTTGAAACATTGAGTCTGTTGGGTGAAATATTCTGCATAACAACTTCCAGATTTGTAGCTACTTCATAAATAAATACTCCCAAAATCAAAATATTTCATTTTACTTCCAAACCAGTTATATATTATACTTGACAATGTAGGAATTAAGTGGCAAATAAAGAACATACAAACTTCTCAAGAACCTGTCCATTTTGATAGCTTGAATGCAGCAACATAAGACAATTGTATAGATGTTTGAACACGGTTGAAAAGAAGTGGGTGTTTGCTTGCCACATATTATTGTGCCTTTCAATTATTCTCTTCAATGACTGTCTCACATTCTACTAAAATGTGCAAGCAGAACTCCTCAGGATCTATTTTTAAAGGAGCATCCTTCTTCCATTCCAGGAAAGTGACATGGAACAACGAAGTAAGTAGGACAGCTGTCATGGGACAACAACAGACCCCTGCATCCTGTTACCTCCTGCTCCAGATACATGCTGCGCTTCTTTATGTCACATGTTTAACCCAGGTCTAAAATGAAATGAGACAAATACAAACAGAACTCTCATTACAATACAGAGGAGATCCTTTATCCCTGGTTCAGATAATGCAGTTTTGCTTGATCACATTTAAAACACCTAGGTGGAATGTAACAACATTTCTATGCCAGTTTTAGGGCGTAGAAAAGTTGCAAACAGCTCAAAAGTCGCATGAATTTGCGTGCGCCTCCTAATAAATTTGTTGTATCTCACTCCACATGATAAAAAAAAACAGTGCTCAAGGATGCTCAAACGTGATATGAACCTAGCCGTGATGTGAGCGGCATTGATGCGGCCAACAGCAGCGTGTTGCTGCCGGTAAAACAGCTGTTTACTTGCAAAATTGTGCAGCAATTAATGAAAACACCGTTTATGGCAGCACAATTTTGCAGGTAAACAGATGTTGTACCCGCAACAACGCACAACCGTTAATAAGCAATTTGACAGTCGTGCCGAAAAGGGCACCGGCGCTGCTATTGGATGCATCACATCTGCGTCAATGCCGCCCCAGGGGGCCTTATCCTTGGGCTGGGTTACCACATAGCCTAAAGGCTGCAGAATTTTCGTCTGGATTTTCTGAGCGGAAATTCTGCAGCGTTTCGAACATAAATTGACGTGCTGCATATTAAAAATCCATACACAAACTAAATTTTTGCAGGTCTTTTATGCAGGTTTTCACTGCAGCATGTGGATGAGATTTCCAATTTGCTGCGGATCCAACAAAAAATTGCAACGATTCCACAGCAAAAATCCACGCTGTAGGTCAATTTATAAACGTTTTCTCTGCAGATCTTTTTCACCAGATGGATGAAATCGAATTCTCATCCATTATCCCACATAAACATATTTTACCAATTGTCCAGACGTTTATCATAACTGTTATGTAATATACATGTATAGATATAAGGCAGTTGTATACAGTCAGCGCCCAATGATGTAATCTACTCATGTTATGTTTCTTGCCGAATTGTGTGTCTTCTTTCTTCACAGTGGTTGTTGGCAGCACTTTAATAACTTGTGCTAAATGAGCTAATGTATTAATGACGTGCAGTATTTAACAGATGCTGATAAGACTACGCCACATCAGGCAATGGAAAATCTGTCAAAATGGCAAGGAGATGTCTGACTGCATTTTTAAAATGTTATGTTATGTTGACATTTAAACGTTGGAATGATTCATCGCTTATATCACCGTGTATATATTAAATTATATGGATTATCAGCCATCCGCATCCATGTGTATAAATACAAAATGGCACCAGTAGTGCTTGTCACATTTTTTTCCCCAGTGTAGTTAAAGGGGTATCGGGTTTCAGCAGAAAAGTTATGGAAAATTCTAATATACTTTGTTTATAAATAACTCATACTTTTCAAGATCTCTGCTTTTAGTCATTGAATGGGAAACTTCAATGCCATAAATGTCTAATTGATGCGGGTACCAGCTCTGGGACCCGTACCATTCTTTTCCACTGCATTCAGGTGGAGAAGCAGCGCACAGCAGGACAGGTGTCCGGAAACAGCTGAGCTAGCCTATTTCTGTAACTACCATATAAGTGAATAGGAGTTAGGGCTTGTCAACACGTAATGGAATTGATGCAGAAAATTTCTGCAGCAATTCCGCAGAGACTAGCAGTAATTCCGCCGCAGAAAAAGCGCACCATTTCCTGTGTTTTTCTGCAGAAAATGGTGTGGAATTTGCTGTGTTTTTTTCAATGCTGGGAGATGCTGATATCTCCTCTGAAAAACGCAGCAATTCAGTCCACTTTCCGCAGCAGCAATTGATATGCTGCAGTACTGAAAATACGCACCGAAGGTGAATTTCTGGACGGAAATTTTTACGCAGCGTTTGATGAGCTTTAATAATTCTCTCCCACTTTGCTGCTACTGTATTCTGCTGCATATTTTCCGGACAGCAATTCCGGACAGAAAACACACAGCAATTCCCCTACGTGTGGATAAGCCCTTATGGAAACAGCGTAGCACAGCCATCTCAGCTGTTTCCAGAAACTTGTCCTCTTGTGCACTGCTTCTCCTAACACAGCCAGTCTTTAGGGTGAAACGCGTGAGGTGGTGGTCCTTTGCCACACCTGACGTAGTCATTCTCCATTCCCCACTATGTCTCAGGGTATGTTTTCATTATTATTTTTATTGTGCCACCTTGTCATCATGTGATAGGGGGGGAGCGAGTACTTCCTGTTTGTTCACCTTACTACTGTTTTGAGTAGGTGGTTGTAGGATATCTATCACAATACCTTGTTTTTCTCACAACTACATAGTATATGCTATTGGGTATTTAACACTGTGGTTTGGTTATTTCGGTTCCGCATATAGATTAGTATTGGGGTTATTTAGTGTCAATTGTCGTCCGATGGTGACTTGTTCTGTTGACCACCAGGTATTTACCATCTTACCTACCCAGTTTTTCTCTCTGTATGGTCCTTTTAACAGTCTCTTATATATTTTCTTGATATTTTGAATTGTTGTTCATTATATCTAATAAAGATTTTCTATTTTTATTCCCTGCTCTGCCATAGTATTGAATTGTATCTGCGTCCTGAGGATGTGGCAGTCAATGCCCGATGCAAACGACGTCACTAGTATGTAAGGGCCTTCCGGCCTTGGTCACAGAGTGGGTTTCCAGGCTACCCCTTACTGTTACTGTAGTAACAGGGGCTCGTGTAGTTTATTACATACGCTCCAGTTACTACAGTAACAGTGGATAGACGTGGTGTGTGGGGTCGTGGGCCCCAGCTTTAGGCAACTGCAGATAATATTATGCACTAGTGGCACAAGGCATTTCATATAGTAGCATTACTAGAACTAGGAACTGGGTATATATCACTGGAAGTTAACTCTAGGGTAACAGCCATATCAATTGGTCATATTTCTAATAGGTATTTTCCCTCTTAATATACAATGTGGCTCTACTCTATCTGTCACAACATGCAGTAAACCAAGACCTTTCCGTGCTGTAGGTTCTATGATTGGTGGTGGTGGGGGGGATTTGGTAACAGTCGATGAAGCCCTTGGAGAACCGGTAACATAATACTAATAATGTTTGCTCATTTTATAGCACCCTGTTATGGAGTTTTCAATCATCCTTAGCCTGGTGGTGCCATTTCCTAATACTGGTCATCCAATGGCGCAATGTCAGGCCCCTAGTGCTCCTGTGGCATTAAATCCAAGACATAGTCTGCGAATTCCCATCAAAGTATCAATGATTAAAAGTTGAAAATATCACACAATCCACTTTTTATTTTGTCGATAGTTTTATTTCCCAGTAATGTGCAAAATAACATGTTAGTGTTAATCATAAAACAAGGATAAGAATAAATTAACCCCATCACTGCCAAGAAATCTGTTAATGTTAAGCAGACCTTGAAGGACACAAAGGTATTAACACAAATATAACTGAAAAAAATAAGAACAAAATATTAAATTATCACTTCAGTTCAGAAGGTTAGCACATTCTATCTCTCAATCAAATACATTAAAAAGGTAGCTTTTCAAAATAAAAGCCGTGCTCTTCAATAAATAGATTTGTATTTCATCTTGCTTAGAGAACATACAGCCCCAAAAACCCTTCTGAAGCCAGGTGAGAGGCCTATGTCCTTATTTCCAAGCAGGTCCTGTTCCCATCGAGACAAAACATTGGGGCAGATTTACTGCTGTGTTTGGGTATAGAATGTGTAGAAAAATGCACCAAATTTTGCCGCAGTTTTGAGCAATTTTCTCGATAATTGGGTGTAAATTACCAGAAAGTGACATGGTTAAAAATGCGCCAAAGTGCGCCAAAAAACTGGCACAAAATTCTAGCACAAAATAAGGTAAATCAAGAGTGGTATAAGGAAGCGAAAAAAGTCTAACAGGTCATACAAGATGCGCCAAAATTATCCTACATCATGCACCACTGTGATAAATTTGGTGCATTTTGTGACAGCCTGGTTTTCGTTTACGCTGTGTAACTATTAGTCAGCATTAGTATATGTGGGTCATTGTATTAGAATATCCCTTTAACCTAATTAGGCAGAACTCACAACTAGTAATAAGAATCTACTATGCTGCCATCTTGTGGGAAGGGATTTGGTTTGAAATTCGCATCAACCTTGGTTACGTGTTCTTCCTCCTGGCATCAAAATAGTTGAATGAGCACATTAACATTACACTCAAGCAAAGTACCGAAGAGACGTAGATAGTCAGAGGCAGGAGCTAGAACTACACACAATGAATTCTACTCTATTGGGTGTTTAACACCATGACAGGTTTACATCAGAGTAGAACGCTGTACTGCATATATATATTTGTCTGCATTGTCAATCATAGGTGCAGGACACGGTTATATACCATAAGAGTACCCATCTACTGATCTACCAAGCAAAGATTCAACAGTACAGTTGTCCATTGAGTATAACTTGACAAATCATGGGTTTCATCTACTTTGTCCTAAACTTTTATTCTAGAATAAAAACGATGCGAGACACAGGTCATCACTATTAGGAGCTCGCTACATAAATGAGCTGCAATTTCGATGACTACAGATTGAAAGATTTCCAATTACGGATGGCGGAGCACAATGTTGGTACACACTACAAACCATCAACACTGTATTTTGGGCATCAAATAATAAATGTTGTTCAGCGCTAGCAATATTGGTCTGGACAGCTGATCTTATTATTAAAATTAAAAATAAGACTCCTCTTATAAAGACTGCCATATGTGTGTATAGTTCCCAGTTCATGGCCATGGACCAGTCAGCACAAGATACAGTAGTTTCACAGATTGATTTATGTCTGTAGGAAATGGTAAGGATCATGTGAAGCGGTTAATCTGCCTTTCAATCCAAGTATTCTCACAATTCTATTGCCTTTGTAGGATCTGCAATGCATGAACGAAGACGTGTGATGACTTCCAATTATATAGATCTCATTTTAAAATGTTCCCCAAAGGTGCACCATCCATGGGGTGAGGACTTTGCCTAAGGTGGCACCCTAACCCTACTGCAGGTGAGCATAATTTTAGCAGATGTACAGTCTACCCTTGCACTTTCCCATATGTAATTTATGCAGAAGGTGGACACCATTTAATTTACCCTTGTTTAGAATAACAATAAAAGTAACACCAAAAGTAATGTGATATTCATAAACAAAAGTATTCATTTATGATGTTAAATTTCTAGGAATAAGCAGGAGTCTAGAACTCTGGCTGAAAATGTTTAAAAGATTTGATCACTCCCTAGTTTTCCCTACAATAAAAACAATATTGAAATTGCCATGAAGTGTGTGAACCTGGCCAAAGTTTCCTCTTATCTGGCAGTAAGATGAGAGCATCGAATATATATTAAATGAGACTGTTATGCCAATGATACGATCATGGTATTTACCTGTAATACAAAGTATCCAAATATAACTGGACACATTGAAGGACACAGATCACATATTAAAAATTGTCTCTGATTTTGGCAAATGGCCCTGTATATAGAGAAATGCGAACATGAAAACAATCTTAAAGGACCTCTCTGGACAATATGTAGGTAAGTCTATGTACATTTGGTGTGTACATTCTGCGCATGTGCTGGGAGATTTCCATGATGTATATGCCGAACATTAAGGGAAAACATGACGTGAACAGAGACTAGGAAATACATACATACATTATGTGATTTTTGATTTTTCACTGGTTTTAATAACAGTAGACCTGTAACATTGCCATATTGTTATATCTTAAAAAAGAAAAAAGGTACCCTAAACCCCCCAAAAAAATGGAACTTTACATATTGTTAAAAAGTGTTCACTTGGCTAAAATTTTGCATCTTGGCACCTGGCTTATTCTGTGGATCTAGTATAAGGTAAATCAAAAAGGGTTGATTTTAAAATGTACTTATATCATTTGAGTATTTTTTGTGTTTATATCTATATTTTATAATGTATTTTTTATTTTGTTACATATTAATGAGTTTTTTTAGTCTTTAAAAACTGTGGAAATGGTGTAAAAGGCAGTAAAAGTAGTCACTTACTAATGTGCTGTCTGTAGCTTAAATGTCTCTATAAGCCAATCTCACATAAAGTCACATGCCCAGTCTTATCTCCTGCTTGTGTTACATTCAGAGCACTCAACACACGGTTATCTTCCCTCCCCCTATCCTCTCAACCTAGCTGAAGTGCAGGACCACACACATCACCTGCCTCTAATCTTCACTGCTCCCTGCTTTCCCCTCAACCTTCCTGTCCCTGGAGGGATCATGTTTCACATGCTGGGCAGCAGATAGTGCAAAGTATAGCAGCAGTTGTGTCTCATTAGCAGAAAAAATTAAAGCACTACCTAACACATTGTAATAGAGGAGCGTCCAGGCAGCTGTTAATAGACGGCAATGTCTCTGAGAGGTGCGAGGAATTACTGTAGTCCTTTACATGCTAATCCCACCTACAGCAAAACCTAGCAAAATTAAAACAAGAGTAGCGCAACACAATGAAAGTAAATGACTTCTGAACTATGGCAGCATCATATGGTGAGGTACTTTCTGTGTTTCTCATATACAGGAGGTACTTTCTATGTTTCTCATAAACTCGGAGAATCCCTGTAACTTCTGGGTTTTACTTGTGTATATTTGGATACTTTACTGTTATTATAGGTACTCTGTGTTCCAGAGAACATTTTGTATGTCCCATTTTTGTACCACATTGTTGCATCTTGAGCATTGTTGGATTCTTCTCCTCTCCCTAAACTGTCCATGATTAAAAGTAAAGAATTAATGTTCTTGGTAACATTTTTAAAAAAAAAATTTTTTTAATTTACATAAACTGTGCAAACAACATTACTGCTCATGAATTATTTCTGTGGAAATAATTGATTTTAGGGGAGGTTGCACTTTAATATGTACAACTTTTACAGGTGAATCTTTTGGAAAAGTCCACGACACTTAGTGAAAGAAGGACTTTTGGTAGATCTTTCCAGTAATTCCTGACAATATATTCAATCAGTGCACTAGGAGTAAGTGTGACTTAACACGGTTTTCCCATCAGAGACATTTATGACAAATCCACATGTCTCTGATGGGAAAACCCCTTTAGGTATCAGACATGGACTACTCATTACAAAAAGTGTTGTCACTGGGTTCCATGTAAAATGATAGATTTTTTTAAACCTGGCTTGACCATTAAAATGGCTGCCGTACATTTTATTCAACAATAAATTAACCTGGATGAAAAAATGTTGTAAAACATAATTTAAAGAGGACCTGTCATCTTTGCTGACATATCTATTCTAGTAAATACTTGTATTCTCAATTAAATAACAATTCTGGAACATATTTTCTTAGAACTCTGCATTTTGGCATTCCTCTGTTATTCCTCATAGAAATGTATGAATAAATTGACAACTGGGTGTTACCATTCCCCTTGTCAAGGGGGTGTGTCCCTACACAGTCTTAGGGTATGTTCACACGCAAACGCAAAATCCGTCTGAAATTACGGAGCTGTTTTCAGGCGAAAACAGCTCCTGAATTTCAGACGCTTTTGCTTGTACTCACGTTTTTCGCAGCATCTTTTACGGACGTAATTGGAGCTGTTCTTCATTGGAGTCAATGAAAAACGGCTCCAAAAACAGCCCAAGAAGTGTCCTGCACTTCTTTGACGCGGGCGTAATTTTACGCGCCGTCTTTTGACAGCGACGCGTAAAATGACACCTCGTCTGAACAGAACATTTTAAGAGCCATTGCAAGCAATGGGCAGATGTTTGCAGACGTATTGGAGCCGCTAAGGCATAAAACGCCTGAATTACGTCTGAAAATAGGTTGTGTGCACATACCCTTACTCTGTCCTGCACTAATTGGACATTGTCAGTCTGTGTACGAACACACCCCCAACTGGTAACACCCCGTTGTGAATTTGTTCATACTTTTTTTTTTGTAGGAATAACAGAGGAACAGCACAACATAGATTTGTAAGTAAAGATGCACCAGAATTGTTGTTACATGGGGAATACATTTATTTACTAAAACAGACATGTCCTCTTTAAGCTGGCCATGTACATCAGACAAATGTCTAGTACGTATGGGACCAGCACGACTGCTCCTCGGTTGTATTTTGACATATGAAAGTGTGCATGTTTATGAATGAGTCATGAGAGATATCTGTCAGGCGAATGCTCGGACCTCCTATCTTGGGTGTATTGCCAGCATTACATTGTTTTTTTTGGAAGAGATGTATACGGGCACTAGGAGTCATTCCACACTATCAAACACTGAGACCTAAAATCAAATCTTATACATAAGTACTTGTCTGGCTCAGTGATAGAAAACAGAGGGTGGTTATTAATGGTACATCCTCAGAATGGGTCACAGTTACCAGTGGTGTTCCACAGGGGTCAGTACTGGGCCCTCTTCTTTTTAATATGTTTATTAATGACCTTGTAGATGGTTTACAGAGTATAATTTCAATAGTTGAATAATACTAGGCTCTATAAAGTAACCAACACAGAGGAGGATAATGCAATACTACAGAGGGATTTTGGGAAACAGGAGGTTTGGGCAGAGAAATAGCAAATTAAGTTTAATGTGGATAAATGTAAGGTTATGCACTTGGCCCGAGGAAACAAATTTTCCAATTATGCACTAAATGGTAAAATGCTGGGTAAAACTACCACTGAAAAAGATTTGGGGATATTGGTGGACAGTACATTTACATTTAGCAACAAGTGCCAGGCAGCTGCTGCCAAGGCAAATAAAATCATAGGACGCATCGAAAGAGGCATAGATGCTCATGACAAGAATATAGTTTTGCCTCTACAAATCACTAGTCAGACCACATATGGAATATTGTGTACAATTATGGGGACCTGTGTATAAGAAGGACATGGCTGAACTAGAACGGGTGCAAAGAAGGGCTATTTAGTTTAGAAAAAATACGGCTTAGGGGCAATCTAATTACAATGTACAAATATATAATTGGACAGTACAGAGATCTTTCTAATCATCTTTTTACACCTAGACCTGTAACAAGGACAAGCGGGCATCTTCTACGTCTAAACGAAAAAATGTTCACAGACGGGTATTCTTTAGTGGGAGAGCAGCGAGTCTATGGAACTCTCTGCCACATGATGTTGTGATGGTTGATTCTTTGAACAAGTTCAAGAAGGGCCTTGATGCCTTTCTTGAAAAATATAATATTTTTCTACCCTAAAAACTTTTTTATCATGAGTTGATGTCTGGTCTTTTTGCCTAGGCAGATCTCCCATACAGGATAGGAGAACTACAGCTCTTGACCACTGTGAAAGGAAAGGGAGACAACAGCAACTCTGAGCACAAATCTGACTTAGAACTACAGCTGTCTTTTACATCTGCCCCTTCCTTCCTAGTCATTACTTGAGATAGGCACCCATGCTTAAAGAGGCTCTGTCACCAGTTTATAAGTGCCCTATCTCCTACCTAATCTGATACGCACCGTAATTTAGATAACAGCAGTGGTTTTTATTTTGAAAAATTATGATTTTTGAGCAAGTTATGAACAATTTTAGATTTATGCTAATTCGTTTCTTAATGCCCAACTGGGTGTTTTTTTTACTTTTTACCAAGTGGCCGTTGTAAAGAGAAGTGTATGACGCTGACCAATCAGCGTCATATACTTCTCTTAATTCATGTTTAGCTGTACTCACAGCACAGCGTGATCTCGCGATATCACGCTGTGCTGTCACTTACTCCCACATTAACTTTACCAAAGTGTCTTGAGAGTGAATCCTCCAGCCAGGATGCGATGTCTATTCACACTCCTGACACTTCGGTAAAGTTTCTGTGGGACTTACTCACAGCACAGCGTGACCTCGCGAGTACAGCTAAACATGAATGAAGAGAAGTGTATGATGCTGATTGGTCAGCACCATACACTTCTCTTTACAACGCTCACTTGGTAAAATGTTGAAAAACGCCCAGTTGGTCATTAAGAAACTAATTAGTATAAATCTAAAATTGTTCATAACTTGCTCAAAAATGATCGTTTTTTTTAAAATAAAAACCACAGTTGTTATCTACATTACATCGCTGATAAGATTATGTAAGAGATAGGGCGCTTATAAACTGGTGACAGAGCCTCTTTAAAGAGGATCTGTCACAAGATGTAACAATACAAACTGAATACATTATTAAATAGACCTCTTAGACCTAGTGTACTTACTTTGAAAATCCATGTAAGAATGGCTATCTCAAAGTTTTCCTGCATGATATTAAAATGAGCTAAGACCAAGTATAATGAGACCAAGTATATGTATGATGTAATCTTAATCTCCTTCCACCTAGAGCTGACAAGCTCCGTTCAGTGTCCCTGCTCCCCTTCACCATGCTGAAATCTCGCACATATTCAGTACAAGTTGCAGTTTTCCTTGCTTTGCAGTAAAAGAAAGTAGCAGATAGATTTAGACGCTGTGATGCCAAAACTAAAACTGCTGCTGGATTTGAGGCTCCCTCACAGCAGTGCCAGGAAAACTGCATCTTGTACTGAGTATGGGCGAGATTTCAGCATGGTGCAGGAGAGGAGGGTTACTGATAGGAGGTTGTCAGCTGTGGCGGGAGGAGATTGAGATTACCATGTATATACTTGGTTTCATAAAATGCTCAATTTGATATCAGGAGGGAAAACGTTAAAAAATAATTATACAGCAAATCTGGCATAGATTTTCAAAGTAAGTACATCAGTCTCATCAGGTCTAAGAGATCAGTTTGTATTATGAAATCTGGAGATAGATCGTCTTTAAGTCTTTTAACAAGCTATTGGTCCAGATTGTTGAACTTGAATTTTAGAAAAAGGAGAAGTAACGTTACTCTAGTTCTATTCATATTCAATATGCCTATGCCATTTGAAATCATTAAAGGGGTTTTCTGGTTCAGAAGACCCTATTTCTAATACCCTATTAGGGCTTTCTAAGATAATAGAAAATTAGTCCCTCAGTTAAGACCAGGAGCAGCTACAGAAATATCTTTCTCTATGGGGGACCTGATCTAGCCATTCATGACATGGACCGCCCACTGATTTCAGTGGACGCTCTGCAATATTTCAGTTCCCCTGTGGTGGCGCTGCAGGAAAATGTAAGACTTTCTAAAAAGTTCCTCCGCAGATAACAGCTAATTGCTGGGGGTCTCTGCAGCGGGAACTTTCTATTGATTATTTGACCAGGCTAAGTAGGCAGCTCCTTATACATAACTCATTTGCATTTATTGCACTCATGTAAGCATGGGCTAACTTTTTACCTAAGCAAATTAACAAACAAATTTTGGAAAATTGAAGAACGTCACATGATCCAGGTAACAACAAACTAAAAGCTCATCTCTAGTAGAGATATTTATACTAGTTATTAAAAAAGTGAAATGTTAGCACGTTAAATTATTACTTAATGTGAAAATATGCAATAAACATATAGTCAATGGCTGAGTAAGTTGAAGGGAAGTGTCTCTTTCTCATAAACTAGCCAGTGTTAGAAAGCATGGTGAGTGCTCGGTTTCTTTTCCCAGATATCTTCATATTTTGTTCATTGTATGAGCAGTCTCTGGAGTATACACACAATAACAGCCATAAATTACTAACTAAACTCTGCTACTCCAAAACATCACATCATGAAGAACTGAGAGAATACCTTTTACTTCACTTTTTATAAAATGAGTCCATGCTACACAGTGCATCTAAGGAGGCCTCAGAGCTGCTTAATAAGGACAATCTTTACTGCTAAAATTACGTTAGATGTAAAAACCCTGCACAGTAAATATAATGGACATGAAATGGCACAACTTGTCTTATGGAAATTTAAAATTTTAGCTTTTGTGGTCAGTGTTAAAATATCCTCTTCACACATTCATTCATTCATTATTACAAAAAATTGTAGGCATAATTGTGAAGATGAAGTTGAAATAGTAACCACAATAAATGCTACTATCCTGGTTTGGAATGTTTCTCTACTCTTAAATATTTGACTACCCCTTGTACACCCGACAGCAGCTCTGGTGGGCCAGGTGTCAAGATAGGTTCTCTTCCTTACAAGCGGCCATTCTCTTCCCCAGTATCCTTCTCTGCAATTGCTTCTAGGCCTCGTTTAGATTTTGTATCAGCTGCTGAACTTGAAGCTTTGCTCAGACCACTGGAAAGACAAGCCTGCTGGATTTGTCTCATGTTCTCGATTGCTTCGTTTTTGGCATTCTTCAGTAAATCTCCCTGGCCCTACAAGTTAAAGAGAAAAAAGTTCACCAAAGAAGCCACACATTTTATGCAATACCATGTCTTGTTAAAGGGCATGCTTAGCTAGAATAACAATGCCCCTTGTTATAGGTACGAAGTATATATTCTTCATCCATCAAATTAATAAAAATGAGCTATGTTTTTCCCTTGCTTGTTTCTAAACTTTTATTTTTTATTATTTTTCTTTTTTTTAAATAATATATTTTTTTATTATTGTTGAATTATATCAAAATATTCCATACTACATAACAATAAAAAATAAAAAAAATGTTCCAAGTTAAAATTAAATTAAACAAAGTATTATGTAGTACAGACCCTATCCCGAAAGGGGTTGAAATTGATAACACTGAAAATGCAACAATCACCCACTAAAACCCTGGAAAATATTACATGGGGAGGGAGGAGAGAGAGAAATGAGGAAAAAAAAAAACATTACTCAAGCAACTACTCACACATTTTAAACCAGCTCTAATATCTTTTTCTGTTAGGGGGATCGTTCCAATATCCATCTGTTCCAGATCTTATAAAAAAAATAATTCCTTCCTCTTTACTTAGCGTAAAGTATGATCTTTCTAAAAGCATCACTCTATTCACCTTATAGTACCATTCTACTTCCCGTGGGAAAGCTTTTGTGATCCATTTATAAATGATAACCAATCTTGCCAGAAACAAAATCTTTCTAATTTATTTTCTACAACCACAGTAATTCAAAAGAGCGGAGGTGCCAAAAATAAATAGCATCGGTTCCATTGGAACCTCTTTCCGAATTAATTTCCCTTACTTGTTTAACGAAAGCGACAACCATAACTGGGCACCATTACAGCTCCCATTTGGTGGATATTCAGCCTTCCCAGACTCCTTAATGACAAATCTGCTTAATTATGGTGCTATACAGGAGCAATAACCAGGACTCTAAGGCTGGGTTCACACAACCTATTTTCAGGCGTAAACGAGGCGTATTATGCCTCGTTTTACGGCTGAAAATAGGGCTACAATACGTCGGCAAACATCTGCCCATTCATTTGAATGGGTTTGCCGACGTACTGTGCAGACGACCTGTCATTTACGCGTCGTTGTTTGACAGCTGTCAAACGACGACGCGTAAATGGACTGCCTCGGCAAAGAAGTGCAGGGCACTTCTTTGCCACGTAATTTGAGCTGTTCTTCATTGAACTCAAAGCACAGCTCAAGATTTACGAGCGTCTCAGACGGCTCGCGAAATGCGAGGAGGAGCATTTACGTGTGAAACGAGGCAGCTGTTAACAGTCTGTCTTTTCACACGTAAATGCCTCTCATCGTGTGAACATACCCTAAGAAACCTGGGTGATGAACCCTAATGAGACCTGTAATGCATTGATACAGGTTCTCACCAAGCTTCCCCAGAAACAAATATAACAAATGGTGTTTAACAGGGTCTTAATGCTGGAGCTGGTGGTACCTAGTGATTTACTTTCCTTCCCAAAAATGAAAAGGGGCCTTTGCAGGCTTGTTCCTCTAACGTCACAATTTTTTAAGAAATTCTTCAGTGACCACCAGCATTTCAGTGTGAGGACTCTGCCAATCAATATCTCAGCAAGGGTGGGTAAAAATGTGTCAGGATTTGAATGACGTATGAGCTTTAACTAATAGAAGAGGACACCTCAATTACATTTACTTGTGATTTTCATTTTCTTTTAGGTGGAAATGCTCTTAGAGGGGTTACCTCACTATAGATATTGATGGCACTTGTATATACGCCACTGATCAGACATTGATGTCATATACTAGCTATCTGATATCAATACATGCAGTAAGGCAACCCCTTTAAGTAATGGTAAAAACGTAAATATTCTTTGTGCAAAAAAAGTTAAAGTAATATTGAATGTAATATTAACTGATTTTTTTTTTCTAGCTCTTACAGGTATCTGTCATACTTTAGCACAAGAAAATATACAAATACCTTGCAAAAATAATTACTATTCAGTAAGAATTAATGTGTTGTATAGGGACACAATATATACTGTGCAGTGTATTTATAAAGGTAGTTCCGCCATTGTTGTCTATGACTATAGATTCACGCTGGGACCACATTATAGCACTTTATACAATGACTTCACATAAAAAATAGATTAACGATGTTCAATAATTTAGGTGCCGCGTGCTGCTACAATGTCAGTGATACACTTAATCTTCACAGTTCTCTGACTGTAGGTGTATGTGATCCCCTCATGGTGATCTGGCATGCAAATAATTTTTTTCACAATATAGTCATATTTGTTCAAGTATTATCATTGTTACTTGTTATTTGCATGTGACAAAAAATATTTATCCTATGGATTCAAGCAAAATGATTAACCATGTTAATAATAAGGTTTACCTCCACTTGAATTGCCATGTGACAGCAACTTAAAAGAGTTTTCCCATATTATAAAGTGATGGCATTTCGCTAAAATATGCCATCACTTTATGATCGATGAAGGGCCGACCTCTGGGACCTGCACTGATCCTGAGAATGACAGGGCTGCAGCACTGGTTTAGCCCACCATCCAATTCACTAGAATTTGGCCACAGTTCTCTGTACTATGGGTGGCCAAGGCGCCGTTGTGCAGGGAAAAAAACAGTTAAGGGGATGCCGTGCTAAATTAGCGATGCAACCCCTTCTTTCTTCGGATCGGTGGGGATCCTAGAGGTCAGACCTTCACCGATCACAAACGCATATGCAGTGAGCACAAATTGCTCAAACAGTTTAATCTCCATGGAGACATTAATAGAGAACAATATTTTAACAATTCAACTTCAACAACATTTTTATTGAAATTTTGCATTTACAAACAATATTACAATAGGGCAGATGAGTTAATCCCAATAATATAATCTTATACTTTATATGAGCACCAGTGCATATTTGACCTATTGTGAGAAGTGTTAGGCTGGGTTCACACGACCTATATTCAGACGTATTGGAGGCGTTTTACACCTCGAATTACGTCTGAAAAAACGGCTCCAATACGTCGGCAGACATCTGCCCATTACTTTCAATGGGTCTTACGATGTTCTGTGCCGACGACCTGTCATTTTACGCGTCGCTGTCAAAAGACGCGTCGTAAAATTACAGCCTCGTAAAAAGAAGTGCAGGACACTTCTTGGGACATATTTGGAGCCGTTTTCTCATAGACTCCAATGAAAACAGCTCCGTGTTTTGAGACGTTTTTGACTCTACGTGTGAACATATCCTTAGGCTTCACATCAAGACATGATCATGTTTTTAAATAACCGTAAGCCATTTGCAAACTGAGATATTTTTCTAAGATAAGAAAGTCTCTTTAAACTATCTGCCATAAGGTTGGAATCGCACATTCAGTTTTTGTAGAAGTTTTTGATGTAGTTTTTTGAGCCAAACTGAAGAGTGAATACAAAATAGATGTTTGCTTGCAGTCAACAGGTTAATCTCTATGGGGCAGATTTACTAATAGTCTCTTAATTGTAGACATCTTAAAAGTTGATATGACAGGCAGATAATGCACCAAATTTATTACTGTGGCGCATGCTGTGTGATAGATTTGGCACATCTTTCTAGTGATTACCACTTTTCTCTTCATTATGCCACCTTTTTGTTGGCTTACTTTTATACCATTATTTTGGGTCCAAATTACGGCTCACACATTTAATAGAGGTCTAAGAATGGCAACTCATCTCACACAAGAAGTTGCATTTTGTTATTTTTTTTTTAAATCTATGGGTGAAAAAAACCGTCAAATAAACCGGCCTGCTACTTTTGGAGAAAAAATGCACAGAGACCAAATGTGGCAAAAATTACGTCATATTTTCTTATTGGCTACCAGTAAACATTTGGCCTCTCTATTAGCATCTGTTAGCAACCAAAATGCCAATGAAAATGCCACGGGAAAGTTAACCTAAATGTGGTGTTTGTATCCAGTGTAAAGCCTCATTCGATGGAGCATGCCACAATTTTTTTCCTGTTCGATTCGTACAATAAAGGTCCCATTGACTTCTTAGGGTACCTTATTACGGCTCCGGGCAAAACAGAGCAATAATAGCACTGTGTGCATTAGGCCTTAGGCTGGGTTCACACGACCTATTTCCAGGCGTAAACGAGGCGTATTATGCCTCGATTTATGCCTGAAAATACGGCTCCAATACGTCGGCAAACATTTGCCCATTCATTTGAATGGGTTTGCCGACGTACTGTGCCGACGACCTGTAATTTACGCGTCGTCGTTTGACAGCTGTCAAACGACGACGCGTAAAATGACTGCCTCGTCAAAGAAGTGCAGGACACTTCTTTGGACGTTTTTGGAGCCGTTTTCTCATAGACTCCAATGAAAACAGCTCCAAAAACGGATGTAAAAAACGCAGCGAAAAACGCGAGTTGCTCAAAAAACGTCTGAAAATCAGGAGCTGTTTTCCCTTGAAAACAGCTCCGTATTTTCAGACGTAATTGCAGTTATCGTGTGCACATCCCCTGAGACCGGCAATATTTTTCTATATTCCTTTTTCTATTGTAGTAACATTCACTGACACTGCTGTAGCAAATAAGATATCCAAATTAATCAATATCAAAATTGGCTTTGTGAGCCCGGCCTAACATTGATCATGAGAGAAATATTTTTTAGTGGACATATTATTTTCCGATCCAATGAATACGATAACATGGTACATTTACACAGTCATTTATGATCATTTTTGTAATGGAAAATCCGGTGTACAAAGTTCAGCTATTACTTTTGTGCTGTTTTTATGTTTTCTAGAGTCAAATTTCAAGCAGAAAGTAAACTAGGCATTAAGCAGGCTTTCTGTGTGTTGAACTATTTTATTGCGTGGGGAGATAGATATATTTCTAGGGACCAGCATTAAATATTCCAGTCACTAGTAGTTGTTACCACGTGGTGCCAAGAGACTACAGTACTGTATTTTACTAGCTGGCCAGAGATAAGAGGCACAAATTAGAAGCATGAGTTACCCCTGCCAAATTATTAGATCAGCTCTGAGGTCAGTGTTTGTGCTCCTGATCATTAACCCTTGCCTGGGAAGGAGCTTCAAACAACTCTTGTTTACTTATTGCTTTTTATTTTGGATTACTATGAGGTTTATTACTATATTATTTTAGATCTCGTACGACACTTCCTTTGACATCTCCGGGACACTTGACCCTTAGGACATGAACGTCAGGTCAACCATTTCTTGCCAGGAATTTAAAGTTAATAAAAAGAAATCAGTTGTCCCCCCCTCAATTTTGCCTCTAGCATAATTAGTAGTATAGTGTCAACCATGTGCATCACATATATTCTATCGTTATGTTTTTCTTTTTTCCCATGTTTTACTGTCACAGACTTTAAAGGGGTAATCCCATCTAAAACATTTATAGCATATCCACAAGATTTGCTATAAATTTCCGCTAGTTGCAGGTCCCACCTCTGGGATCTGCACCTAACACTAGAACGGGGGTCCCTCAACCCTTCCCGTCCAGTGAGGCTGACCACTGGCTGCAGCATCCAGGCAGAGTTGGCTGAAAACAGTTTAGCTTGCTATGCTATGCTGTTTCCGTTAGGCCCCATGCACACAAATGTGTTTTTGCGGCCGCAATTCACCCGCAAATCTGCGAGTGAATTGCGGACCAATTCATTTCTATGGGCCCATGCACACGACAGTGGTTTCCACGGCCCGTGCACTGGCCAGAAACCCGGGTCCGGGCTCTTTGAAATCAATGTGTGCATGGTCCGTGATTTGTGGGCGGTCATGATTGTGGATGACACTCTGTGGCCGTCTGTGCCGCAATCACGGCCGTGCACACAGCTACGGTCGTGTGCATGAGGCCTAACTCCCATAGAAGGGAATGGGAGTTATGGAAACAGCAGAGCACAGCAAACTCGTCTGTTTCTGTAATCCCATCCCTTCATTTGTTCTCCGTCTGAATACGGCTGTCTCACCAGCCAGGACAGGATCATGGAACCCCCGTTCTGTAGATAGATGCGGGTACACACCTATCAGACATTTATGGCATATCCTGTGGATATGCCATAAATGTCTAAGATGGGAAAGCCACTTGCTGATTTGTTCACACTTGCTGACAGCAGTAACACTGGAAACACCACAGCATATGCTTTAACGTGTAGTTTTAGCAGGTGTAAAGGGGGCTTTTAAAAATAAAATAAAAAATTGTAAACATACAGTATATCTTTAGTTTCTAGAACTGTTGTAGTATTCTGCAAATGTGGTATGTGACATTACCATGTCTAATTTAGTTGGCTGAGGGGTAAAATAAAAAGTAAGGGTGTGGTCAGAGCATGCTCTCTCATGGTTAATCCCAAAATAAGACATGAGAAAAATGTGCTGAGCATAGGGGCTACCCTGTAAGGCCAGGTTCGTTGCTTTTCTGTTGCAGGTTTTCCCCATTGAATTTAATGAGGATGTAAAACCTGCACAAATAGCCAACTCTTGCGACTTTTGTGGCGAAATCACAACTCATAGAAATACTAAACCTTATACTTACCACCTTTGCGCTGTCATAGCGACGCTTTCTTTTGTTCTTTTTCCTAGCCGGCCTTCTGAGATGAAATTTTTTCCTATGTGATTGTTGCAGTCAATCACAGGCTGCAGCGGTCACATGGGCTGCATGGTCATCCTGGGATGCCGGACTGCACGTCAATGGAGGGACGTATCGCCATGACTACGGCCTGGGTAAGTATGAACGTTTTTCATTGTTTTTTTGTCTAGCATCGCTCTCCGCAGCGGAAGTTCCGCCCAATAAACTAAAACACAAAGTGGTGAGTTTTTCAGACGGAATGTGCTGCGAGTTCTAGGTTGGATACACTGAATAGTTTTACGCAGCATATCGATCCCGTGGGAATCTGGCCTAAGGGTGAGGTAACACTCAGCAGATTTTGTTACAGAAATTTCTGCCACTGAAAATCAGTTCCATGCATTCAGATGGAACTTGCAGAAATTAATGAACCTGTTGCAGAATAAAACCTATTAAGATGGATGGAACGGATTTTAATTCGCAGAAATTTCTGCAACAAAATCTGCCGCATGTGACTGCACCCTTAGGGTAGGAACACACACAGCGTAAACTGCGGATTTTCCGCAACGGATTAATTGCGGAAAATCCACAGCGTACTAAAGTAGCAGCAGTGTGGGTGAGAATTCAACAAATCCCGCCGCGTAGAGGGAGGTGGAAAGTATGAACGTTTTATTTTTTATTTTTCCGGCGCCGCTTCACAGTGGAAGTTCCGCCAGAAAAACACATCACAATGTGGTGCCATTTTCCGGACGGCATTCCCTGCTGTGTTCAGGGCGGATACGCTGAGCAGCTTAACACAGTGTATCCGCACTGAATACGTTTGGGTGTGCTCCTACCCTTACAGACTAGTGACCCAACAATGCAGCACTAGCAGCCGGGGCGTCACTAAGGCTGGGTTCACACACCCTATTTATGGATGTAATTCGGGCGTTTTAGCATTGAATTATGTCCGAAAATGCGGCTCAAAAGCGTCGGCAAACATCTGCCCATTCATTTGAATGTGTCTTACGATGTTCTGTGCCGACGGTCATTTTTTTTTACGCACCGCTGTCAAAAGGCAGCGCGTAAAAAAGTGCCTGTCACTTCTTCAGACGTAAATGGAGCCGTTTTCCATGGACTCCATGGAAAACCAGCTTCAATTACTTCCGTAATGGACGCAGCGAAAGACGCCTGCACATGCCATTACGGCTGAAATTACGGTGCTGTTTTCTCCTGAAAACAGCACAGTAATTTCAGCCGTAACGGACGCTGCCGTGTGAACATACCCTCAGGGCTTAAAATGTCCGGGAAATAGCCCCAATACATATGTGTCCGCCCCCAAAAAAAGTGTGTATATGAGACAGCATAGCATATCTATAAAACTACGACCCTATAAACTATGGATAGGATTAGATACAGTGGCTCAGCAGACAGTATCACACATGATAGGATTAGATACAGTGGCTCAGAAGGCAGTATCACACATGATAGGATTAGATACACAGCTCAGCAGACAGTATCACACATGATAGGATTAGATACAGTGGCCCAGCAGACAGTATCACACATGATAGGATTAGATACAGTGGCTCAGCAGACAGTACCACACATGATAGGATTAGATACAGTGGCTCAGCAGACAGTACCACACATGATAGGATTAGATACAGTGGCTCAGCAGACAGTATCACACATGATAGGATTAGATACAGTGGCTCAGCAGACAGTACCACACATGATAGGATTAGATACAGTGGCTCAGCAGACAGTATCACACATGATAGGATTAGATACAGTGGCTCAGCAGACAGTATCACACATGATCGGATTAGATATAGGGCCCAGCAGACAGTATCATACATGATTGGATTAGATACACAGCTCAGCAGACTGTATCACACATGATAGGATTAGATACAGGGCCCAGCTCGCTGACATTGCGTCTCCAGCGCTGGACCCAGGATAGGTAAGAATAATAATTTTGCTTCTTTATGTGTTACTGATTATTTTTGTGTTTGTGGTTTTTTTTACAGGTTCGGTTGTTGGACTTCGGATACGAGGACTTCAATGACGGCGTTTTTTTTATTCTCAATAAAATGGTTAATGAGGGTTGTGTTTTTTTATTTCAATAAAATATTTTTTCTATGTGCTTGTATCTTTTTCAACTTTATTATCACCGCCTTAGTAATGGCCGCTGGCTGATTGACAACCTCCATTACTAAGGCGAGGCTTAATGTTAGCCGTTGCAAAGGCTAACACTAACCCCCATTATTACCCCGGTACCCACCGCCACCAGGAGTACTGGGAAGAGCTGGGTACAAACCAGTACCCGACCATCTGTAGTGACGGGCAGGCACCGGGGTGGCCGCAGGCTGGTAGTATTAGGCTGGGGAAGGCCAAAAACAGTGGCCCTTCCCACCCTTGTAATGCTGCCTGCTGCTGCTGTGTTGTATCTGGCTGGTTATGAAAATTGGGGGGACCTGACATCGTTCTTTCCAATTATTATTTTATTTTTTGAAATGACGTGGGGTCCCCCCCATTTTCATAACCAGCCAGATACAATAAAGCAGCAGCAGGCAGCATTACCAGGATGGGAAGGGCCACTGTTTTTGGCCTTTCCCCTCCTGATAATACCAGCCTGCGGCCACCCCAGTGGCCGACCATCACTACAGATTGTCAGGTACTGGATCGTACCCGGCT
The DNA here is from genome assembly GCF_050947455.1 of Rhinoderma darwinii. Classification (NCBI taxonomy): domain Eukaryota; kingdom Metazoa; phylum Chordata; class Amphibia; order Anura; family Rhinodermatidae; genus Rhinoderma; species Rhinoderma darwinii. The sequence continues at coordinate 52,296,608 of NC_134692.1, forward strand.
CTTACCAGCACCCCTGGTGGCGGTGGGTACCGGGGTAATAAAGGGGGTTAGTGTTAGCCTCTGCATCCGCTAACACTAAGCCCCGCCTTAGCAATGGATGCTGTCAATTAGCCGGCGGCCATTACTAAGGCGGTAGTAATATAGTTTAAAAAAACAAAACACAAAGACATAGAAAAAATATTTTATCGAAATAAAAAAAAACCCACACAACCCTCATTAACCATTTTATTGACAATAAAAAAAAAGCTGTCATCGAAGTAGTCCTGGAATCCGCCGTAGTCCAACGACCGAACCTGCAAGAAAACACACAAAAAATGATTAGTAACACATGTGTTAGGGTATGTGCACACACACTAATTACGTCCGTAATTGACGGACGTATTTCGGCCGCAAGTACCGGACCGAACACAGTGCAGGGAGCCGGGCTCCTAGCGTCGTACTTATGTACGACGCTAGGAGTCCCTGCCTCGCTGCCGGACAACTGTCCCGTACTGAAAACATGATTACAGTATGGGACAGTTGTCCTGCAGCGAGGCAGGGACTCCTAGCATCGTATATAACTATAATGCCAGGAGCCCGGCTCCCTACGCTGTGTTCGGTCCGGTACTTGCGGCCGAAATACGTCCGTCAATTACGGACGTAATTAGTGTCTGTGCACATACCCTAAGGCTTAGATACAGGGCCCATGTGTGATACTGTCTGTGGGACCCTGTATCTAAGCCTACCACAAGGTAGGCTTAGATACAGGGTCCAGCAGACAGTAATCTTATACAGTATAAGATTACTGTGTGCTGGGGCCCTGTATCTAAACCTACAGTGTGGTAGGCTTAGATACAGGGCCCAGCAGACAGGATCACGCATGGGCCATGTATCTAAGCCTACCATGTGATTGGCTTAGATACAGGGCCCAGCAGACAGGATCACACAATCTGTGATCCTGTCTCATGGGCCCCCTAAGCCTGCTACATCGTAGGCTTAGGGGTTGTGCAGTCCCTAAACATTGATGGCCTATCCACAGGATAGGCCATCAATAGCTGATGTGTCGCCCGGGACCCGCAAATCGGCTGTTTTGAAGGGGCCGCAGCACTCGTACGAGAGCTGCTTCCCCTTCATTTCACTACTCACCCACACTGTGAATCGCCGACACCGATTCACAGTGTGACCGGAACGAAGGGGAGCAGCTCTCGTACGAGTGCTGCGGCCCCTTCAAAACAGCTGATTGGCGGGTCCCGGGAGTCAGACCCCGCCAGTCAGGGCTAACCTCACCTTCCTCTTCGGCCGCGGCGGGAGTTCTGTAGTCTCGATGCTGTGCGCGGCGGCATAGCGCTGTGACGTCATGTGCTGCGCACAGCGCTTGACGTCAGGACCTCCGCTGCGATCCGGAACCAGGAAGGTAAGTAAAGTATGTTACTATAGTAACAGGGGCCCGCGGCCCGAGTTACTATAGTAACTTTTTATTGATGTGGTGCGGGGGGCCGTGGGCCCCCCTGGCTTCGGGGCCCGGTCGCAATTGCGACCGCTGCGACCCCTATAGCTACGCCAGTGTAAGAGCATGTTCCGACCACACCCTTACTTTTCATTTTACCCCTCAGCTAGACAATTCGGACATGGTAATACCACATACATTTGCAGAATACTCAAAAACAGTTCTAGAAAGAGTATACTGCATCTTTTAAAAAAGAGCCGCCTTTATTCCTGCCTAAAACACACTTAAAGGGCTTATTCAGACGAACGTGATATACGTCCGTGCAACGCGCGTGATTTTCATGCGCCTTGCACGGACCTATGTCAATCTATGGGGCCATGCAGACTGTTCGTGAGTTTCACGAAGAGTGTGTCCACTGCGTAAAACTCACAACATGTCCTATATTTGTGCGTTGTTCACGCATCACGCACCCATTGAAGTCAATGGGTGTGTGAAAATCACGCGCAGCACTTGGAAGCACTGCGCAACAGCAGTAAAAACTATGAATGAAAAGAGAAAAGCACCACGTGCTTTTCTGTTTACAAACATACAAACAGAGTGTCATAATGATGTCGACTGCGCGAAAATCACGCGCGCATCATATGCTGATGACACACGGAGCTGTTAAGTACCTTTTGCGCGCGCAAAACGCACACGCTCGTGTAAATCCGGCCTAAAGCATATGCTGTGGTGTTTTCAGTGTGGTTGCCGTCAGTATGTGCGAACTAAAAATGATAGCTGCTGTGACCTAGATTTAATATATTCCCATTACCACACACAGAACAGTAAGCCAAAAATGCCCCTGATAGCAAAGTATAAACAGGGCTTTGGTGAATCCAAAAACTATTACAAGCTATTAGCTGTTGTAATATTGGTATAGGAAACTGTAAGGGTATGTTCACATGCTTAGCAAAAAACGTCTGAAAATACAGAGCTGTTTTCAAGGGAAAACAGCTCCTGATTTTCAGACATTTTTTAAGCAAACTCGCGTTTTTCGCTGCATTTTTTTACGGCCGTTTTTGGAGCTGTTTTTCTATAGAGTCAGTGAAAAACGGCTCCAAAAACGGCTCAAGAAGTGACATGCACTTCTTTTTCACAGGCGTTTTTTTACGTGGACGTTTTCCCAAACAGCTGGGTTAAAAAACGCCTGTCGGAACAAAACGCCATTTTTCCCATTGAAATCAATGGGCAGATGTTTGCAGGCGTTCTGCTTCCGATTTTTCGGTAGTTTTTCTGCCGTTTACGCCATGTGAACATACCCTTATAGTGTAGACCGATAATGTCTTCACCAACTCTGCTCATCATTTTTTCTTCCAGATTCACTTTATGGCTCTGACTTCAGGTGCTTAGCAACAGTAAAAGTAACATTACTACCTGAACTAACATGAGTGCACAATTGTATGAAAATACAGATTAAATGGATGCATAATTTTTTTAGATTTATTAATTTGTTCAGTTTTTGTTTTTTTTATATTGTATACGTTTTTGCTCCATATTGTGTTCGGAGTTTTTCCAGACGTATTTGTTCCGTTCCTTATTAAAGAACTAACAATCCATAAATACGGATGATAATTTTTTTTTAACAAACATGCATATGTGAACTGTGTAAACACGGAACACGCATTTTTGAATTTAACCCATTGACTTCCATGGGCTATAATACTATACCATTATGGATCAGTTGGAACTTGCTGTGTATTGGGAAAAAAAACAATGCACATAAAAAAACACGTGTTTTTAAAAAAGTTAATAAAACCATTTAAATGTATTGACAACCTTCTTATAATAAAAAAAGAACAGAATTAATAGGCCCTTAGGGCCCATTCACACGAACGTGCTTTTGCGGCCGCAATTCCCCCGAAAATCAGGAGAATTGCGGCCCCATTCATTCCTATGGGGCCATGCACACGACCGTGGTTTCCACGGTCCGTGCATGGCCCAGGAGCCCGGACCGCAGAAAGAACGGGCATGTCTTATTACGGCCGTGTTCCGCGATCCAGGCCCATAGCAAATAATGGCCGCGGCCATGTGCTCGGCCCGCGATTTGCGGGCGGCTCGCGGGTGACACCCTGCCCCCGGCCGACCCGAAAATCACGGCCGTGCACATGGCTACGGTCGTGTGCATGAGGCCTTAGGCTGAGAGCAAAAAAGCAATGCAAGATGTTTTATTTTCTGTGGTGCACATTTTAACAAGTGTAAAATGTAGAATAGCAAATAAAAGCAGAGTATGTAAAACCATAATAGGTTAAAAATAAAATATAGTGGCTTTGTTTATTCTGTAGTTACATAATGGCACAGAGGAATCATTTTTTTAAAAAGAACTACAGATTCTCATGTTCTTTTTCAAACGTGTGTCTCCCAGATAGGAATCATTACAAAAATAATCCAGTTAGGACCCTTGGGTGACTGCCTGATGACGCCATTTAAACAAAATCTATGCTCATAGGCATACAAATGGAATCACAGAGAGCAAAGGCTATTTCAGGACATGGGATAATTTGCAAACATTAAGCAGCCCTTTTATCACCCGTCGTCAGAGGATACTGTGTTTAACATATAACACATCATACAGAATATAAACAGAATCCAATTTTCATTTTTCAACTAAATGGAACTAAGGCAAACTACCACTAATGTGTTTATATAGGCTCAAAAACTGTGCCTCTGAGCATATCCATTTATGTGAATACTACATTATATATGGTGTGTACTGTAATTTAAATACATTTAAATGGGTTATCCAATCTTTAAAAATTATGTGCAAATAGTTTAGCAGCACTAAGATTAGTCACTTACTAATGTTGTAATGACGGGGTAGGGAGTCAGACAGGTGAGCCCTATTCTACCCGCCACTCAGTCCCTGCCTACTTGCACGGCCCGTCCCAGGCGACGGCGTACAACTGGGCGACAGTCCCTACGCTCAATATGTGCGCGACAGACAAACAGACAAGGGTACACAGAAGCTAAGGGAAATGGGGCAGTTGCCCACGGCAACACCGTGAGCAACAAGAGTAGTGAACAAGCCGAGTCAAACCAGGAGTGTACGAGGTACTAAACGCAGAGCAGGAGAGTAGTCAGTAAAGCCAGGGTCAATATGAAGCAGAGGTCAATAGCACAAGCAGCAGCAGCAGCAGAGCCAGGAAACAGGCAGAATCACAGGCAAAGGAGGAGCAGGAAATGAAGGTATAAATAGACAGAGGGCGGGAGCTAGCTCCGTCTGGCCAGGCTGTGATAGGCTCTCCCACTTCTCAGCCTCCCAGCCCGAGTGGTAGATGATCGAGTCACTTAGGAGCAGGTGCAGACTGATTAACCATGGGCGTCGACACAGAAGCTGTGTCTGGCAGATCCTTTACAAATGTGCTGTCTGTAGCTTAAATTCCTCTGTAAGCCATTCTCACATGTAGTCACATGACCATGCGCCTGGTGTTTATCTCCTACTTGTGTAATATCTGGTACTATAAACTCGTGGTTATCTACCCTCTCCCCTACCCCGAAGTATGAGACGTCACACATCACATGCCACTTCTCTTCACTGCTTCCTGCTCTTCCCGTCGATCCCCGTCTCTGGAGGGTTTGTGTTTCACATGCTGGGCAGCAGATTGTGCAGTGTCAGTAGCAGAGCCTGTGTTGTGTGTGAGGACAGGGAGTAATTGCAACACTACCTTACACCTTGTAATAGAGGAACAATGTCTGTCAGAGAGTAGAGGAATGATGGGAACTGTAGTATTTACATTGGTAATCCTGCCCACAGTAAGCCCTAGAAAAATGAAAACACTGTGCTGCACAGAGTTGGGCAACATAATGGCAATACAAAATATTTGATTCTGAGCTATGGTGGAATAATTTGGTGAGCATTCGGACACATACAGGTACTTTCTGTATTTTTCAAAAAATCAGATAATATGATTAGCCCCCCACTCACCAGATCTAGCCAACCTAAACTTGATTTAGAAGTATCAGAGTCAACCTATAGAGCAAGCCAGTATGCAACCAGTTTTGAGTCAGTAGATAAGGGAGGACATAAAAGTCAAACTAAAAGGAACATGGGGTGTGATGGATATTATGGGACAAGAAAGAAAGAAGGGGGTATAAAGCAGATTAGACTGGCCATGTCGGAGGCACCAACATGAAGATAGCAAATGAGATCAGGTAAAGAAAAATGGAAAGTAAAGTGGATGAAACCTAAATCATGCATGAGATGTCATTAGGGTTGCCAACTGTCCTGTAAACCACTGACCCAGAAGGTATTCATGTCAGATGGCCAGTGCTGGTAATTATTTTTCACCGATAATATTAATTGTAATTTTTTTGGTTTCAATAACTAGGGAATGTGTAGCCGCCAGTGAGCTTTAAGACTGCCTGGGCAGGGTTGCCGGGACCGACATGCCTGTCACAGGCAACACATATACAAATGCACTACGTCAGTAGAGAGGACAAGGGACCAATGGTGTCCGCATGGAACGCGGCGACGAATCCGAGAAAGGATGCGGAGCCAGGAGGAGCGAGCAGAGAGAGCCTGCAAAGGCTAGAGGGAGGGCATTTGCCCGGATCATATAGTAATCTGACTGGGCCTTCGCTGACTGCTTTGGTCCTGAAAATGAGGCTGAGGTGTGGAAGGTTTACTACAAGTTGCAGGGAGGAGGAAACGGAGTGTCCTGTCTGCCAAGTCCTGCAGGGAGCAGAGAAAAGAGAAAAGCAGCACAGTGTTACAGAGCAGTATATGCTTGTATAGGTGGGAATGTGGCTATGTCTCTTTAAATAGGGTGTGTGGCTATGTCTGGGTGAAGGTGGGGCTCTGGCTGTAACTGTAATGGCGGTCTTTAGCTCGGTTTGTATATATGGGGAAGTGGCTATATCTCTATTAATGGGGGGTGGCTATGTCTCTATAGGAGGGGGCTTAAAATATGTCTGTATAGGTGGGGAGGTGACTATGTCTGTATGGATGAAAGTGTAGCTATGTCTGTATAGGTGGAATGTGTGGTTATGTCTGTATAGATGAGCTTGTGCCTATATTTTTATATGTCGGGTGTGAGTAGGGTAAAACACTTGTTTTTGAGCATAGTTAGGAGACTTTCCAACCTACAGGGAGATGGTACATAAGGGAGGTGTCATGTGGTCCACAGTACTAAATTGCAGGCCACCAGTTGCCAAACCCTATTGGCCTCCCTCGCACAGCCTGTTTAGTAGCTAGGTTTTTCTCCTGCCCCTAGAAGAGGAAGTAGACACAGTTATGGCTGAGAGCAGCCACAGCACTCCCAAGAAAAGAGGTTGTCTATTATGCGTAAACTAAAAATTGATGACAATGTTATTAGAGTACTAACTGGCTAGCAATGTTATGAGGACACTGAATATGGCTGACAAATGTGTATATCCCGTGTAGTTAATATGCAGTGTGTGGGACGTCTTTACTGCTAAAAGATTGAACAATGTTTAGGCTACATTCACACGATGGTGAAAAAAAATGGCCATTAAAAACTGATCAACTGTCAGTTTTTCATGGCCATTTTGCATCAGTGTGTCTCTAAGGCCGGATTCACACAAGCATTGCGCATCTCGGAAGTGAAAAATTGCAGTTTTTCACGTCCGAGGTGCATCCGTGCTCTTTGCTGCGGGACGCGATATCACGCATCCCCAATAGACTAGAGCAGGGGTCTCAAGCACACGGCCCGCGGGCCGCATGCGTCCCCTGGGGCTGTCATCTACGGCCCGCGGGACACAGAGCCGCTAGTGAAGGGCTCTGCTCCGGGACTCTGTGGAATTCTTTGACATCACTGTCCAAATATGGACAGCGATGTCTGGGGCTTCCCCAGAGCCCGAGTCTCGGGCAGAGCGCTAGTATAGGCTCTGCTACGGGACTCTGTGGAATTCCCTGACATCGTTGTCCATATATAGACAGTGTTGTCAGGGTCTTCCCCAGAGCAGAGTCCCGGGCAGAGCGCTAGTATCGGCTCTGCTCCGGGACTCTGTGGAATCCCCTGACATCGCTGTCCACATATGGACAGTGTTGTCAGGGTCTTCCCCAGAGTGGAGTCGCGGGCAGAGCGCCAGTATAGGCTCTGCTCCAGGACTCTGTGGAATCTTCTGACATCGCTGTCCACATATGGACAGTGATGTCTGGGGCTTCCCCAGAGCTGGAGTCCCGAGCAGAGTGCTAGTATAGGCTCTGCTCTGGCACTCTGGGGAAGCCTCTGACATCGCTGTCCATACATCGACATTGATGTCAGGGGCTTCCCCAGAGCAGGAGTCCCAGTGATGTCAGGAGCACAGCTGGAGTCCCAGGAAGAGCCTACTAGCGCTCTGCCCAGGACTCCAGCTCTGGGGTTGCCCCTGACATCCATGTCCATATATGGACAGTGATGTCAGCAGCAGAGCTGGAATCCCAGGTAGAGTGCTAGAAGCGGCTCTGCTTCGGGACTCCAGCTCTGGGCAAGCCCCTGACATCACTGTCCATATATGGACACTGATGTCAGTGGCTTTCCCAGAGTTCCGGCGCAGAGCCTATACTAGTGCTCTGCTCTGGGACACCGGCTCTGGGGTTGCCCCTGATATCACATTCCGGTCCAGGAGGATCCCCTGACGTCACTGAGTATGGACAATGACGTTAGCGGCTCCAACAGCAGAGGAATCCCCAGCCAAAGCGTCAGCAACACTCTGGCTGGGGATTCCACTCCTAGAGGGAGCCCCAATGGAGCTATCTACTTGGAGTGTGTGTGGCATTATCTGCAGAGGGCACTGTGGCAGCGTCTGCGGAGGGCACTGTGGCAGCGTCTGCGGAGGGCACTGTGGCAGCGTCTGCGGAGGGCACTGTGGTAGCGTCTGCGGAGGGCACTGTGGCAGCGTCTGCGGAGGGCACTGTGGCAGCGTCTGCGGAGGGCACTGTGGCAGCGTCTGCGGAGGGCACTGTGGCAGCGTCTGCGGAGGGCTCTGTGGCAGCGTCTGCGGAGGGCACTGTGGCAGCATCTACGGAGGGCACTATGGCAGCATCTACAGAGGGCACTGTGGCATTATCTACAAGTGGGTGTGTGGCAGTATCTACAGAAGACACTGTGGCATTATTTAGGGGTGTGTTGCATTATCTACAGAGGGCACTGTGGCAATATCTACAGAGGGCACTGTGGCATTATCTACAGAGGGCACTGTGGCATTATCTACAGAGGGCACTGTGGCATTATCTACAGAGGGCACTGTGGCATTATTTACAGAGGGCACTGTGGCATTATTTACAGAGGGCACTGTGGCATTATTTACAGAGGGCACTGTGGCATTATCTACAGAGGGCACTGTGGCAGTATCTATAGAGGGAATTGTGGCATTATCTACAGAGGGCACTGTGGCATTATCTACAGAGGAATCTGTGGCACTATCTAAAAAGGGGCTGCCCAATCTTGACATGTGTGTCTGCCAAACACTGCCAACTGAGCCGCCGGACTATATTTAGCGACACTTAAACTGGAAAACTGGATTTTTGAAATAAGCACATGGAGAATTCTCTCAAATTTTAAACCTAGCGGTATTATTATAGCAATGTAGTATTATTATTATTATAGTAATATAGTGTTATAGTAGTTCAAATAACGAATTGATTAACAATAATTTTGTATTGTATCAAATTTGAAAGTAATCCGGCCCGTCAACTTCCCATTTTTTCTATATGAGGCCCACTTACCCGGCGGAGTTTGAGAACTCTGGACTCGAGTCTATGGAGAGATGCGTGAAGCGTGAAAAAATAGGACATGTCCTATTTTCTCACGGACCCTTCATGCTGTCTGTTAAAACAACGGCAGTGTGAACAGCCACATTGAATTATATAGGTCCGTGTGATGGCCGTTGTTTCAATGGCCGTCACACAGACGTATTACACGTTTGTGTGAATAAGGCTGCAATTTTCATCCATTTCCAGTCCGTCTGTCCGTTTTTAATGGCCGTTTGTCATCCATTTGCCATCTGTTTTTCATGGCCGTTAAAAAACTTATGGATTTAATTTGTTGGTTTTATTGTCCAAACCCCCTGAAAACACCACCGTTCCCATGTAGATAGTGCTGCAATGACCCTGTACATAGTGCCACAGTGCCCACTGTAGATAGTGCCCACATAGTGCCACAGTGCCCACTAAAGATAGTGCCACAGTGCTTATAAAGCGACATAGTGCCATAGTACCCACATATAAAGTGCCAGTGCCCTCATAGTGCCACAGTGCCCATGTAGTCACACCCCCATATAGTGCCACAGTGCCCATGTAGATAGCGCCACATCCCTGTAGATGGTACCAACCCCCTTTGTAGGTAGCATTACCCCCCTGTAGATAGCACAACCCTCACTATATATAGCACCACCCCCCACTGTAGATAGCACCCCCCCCCCACTGTAGATAGCACCCCCCATTGTAGAAAGCACCCCCCTGTAAATTACACCCCCCCTGTAGATAGCACCTCCCTGTAGATAGCACCCCCCATGTAGATAGCACCCCCACATGTAGATAGCACCCCCACATGTAGATAGCACCCCCACATGTAGATAGCACCCCCTGTAGATAGCGGCACTGTAGATCCCTGTAGGAGCGGAATCCCCCTGGCCTGGGATTTCACTCCTAGAGGGAGCACCTGATGTCTCTGTCCATATATGGACAGTGATGCCAGGGGCTTTTCCAGTAGCAGAGTGCCCTGATCAGAGTGTAGGCCTGGGATTCCGCTCTGGCAGGTTATTCCAGAGGTAGCCACTGACGTCACTGTCCATATATGGACAGTAACGCCAGAGGCTTCTCCAGTGGCGGAATCACATGGCCAGATCGTCGGCCAGGGATTCCGCTTCTTCAAGGAGCTACATCGGCGCTATCTGAAGGGGGGGTGCCATCTACAGGGGGTGGGGTGCCGCTATATACAGGGGGGTGCTACTACAGGGGGGTCAGAGGGAGACAGGATTCCCCGGCCAGAGATCTCGTGATGCTCTGGCCAGAGGCTCCACAGTTGAAAGCCTGACATCACTGTCCATATATGGACAGTAATGTCAAGGGCTTCCCCTGGGCTCAGCGCTCCAAGTAGCGCTGTGTGCTGGAAATCCTCGGCCAGGATCAGTTTTAACCGGCCGTTACAAGGATTGATTCATAAAAAACGGGCAGTAAAAATTGATCCTTTGACTTCTATGGGAGCCGCGGAGCCGTCAAAACGGCCAAAAATAGGACATGTCCTATTTTTTGACAAACAGTTTTCACGGGCTGTTAAAAAAACGGCCGTGTGAATACACCCATAGAACTCTATTGTTCTGAAAAAGACTGTGTGCCGTTTTTCACTGTCGTGTGAATGTAGCCTTATATAGTGTTAGTAAATGTGTGTAGGCGAAGCAACACAAATGTATTAAATGAACCTACGTAAGTAATAACATAAGGGATGTAGCTATAAGGGGTTCAGAGGTAGCAGTCACACCCGGGCCATGGTGCCTGAAGGGGCCCAGTGGCACCTTCAGCCACATAAAAAGACACTAGTATTATAATGTCACATGGTAGTTTGGGGGCCCTGTTTTAGATTTTGCTTTGGGGCCCAAGTTACGCCTCTGAATAACATGATACTAGTGTATTGGTAAATATTTTATAGTTTGTTTTAATTAAACTCTCCTCAGTCCACACTAAACATCTTTCTGTTATAGCGCATTTACTGCTCTGTGCAAAGATCCAGCTTTAGCTAAAGACGGATTACAGGGTTTAGTATAAATCTATATTATTTCTTAAGAGTAGGCAGTAAAATCATGTTATATTTAGAGTCTTAAGTTGTGACAGACAATGGCTTATTTCAAACAAGAGGGAAAGGGAATGAAACACCCTGTGTGAGTTGTGTTTAGTAATGATTTAAGGGTGAAAATCCAAAGGCTCCCTATGTGTGTGTGAGATTAAGGGGGATTGAAGACAACGGTTGAGTAACCTAGAGGAATATAGGTTGTTTTTACTACAAATGTGATGGCAGTATTTATAGTGTGCATTATTTATCAGCAATTGTAGTGGTTACTATACTGGTTTATTGGTGTTTCATGCTGAAAATTAAGGTAGCTTTGGGCTTTTGTATGGTCATGGCACTCTTCAGTGTAGAGCCCAAGTCCATGGATTATATCACGCATTTGGGTATTCTTCAGGGAGGGGGCAAAATTAAAACAAAGTCTATATTAGAAAGTCTTTAACATTATAATATTTTATGTTCATTGTCTAAAAACACTTTTCCACTGGCAGGATGTAAACAATAAAGTCTGGCATAAATTCCTATCCGAAGAACAAGAGGTCAACAACCAACCTAGAGCCAAACAATGTCTCATCGACTGAACAGATAGAGCTTCATTAAGAGAAGCCGATTATGAGCAACAGACGTAGGGCTGTGGAGTCGGAGTGGTGGAGTCACAAGTCAGTTTTGGGTGGAGTTGGAAGAAATGTACCGAGTCCAATTCCGGCTTCAAAATATAAAATATTATATATTATTAATATTGTATAAAAAGCATAGTAGCTGGTTGCATATTTGCTTTTATAGGAATTTAGGAACGTTTTTAAGTTTCAGTAATATAAAAATATGTTCTATCAATCTAAGAAAATAGTGTTAACTGGGATGCGGGTTGTACTCTCCTCTCTCTTATGCTGCTGCTCCAAGGCCCTTTGTTAACAGGTCCAAATCTGTGCTGCACATGCTCAGTAGTGAAGTTCCTCATCTTAAGACCAGAGAAGGAAGTTCACTACAGGGTGTATGGCTGTTTTAACACTTTGATGGGCCCAGTGCAAAAGTTTCATGAGCGGGCCCCTCCCCCTCCAGAACAAACCGGAGCACTGAGGGTTTATATTGTCTTTGTTCCCAGTAATCCCGCTGTACTGGGGGCTGTGACTATAAGTGCTGTCCTGTAGTGTCCTGTACTTATCAAGACGTCACTTGCTCAACTATGCAACCCTCCCCTCCTGCTCCGATATCCCCTCCATGCCAAGCCAATTTGCTCAGCTTGCGTGGCCCTGCTATACCACAGCAACGCTAAGCTCTGAATGATAAGGCCTCCCAGAGCAGTATTGCTTGAGGGACACATGATGGTATAGGGGCATTCATGAATCCATGAATTTTAATCTGTTTATTGCAGGTTATTTAATTTGTTTTTCTTCTAGGTGGTTTGGTCCGGTCCCCCCCCCCCCCCATCTTTATTGCAGTTGGTACCTACCTTGAAGAATTTGTCATTTTCTAGAAGATTCTGTGTTTCTGCACAGGATCAGGACTTCGTCGCCGATTGGGCATTTGATTCGAACAGCGGGAAAATGTTACTTTAAAAATCCCGGTTTTCCACGGCACCGCTGTCAGTTCCAGATTTCCTAGGACCAGCGCCCCCGCCCTCCCTCCCACTTTTATTATTATATCTGTGGATGTTGTGATGTTTTATTAGTGGGGTTTTTTTGTCTCCCCTGGACTGATTTTTAAACTGGATTATTAGGGTATGTTCACACAGAGTTTTTTGCAGGCAGAAAATTCTGCCTTGAAAAATGAGCTCCGGTTTTTTTTAAGTTGTTTTGCACGCGGTTTTTTAAGGCTTTTTTCTATTTCTTAAAAAAATTGCGGCAAAAAAAACACGTTTATTTCCGTCTCCCATTGATTTCAATGGGGTTTTGAGGCGGAAAACGACTCAAGATAGGGCATGTCGCTTGTTTTTCCCGCGAGCGTTTTTTTTTGCTAACAGGAAAAAAGACACCTCCACCTTCCATTAAAATCAATGGGAGTCAATTTCAGCTGTTTTTTGCTGCGGTTTCCGCGGCAAAAACCATGGCAAAAAAAACTCTGTGTGAACAGGGCCTTATTATTGTGATTTTAATGATCGTATTTTTTGGACTATAAGACGCAGTTTCTCTCTTAGAATCTGTGTTGTAATCTCCTGCTGCATCTTAACTCCTGAAGGCAAACATCTGCCATTATATGAAGAAGTGGGGCTCTGAGCTTCAAAGGTCCTTGCAGTGCAGTGTAGTGTAATGGAAGCAGAATGTCCTGTGCTGTGTGTAAAAAAAATCTGTGTGTTATCTTCTCACTAACAGTCACATCTTACACACAGAATTCAAATTTGACTTTTCATTGAGCAAATAACCCAGACATTTGTACACCCAGCACAGTAAATCTGTACAGGTACTGCAAGGACCTTCTAGCCACGCCCCCTTCTATGATCTGAGCAGCAAGAAGAGCAGATTCAACACCATTAACCCCTGCCACTCCATACCTCTGATGTTGATGTTCAGGGGAGGGTGAGAGCACCATAGATGCCAATATCTTGTATTTCTGTGTCTGGGATTGTATTGGGGCACTGTGGTACCCTATTGTCTGAATATTACCCTGGAAATGTACAGTTAAAGACAAAACTTTTTTTTCCTCCTATTTTAAAGTACAATTTATGGGTGCGTCTTATGGTCCAGTGCGCCCTATAGTCCGAAAAATACGGTATAATGGTTTTTAAATATTTATTTGGTTCCAATATTTATTATTTATTGATTCAAGTATTAATATTTAATAAAAACTTTGCGGCCCTTTTTATCCACATATTTTTTGTTGGGTGTCTTTATTAAATTATTTATATATTGAATGAATTGGGCCTTGTGCCATCATGAGCTGCCTCCTCCTCCCTCCTAGCGGAGACGTAAGACAAACAACCAATGAAGGTGAAAGATGCCAGGGCTAACGGGACACAAAGACGGGGAAAGACACACAACAATGCTGCTCTCCCCCTGTCTCTGGGTGTCTGCCCCCAAAACCCCTCTTTTCAAGTTTTCAACTGTGTAAAGTTATCTGGGTGCACACTGTTCTCTCTTTTCTTATAACATTACCAACCACAAATACTTTAATAGACAGCGAGCAAACAACCGGTCTTATTATACTTGAGCCATTTATGAAGAAGTCGGAGCTGGAGTCAGCCATGTAAAAATAGAGGAGTCAGAGTCAGAAGTTTGGCTTACCGATTCCACTGCCCTGAATAGTAGCCCTAAATGTTTACAGCATTCGCATAGTACATACCTTTAAACATCTTCCAATATGTCTTATTGATATGCCAGAAGATGTTTAATGGTGGACCTTCTGTTTAAGAAATAGAGAAATCCTATAACATTCGTTTAAAAAGGGTAGAGATCCATAATACGGCACTTATATAGTATTATAGACCCATACTGGACCTCCATATGCTTCTGATTTTATATGGAGGCACACAGAAGTGTCTGTATGAATCTGTGAGGAAAATATAGTGGCATGCATCAATGCATATCGCATTCGTAATACAGACCTGTAGGGACTCCATGTCGGTGAAACACCGTACAGGGTCAGTGCACACAACATTGCCATGTTTATGAGCCCTAAGGGTTGAAACAACGCATTGGATAATATGTCTTTATCTGGAATATCCAATTATGACCATTTTGGCATTCACAATCGCATTATTCACATAAAGCTCATCTGCCAAGTCATGAATCAAGATTCAATGTATGAAAAAAATATCTAATTGCATATTTAATTCAAAACCTGTGGCTAAACAGCTCGAAGTGTTAAATCAATTTCCATTCTTTTTCAACAAGCTAAAAAAAAAAAAACACCATTAGGAAACAATTAGAAAAAGTCAATTAATTGCACATTTACCACAATGCAGGACAAAGATTTAGCAGTTATGTCAAAACATGATAGGAACTTTCTTTTGTGTGTCAACCCTACTCATTATAAAGAAATAATGATTGAATATGACACCTAAGGAAACTGTCAATAAAGTGTGTGTGTGTGTGTGTGTGTATGTGTGTGTGAATGTGTGTGTGAATGTGTGTGTGAATGTGTGTGTGAATGTGTGTGTGAATGTGTGTGTGAATGTGTGTGTGAGTGTGTGTGTGTGTGTGTGTGTGTGTGTGTGTGTGTGTGTGTGTGTGTGTGTGTGTGTGTGTGTGTGTGTGTGTGTGTGTGTGTGTGTGTGTGTGTGTGTGTGTGTATATTACTGTATCCATCAATCTGGAAAAAAGGAAGCCAGCATATATGGCTAATGCAATAGGAAATGGTCTTTGTGGTGATAAATTCTTTTAACTGCCTCCCATAACTTCCTTTGTGTACTAATTTACATCAGATTCCTCTTCAGAAGGTACAATTTAGGAAGCATACTTTTATGAATGTACCAAATTCACTATTTCCTGTGTTTAAGGAGGCACCTCCCTGGAAGAAGAATTGTGTACCCCTCTGGAGACTCTGTATATTGCAGACCATTTGACAGTAAGGGCTCATGCACACGGCTATATTTAGGATTCAAAAAGTATGCACCCATACTGTTCCTCCATGTGCCTCATATTTTACACACAGGGGCACAAAATATATTTTTGCAGATTCTGTGAGTCTTTAAGAAAACATGTCATGGCATGCTTATATAGCAATTTGCCCTAAAAGCATTGCAGAATAGCAGTGAATTTACAGTGAGCTATGATTGAGCACTATAGCTTTTACATGAATATTCTGTCATGTGGCCAGCAGAGGGTGGTGTGAACCCATTTTGTCATCTAGGGATTTGACGTAGGGCTAAATCGGGGAGCAAAGTCTAAAGGTACCCCTGGTAGTCACCCTTTAACCACTATACAGGGATCTGGACTACGCTGCAGGGGAATCCCAGGTCGCTACCCTGGAGTAGTCTCCCTTGATGACAAACAAAATATTATGTGAAGTGAAATACAAGAAGTGGAGTGAGAATTAGTAAAAGGTCAGGGCAGGTGGCAGAGGTTCGTCACTGTTCAGAGGTCAGGGCAGATGGCAGGAAAGGATAGTCAAAGGTACAGGCAGAGGTCAAAGACAGGTGATCCAATAAACCATAGCAGAAGAAACACTAGAATGAACCAAATTGGTCTAGCAAACCGCACAAAAAGGGAAGGATTCTTTATGACCATGAAAAAATCAGAGTGGAATCATTTGGCGCGCACTGGCCCTTTAAGAGAGAGAGAGTCAGCGCATGTGCGCACTAGTACCTAGAGCAGAAAGTCGACAGCATGGGAGGCCACCAGAAGAGGATCGGCACAGGCCAGGATACGGGAAGCAGGTAAGTAAAGAACGGGGAGTGGCGGCCATTAAAGAGGGCCACAAAAGTTGTCAGTTATAGGGGTACTAAGGCTGCCACACATCGGGGAATCATACTTAGGGGCACTGTGGTTGCCATACTTTTAGGTACTGTAGCTGTCACACACTTCAGTACTCCGAAATCAAAGAAGCAATCAGGTCAGCACCATCTAATAGGAATCCTAAAAAAAAAATCTACTTTACCAACAATCAATATATGCAAAATGTTGCAAAATCCTCACTGGAATGAATGAAAAAAATTAATTCATTTATAATTAGATTTTTGTCAGGTATCAGAGGATCCAGGGTGTGCCAAGAAAACATTCCCCACACCATTACTCCACCAGCTTCAACTATTGACCTCTGACAGGAAGGGTTCATTGATTCATGCTGCTTGTGCCAACATCTGACCCTCCCACTGGAATCTTGGCTTTCTGCTTCCCATAACTCCTTAACCCCTTCTCGTCATCCGCCGTATATATACGCCGGGTGTGGCAATATGGAGCGGGCTCACGGGCTGAGACCGCTCTATAGAGTGAGTGTGTTGGCTGTGTTACAGCCGACACAATCCGGGTAACGAGCGGGATCCCGTTTGAGCGTAATACCGCTTGTTTAAACCGTTAAATGCCGCTGTCAATAGCGATCGCAGCATTTAAATGACTAAAAACGGGGGGGATCCCCTGTAACGTCCCAACGGCCCCCCCGTGGCGAGATCTGGTGGTGCCGTTGGATGACATGGCAGCCTGGGGGCCTGATGAAGGGTTTCATAGAAGACTGTCAGAATCACGATATACTGCAATACATTAGTGCATTATATCATGCAAGCGATCTAACAATCGCTGGTTAAAGTCCCCTAGGGGGACAAGTAAAAAGAGTAAAAAACAGTCAAATAAAGTTTTTTTAACAAATTTAAATAACATTTTCCCATTTTCCCTACAACACAATGTAAAAAAAATTAAAAAGCGAACATAACTGGTATCGACGCGTCTGTAAAAGTTTGAACTATTACAATATATCATTATTTAGTCCGCACGGTGAACGCCGTAAAAAAAAATTAATTAAAAACATCAGAATTGCTGTTTTTTTGGTCCCTTCATCTCCCACAAAAAATAAAATAAAAAGTGATCAAAAAGTCTCACGTACCCTAAAATGGTACCAATATAAACTACAGCTCGCCCCGCAAAAAATAAGCTCTCACACCGCTAAAATCGACAGAAAAATAAAAACGTTATGGCTCTCAAAATATGGCACCAAAACTCAAATTTCATTTTTAACAATCAGTTTTTTTCTTGTAAAAGTAGTAAAACATAAAGAAAACTATATAAATGTGGTTTCGCTGTAATCATATTGACTCGCAGAATAAAGTTATCATGTCGTTTTTACCGTACATGAACGCCGTAAAAACAAAACCACCCAAAAGGTTGAGGAATCGCTGTTTTTTTCCTATTCCACCCCACATATATTTTTTTTCACGTTTCCCACTACATTATATGGTACAAAAAATAGTGCTGTGAAAATCTACAAGTCGTTCCGCAAAAAACAAGCCCTCATATGGCAATATTGATGGAAAAATAAAAACAGTTATGGCTTTTGGAAGGTGGGGAGGAATAAAACAAAAGTGAAAATCCGAAAAATAGCTGCGGAGGGAATGGGTTAATGACCAGCCTATATATATGATCGGGGCATGTCCAACACGCGGACCCTGCACCGATCCGCCATTCCGGCTGCCTCCGGGCGCCAGAAGACGATGATGCTCATGTCAAAGAATAGCGGCCAAACTGCAGTATTGTAGCTCTGCTCCTATTCAAGTGAATAGGAGCAGAACTGCAGTTCCGCCAAACGGCCGCTGTGCAGTGGTCGGAGCCATCTGCTTCCGGCTCCAACTACTGCATCCCGTTTCAAACATCCGATGCACGGAGGCAGCCGGAGTTGCGGATCGGTGCGGGGTCCGGATGTCGGACATGCACCGATCATATTACGGATGACCTATCTAACGGCTCCCTGCTCTGTTTATTTATTCTGCTGCAGTTCCGTAAAAAGGCAATTGCACCAGATTAAAGCCCGTTAGTGGCCGCCGTAAAAACACTAATGGGCAGTCACTAACGGGTTAAACAGCAATGGCACTTAAACTGGTCTTCTGCTGTAATAGCCCATCTGAAATAAGCAATAAGAAGTTGTGCATTGGCACACGTTAGATGGAGCACCAGATTTGTATTTGGCTGCAATTTGCTTGACTGTGTATCGCCTGATCATCAGAACGATTCGTGTCATCCTCCTCTGACCCCCTTCGTCCACGATTTGTTTACGACTACAGGATCCACTTTCACTGGATGTTTTCCACGATCAGACCCTTCTCAGTATACTCTCGAAACTGTTGCACAAGAAAACCTCACAAGGTTGGCAGTTTTTGAAATACTAGCCCCGGTTAGTCTGGAATCTATGACCATGCCACGTTCAAAGTTGCTAAGATCACTAGATTTTCCTATTCTAATTTGGATTCACACTCAAAACGGATCCACGTAAAACTTGTTCCCTTGATTTTATGCTGAACTCTGGGGTCATGTGTCTAAGCTCCAATCGTGAAAGGGCAGGTGTCTCTAATAAAGTGGCCACTCATGGTATGTGCCAGGTTATACTTTCTCCAGCTCTACCATGTGTCAGACCACTGCTTCCCTACCATGAACGTAACCATTCCTCCTACAAATGCTCACCTTTTTTTCCTGGTTCTATTTTGTTTCTGACTTTTATAGTTCACTCAAATCATTGCCAATCAAACTGCAGCGAGACATGAAGGCCCATTTTCAATTCTGATCTTGCTCAGTCAGCATAGGTTGACAGGTACACGAGAATGATAAATTTATTAACTTTTTATCCACAGATATGAACAAGAATCCTCATGGAGGATTATAAATCATAAAATACTACATGCTATAATGGCAGGAGATTGACTTTAAAGATATCAACACTTCAAACATAAAAATTACTACTAGGGTAGTAAAAGATACTTTATATATGAAACAGAGGAAAAAGTTCCTACTCAGAAGCAGAAGCTACATTTAAATAGACACTGGGGCAGATTTAATAATAATGGCTTAGACTCTGTTCCCTTTTTTACACTACCTATTGGGCGTTATACTTTACACCAGTATTTTGCTACATAAAACTTGCGCACGTCAGTGTTAAAAGGGGTTTTCCACGACTGGACAACTGATGACCTATCCACAGGATAGGTCATCAGTATATGATCGGTGCGGGTCTAACACCTGGACCCCACACCGATCAGCCGCTCCACCTGCCGGATGTTTTAAACGGAATGCAGTAGTTGGACCCGGAAGCAGATGACGCCGACCACTGCATAGCGGCCGTTCTGCAGAACTGCAGCTCTGCTTCTATTCACCTGAATAGGAGCAGTACTGCAGTGTGGCCGCTATTCCGTGACCGAAGCAATCTGCTTCTGGCTCCAACTATTGCACAAGGTTCAAAACATCCGGCGCCCGTCTCCTGCTGTGGTCCCTGCTAGGAGGTCCCCAAAGAGACTTCCGCAGGAATGGTTTGAGAATTCTCGAACCTGATGTCTTTCCGGAGTATTCAAGCTAAAATGGAGATCGAGATGGTGTCCAAGAGACTCTTTCCCCCATTGGTCTTAGGCGACTCGCAGCCAAGTTGTCTGGCGGAGTCACCTTTCTCACTAAATAATGTTATTCGTTTTACAGTTTTTCACCTTCCTTTCCCTGTCCTTTTCCCTTGAAATTGCTTATACAAGAATACTGTTATGTGTGTCCAACATGATGTGGGTATGTAACGGCAAATATCTAATACTGTTTTGGATTTATAGAGAGGAATGTATATGTACAGATTATGGCTGTTAAATTTATGTCATTGAATGCCAGAGGGCTTAACTCTCCCTTTAAGAGAGCTTCAGTATGGAGAGATGTTTTAGCTTCTGGTACCGACATTGTATGCTTACAAGAAACGCATTTTGCCAAGGACCATAGTCCCAAATTCACCCACCATAGATTCCCGATAACATATACATCCAATGCTGACAAAAAAAAGGCGGGAGTGCTGATAACCTTTAAAGATACAGTGTCCTTTCAACTGCAATCCTCGGTTGTTGATGAACGGGGGAGATCTTTAATTTTGGTGGGGCTGCTCAACAATTGCCAAGTCACCATTGCTAGCATATATGCACCAAACTCGTCCCAAATACGCTTCCTCAACAAAACTATGCGTAAAATCAGGAAGGTAATGAAAGGGAAGCTTATAATTTGTGGAGATTTCAACCTAATCCCGAATGCTGAATGGGACTCAACTAATCAAGGTAGAAGCTCTCCCCTGACTCTTTCACCATGGTTACTCAAAGAGGATTTATACGACACGTTTCGTTGTATGAACTCCTCCTCTAGAGAATTCACCTTCTATCCCACAAGACATCGGTCTTTCTCCAGAATAGACCTATTTTTGGTGGATAGATCTTCTATATCGGAAATTAAAACTTCTGAGATAGGACAAATAACATGGTCAGATCACGCTCCCACATATCTCCTTCTCTCTTTAAGTTCTGCTCCCTCTCCTAGATATTCATGGCGGATAAACAATTTTCTTATTAACCTTCCTAAGTACAGAGAGAACATTTCCTCCCAATTGCGGGAATACTTCTCCTTAAACGGAGCCCCATACCTAAGTCCATTCTCACTATGGAACGCACATAAAGCGGTTATGAGGGGGTTCTTGATACAACAAGGGGCAAGATATAAAAAATTGAAAGCAGCAGCTTTGACATCTCTGCTGGAGGAAATGCGCTCTGTGGAAATGGAACTCCAACAAAATAAGACATCCGCCCTACATGACAAACTCATGACTCTTAGACGAAATTTGAAAGCTCTCCTCATAGACGAATTTGACAAAAAAACTGCAGCCCTAAAGTTGAATTATTATACGTCCTATAATAAAACTAGTAAACTAATGGCGAGAAGAATGAAACAGCGTCAACTCAAAACTAAAACTACGCATCTAGATTCATTGGTTGACGGATCAAAAATTATCAACCCCCAAACAATAGCGGATCAATTTAGCGACTATTACTCTAAATTATATAATTTGAGGTCAGATCCCCACACTAAACAACCACTAGAGAAGAATATCCAAGCTTTTTTAGACTCGGTTCAACTACCTTCCTTGTCTCAAGAACAACTATTAAGTTTAAATGCCCCGATATCTCCTATAGAGGTATCCAAAATAATACATCTATCTAAAGCCAATAAATCCCCTGGCCCAGACGGGTTTTCTAACGAATACTACAGAACTTTTGGGCATATTCTGACTCCTCATCTAACCGAAGTTTTCAACAAAGCAATGACAGAGGGAAGTATGCCCCAGGAAATGTTAGAAGCCACGATAGTGACGATCCCGAAACCAGGGAAATCTCCTACAACACCGGCCAACTTTAGACCCATCTCCCTTCTTAACTGTGATACTAAGCTATATGCTAAACTCTTAGCCACCAGATTAATAGATATCCTGCCCACACTAGTACATTCGGATCAAGTGGGGTTCACAAAAGGGAGACAGGCTCCTGACGGTACTAGAAGGATAATTAATCTCATAACTAGGGTGGGACAGTCTCGGACGCCTTCTCTCCTCCTTACCCTGGACGCAGAGAAGGCGTTCGATAGTATACATTGGGGGTTTGCATTTTCGACCTTGACAAAGTTTGGATTTGCAGGGAACATATTTAAAGCTATACAAGCGCTATATACCAAACCCACAGCTAAAGTCCTTTCGAATGGGTTCCTGTCCACCCCCTTCCATATTACCAATGGCACTAGACAGGGTTGCCCATTATCCCCCTTGTTGTTTACACTGGTTATGGAGCCATTAGCAGAGTCTATACGATCTAACCTCCAAATCCGAGGTATTCCAGTGGGACCCCGCCAACATAAAATTGGCTTATTCGCGGATGATATTATTCTGACTATTACTGATCCTTTGTCTTCTCTGAGAGAAATCTCACAAATTATTGTTAAGTTTGGATTGGTATCTTACTATAAAGTGAATGCATCTAAATCACAAATTCTGGGGTTATTTATTTCCCCGAGCCTGAAAAAATCCATAACAACTGAGTTCCCATACCAATGGGAAGAGTCCTCCATTCCCTATCTGGGAATCCAAATTGGATACCCATTGTCCCGACTTCCCAAAATCAATTTTGTCCCACTCCTGACTTCTACACAGAGAGAATTGGATCAAATAGCTTCACATGAACCCTCATGGCTAGGCCGTAATGTGTGTTACAAGATGTTCATATTGCCCAAAATATTATATTACCTGCGTACGCTACCAATCCCTATGCCGATCTCATGGTTGTCGAAATTCCAGAAGCAACTCCAAAATTTCCTGTGGGGAGGAAAGAAACCTCGAATTGCAGCATCCCTCTTGATGAAAAGGAAACACAGAGGAGGGCTGGGGGTGCCTAATTTAATAGCCTACCACAGAGCATTAATAATTAAACAATCGGAAAAATGGTTTAGTGCCCCTTCCGGGGTCAGCTGGCCCACAATTGAAAGCTATTTAATAGGGGACCGACCTCTTTCGCATGTTCTATGGGCATATGCCTTGAGACCTGAGCTCCCCCTTCCCGATGTGCCTACAGTTAGAGCGGCTGTACAAAGTTGGCTTCACTTTATAGCGGGGCCCTCTAGACTACCTGGGAGTAGTGGAATACAGATCCCAATAGGGGTGCTGGAGGTACTAATTCCCAATCTGGGAATCAATCATTGGCCTCGGGCAGGTATCCACTACATTTCAGATTTACTTTCTGGAGCGAATATTAAATCCTTTGGGGATATACAGAAGCAATTCCAGGTTCCTGATAGGGATATGTATAAATACACTCAGATCAAGTCTTACTTGAAAGCTTCACCTATGACAGATCCTCAGTTTTCCCTGTCGATTAAAGCTCTGCTCTCTGGGGCGGGTTGGGGAGGGGGGAATCTTACGGCTAGAATATACGATACCTTGAATGGGGATGTGGAGACTTCCAGGCGTGTACACTTTCTAAATTGGGAGAGGGACTTGGGTAGGTCCTTCACTATGGAACAATGGGAAGTGGCAATCAATTGGACTCTGAAAGCTTCAGTTTGTGTGAATCTCTTGGAAGTCTTCCATAAGGTTCTATTGAGATGGTACTTCACTCCGTCCAAATTAGCAAGGATATTCCCTCATACTTCTAGCTTATGTTGGCGTAATTGTGGACACGAAGGGTCGTTATATCACATATTTTGGGAATGTCCGCACCTGACAAACTATTGGTCCAAAATTTTTGGGCTATTATCAGATGTGATGGAGTTTCCCATTCCCCAAGATCCGGGGCTGGCTATACTGTCTCTAGGGATAGGAAAGATCCCACCGGCTTCTCGACGCCTAGTGTGCCACGTTCTGCTCACCGCTAAATTACTGATAGCCAGGTCCTGGAAGTCTCCAACTCCCCCCACATGTGAAGAGGTGGTGTCGAGAGTGTCAACACATTGCGTATACGAACGTATTTTTTATCTTAAACAGAATAGAATCGAATCATATATGGCCTTCTGGAATCCTTGGATATGGTACCATAAAGTAGCACTATAAGTGACACAGATATCTGCAATTTTTCCCTCACCTCCCAAAATCCCCTGATTTCTTCCCCCCCTGTTTACAGTTTTTTTTAGAAAAGTTTAAAGAACAAGATGAAGCAATGTAAACGACAATATTGATGTACAGGATATATGTTATTGTATACTATGTCAAATGTTGTCTACTGACGGAAAATCTTCAATAAAAATTGAATGTTTTAAAAAAAAACATCCGGCGCCCGGACATAGCCGAATCGGCTGATTGGTGCGGGGTCCGGGTGTCGGACCCGCACCGATTATATAATGATGACCTATCCCGTAGATAGGTCATCAGATGTCTGGTCATGGAAAACCCCTTTAAATCTGGCGCATTTGATAACTCAACAAATCCTCGGCCATACTCTAAGTATGTGACCCGAAGTGGCGAGCATGTTGCATGTCAAGGTTCTTTCTGGCGCATGCATTAATAAATGTGACCAAGAATATATACATCAAGAAAATAGCCGCATGTAACGCCAGTACCGAGGCGCACAGACAATAATAAATCTGCCCCAATATGTTTAGCAGCCTATAAACTGGGATAAACCCATTACCTTTATTCATGTTTTTCAGTAGTAATTATTACAATGAGCCTGTGTTTACTCACCATGCTATGAATATATGTCACCATTTGCTGCAATGTTATTTTAACTCTAGTACAAAATGAGCTGGATTACTTATTGTTACACTTTGCAGTCATTATACTTCTGGATATATAAAAGCACATAATAACAAACCACACTCCCGTCTGGGATTTTCCAGCGCTACACTAGTAAATTACTGTTGATTTTAGCCTCTACAAAGTAATGCCACAATCTTTTTTCTTGATGCAAATTGTGTGGGAAACCAAAATCATGTTCTCCGTTAGTAAATGTACTCTATATTCCTTTCATCTAATTTTTAGTTTTTTTTGTCCAATTTAGGATATTAGTACAGAATGAACTGCATTGATATATACCTACACATATATTTTTGGATTATGCAAAGCAGCGTCTGATTTCCTGAAATAATAGGTGCCCCAAACATCTTTCACCCAAACCTGAACAAGATAAAAATAAAAAGATAAAAAAAATAAGTGGATGTGTAGCTAAATGTTTTTTGTTGTGTAAATTAATTTATGTTGCTAACAAGTAAATGACTGAAATTCATATGATTGGATATTGAGCAGATAGAAAAGATCGTCTCTACGCTCACAAATGAGCTGGATACAAAGTTTTTCTCAGATTTGTAATATTTAAGAAAAAGAATAATGGAACATTTTTATCAATAAAAGTATAGGTCCCTAGCCAGCTGGCACAATTCAGGTAGGACAGGCAAGCAGTAACCGACATCCCCTGATGGCCATCACAACAGACCCTCTGATTTCTGTGCCAGCTCATGAATTCTGGTGACAACACTGAAAGGAATAGCTGCCGGGTGTTTAGGTGGCCATACAAGTTAGATAACTGATGGCCGAATGCTCGCCGGGAGCTATTTTTGCGGATCCTGCCATACACTTGCAGGCATGGCCGGCCTTGGATACGTTCAACCAGTGCGGTCGCACAGGGCGCCAGTCACCACACTGCAAGAGGGGCGCCAGCGGGTTTGTGTATGCCCGCGCTGTTGCAACTACCAGCGGGGATACACACACTAACTGCAGTCGCTTTTCCACCTGTGCGCTTCTTAACTTAGTGGCCGTCGCTACTGCTGTAGCAGCCATAGCGGCTGCTAGCGGTGACACCGGGCATGAGGGCCTGCTCTGCTATCTACTAGCGCCACTGTAGCTCCCTGAAGGAGCGGAATCCCCATGTGGCTGGAGATTCTGCTCCTGGAGCGCTGCTTGATGTCTCTGTCCATATATGGACAGTGACATCAGGGGAAACTCCTGAAGCGGAATCCCCGTCCACAGCGTTGCTGACGCTGTGACCATCGATTCCACTCCAGGAGAAGCTCCTGTTGTCTGTGTCCATGACGTCATTGGCTTCTCCTGGAGTGGAATCCCCGGTCATAGCGTCTGCAACATGGCCACATGGGGATTCCGCTCCTTCAGGGAGCTACAGTTGCGCTATCTATACTGGAAGGGGTTGGGGGGGTTCTATCTACAAGGGGGCTGTGTGGCACTACCTACAAAAAAGGACAACTGTGCAGGAGCACACAAAATATCCAGCTTTCCCAGCTATCAAATAAATGTGTGGAAATAAAACTAAGATATAACTTTTATTTAATCTAGCTAAAAGGATTAATCCTTTAGCTAGACTCCGGTTTTCCAACGGAATCAATAGCGGAGTCGACTGCGCTATTGATTCCGTCGGAAAACCGGAAACCTGCCGGAATGGTGACAAACGGAAACCATTAGCGATGTTTCCGTCACCATTGATATCAATGGTGACTGAAACGGAAGCTGTGGTTTCACTTTCACTTTCCGTTGCAGGGTTCACCCGACGGAAACCTCAGACGGAACCCCGGAACGGAAAGCGAACGGTGATGTGAACAGGCCCTAATTTGTATAACTTTATATATAAGTTTAGATCAGTCAGTGAGGACCTGCGGGGCTGTGAAGGCAGTGGAGGTTGGGGGCCCAAGCTGAACTGTTGCACCGGGCCCATTAGCCTTTAGCTACACCTCTGAAATAGTAAATCTATGCAAAAGCAACATCCCAAATTGGAATTGGCGTGGGGGGTTCCTTAAAGGAACAGTGTCATCACAAATTATTTTTTTATATGTTAAAGATGTTAGTGCTTTATTAAAAACGTTTATATTCATTTGTGTGTTTGTGTTTTACTTTTTCTTATTTTTACACTTTTTCTTCCCTATGGGGGCTGCCATTTTTTGTTCCATTTCTGTGTGTGTCGATTAACGACACACACAGACATGGAATACGGCAGCCACAGTCCCATAGGGACTGCGAACGGCTCCCGTCCCATTGACTGCCGTGTACGGCGTCTGTGTGGGAACTGCGCATGCGCCGCTCCCACACAGTCCTATTCGAAATTGGCGCCGTCCGGCGCCATTTTCCTGTGGACCGGAAGTCGCGGCCGGACAGTAATATTACTACTTTCGGTCGCGGCTTCCGGACAAGTGCACATGGAACAGCGGCAGCAAAGGGAGCGGACGGGCCGGAGGGAGCCGCGGCGGCAGGAGCAGGTAAGAGATTTCAATGTATGTTAGTGTTTGTGTGTGTTTACTACTGTATGTAAACCTACTACACTGTGGGTTACCTCAAAAAATGGCGACACACAGTGTAGGAGGTTAAACCTTTCAAACCCCTCGTTTATCCCGGCACTAGCCAGGATAAAGGAGGGGGGGATGCTGAGAGCTCACTAGAGCGAGGGCTTTTAACCCAATGTTGCAATGCTGCAATTTTGGGAACTAGCTCCATCTAGTGACCAAAAATGGGTAGTATTATAAATTAGAAAAAATTTATAATATTTCCTGACTCGCGAAAAAAATAAAAAAAATTTGAACAATGTTTAATCACCCACACACTAAATGTTTAATTTTTAAAAAAAAAAACATGTTTTTCTGGCGACACATTCCCTTTAAGGCCTTTTTTCATAGAACACTTGTTTCCGATAATTGCCCTGTCTAAACAGGGCAGCGATCAGCAGATGAACAAGAAAACGCTCGATCATCTGCTGATCGTATAATTTGAAAAAAGTTAAATATGATCGTTGTTGGCAGCACATCTCCCTGTGTAAACAGAGAGAGTTGCTACCGACATGATAATAATGTATGGGGATGAGCGATCGTGGTAACGAGTGCTCGTCCCCATACTAGCTCATTGTGATAAACAGGCGCCGATCAACGAGCTGTCTCGTTGATCGGCGCTCGTTTACACGGCCCAGGCCTTTCCAACGGGCCAGAGAATAACATTTTTTGTGGGAGTGCTTCTTTAAAACAACAACTCACTTTGAAAGATAACTAATGGGTTAACACGTGTTTTTTTCCAATGGCCCTGGCTGTGATTATGCGCTGTATTTGGGGCACAGCTTGTGAAGCAGGCACTGTGTGTCAGAACTATATCTCCTTGTCTTCCACACACATAGAACAATGGTGATGATGAGCTAAGGCTATGCTCAGAGAACACAATACTCTGCTTTCTGTTAGCGTCTCCGGGTGCTCTTCCTCTACTCATTGCAGCAAGCTGATAATTTAAACATGATTTATGCTTAACCCCTTCTTTGACAGGAAGACATATGTTTGGCCTAGAAATATGAGCTGGAATTTCTGTGAATTAGACATACTGTATGTGTTCTATAAATATAAAAATGCCATCATGCACTGACAAATCATAGATGTTCAGCCTCTGAATATTTAATGTATGAAATCCAATATTAACTTCCTTATCTTACAAAAACCAAATAGTGTACAAAAATATAATTAATAAACCCACATGGATTATAGTTATTTAAAATGTTGCTGGGCACATGGGTAATGTAAAAAAATATAGATTTCATAGAAAATGTCAATTAATTTTTTTACTGTTACTCTGATTGACATATAACAGAAAATCTCAATTATTCTCCAGCATCATCTTTCTTATCTTAAGGATGGATGCAGACACACAGCATGGACTGACTGGACAAGGGGACAAGCTAGGTCACATTAACCATGGCTGGCTGAGAAACACTGTCACTATTCACTGACAATATGCCACAGGAGCACAATGTCAACTGCACCCAAATGAAACATGCCTTTAGGGAACTAAAACTGGAAACAGTGTCGGATTGGCCCCCCTGCGGGCCCGGGGGATCCTTCGGTGGGCCCACCCTTGCACTCCCTACAATGCTCCTTTGCCTAACAGGAGGAAGCAGAAATAGAAGCCCCGCCAAGACTGCCGAGTGACGCAAAGCAGTATAGGAAGAAACTGCTTTCTCTTGTCTTCTGCAAGCTCCCTCTTTAGTTTCTCTCCTGTCCTCTGCCTCTCCTCTCTAGTCCTCGTTCACCCTCTATCTGCTCTCCTGTCCTCTGCACCCTCTATCTGCTCTCCTGTCCTCTGCACCCTCTATCTGCTCTCCTGTCCTCTGCACCCTCTATCTGCTCTCCTGTCCTCTGCTCCCTCTATCTGCTCTCCTGTCCTCTGCTCCCTCTATCTGCTCTCCTGTCCTCTGCTCCCTCTATCTGCTCTCCTGTCCTCTGCCTTCCCTCTAGTTGCGCTCTATTGTCCTCTGCCCCCAGATGTTTTCTCTATCCTCTGTCCCCTTTAGTTGCTTTCCTGTCCTCTGCCATCTCTAGCTGCCTCCCTGTCCTCCTCCCCCTCTAGCTGCTTTCTCTTGTCCTCTGTCTTCCCTCTAGTTGCTCTCTCCTGTCCTCTGCCGCCCAGCTGCTCTCTCCTGTCATCTGTCCCCTTCAGTTGCTCTCTCCTGTCCTCTGCCCCCTCTAGCTGCGCTCACCTGTCCCCTGCCACCTCTAGATGCTCTCTCCTGTCCTCTGCCCCATATAGTTGCAATCTTGTCTACTCTGCCCCCTATAGCTGCTCTCTCTTGAACTTTGTATCCTCTCTATTTGCTCTTTCCTGTCCTCTGCTGCCCCAACTTTGCTGCTGATTTACTAATAGATCCACTCCACTTGTGTCCTGGTAAGGGACAGGGGGTAATGGCACCTACTCTAATTCTTCATGCTGCCTGCATGTCAGAGGTCTAAACATCAACTATCTGCCGAAAATTAAAGGGGTTATCCTGGTTCTGATTTTTTTTGTAATGGCTGCAAATTAGATCAATTAGAGAATACTTACCTATCCTTTCCCTCGGCAATCAATCGGTGCCACTCTGGTACTCCCGGTGATTGTTTACATGCACGTAGCATGTGACCGCTGAAGCTAACCAGAGGGCTCAGCGGTCATTTGTTGTATTTCTGCCATTATGCCAGAAATATGATTTGTCAGCGCAGAGCCCTCTCATTGGCTGCAGCGGTAACATAATACGTTCTTGTAAACAACTTTCGGGAGTGCCGCTGAAGCATCAGCCCTGATTGGTCGGAGAAAGAATAGGTAAGTACTGCTTCTTTGGTTAATTTATCTAATTTGCAGTCATTACAAAAAAAAATAATGTGTGTGTGTGTATAATGTCTATACGTGTGTAATGTGTATATATGTATGTATGTGTGCTTAGTGTGTATATGTGTATATATATATATATATATGTGTGTGTGTGTGTGTGGAATGTGTATAAAGTATGTGTGTGGAATGTGTATTTGTGTATGTAAGGTGTATATCTGCATGTGTAATGTGTGTATGTACATGTAGTGTGTATACATTTGTCTAATATGTATTTGTGTAATGTGTATTTGTGAATGTGTATATGTGTGTGTGTGTGTGTGTGTGTGTGTGTGTGTGTGTGTGTGTGTGTGTATACACACGTGTGTAAGGTGTATATGTATAGAATGTGCATTTAATGTGTAAATGTGTGAAATGTTTAAATATTTGAGTGGTGTATATGTGTCTGTATTTTATATATATATTTGTGCAATATGTGTTTGTAGTGTGTGTATGTGTTTATACAGATGTAGAACAACCAAAAAACAAAGGGGACATAGCACCCAATATATATACCTATGAATGTATAACTGACACGTATCTTCATAAAATATATATTTATACAGATGTAGCCATCTTTAACTTGACACATTAAATACACAGTTTCAAGAAAGTTTAACTTGACATTTTCGATGGCTTTTCAATGGCTTTTATTGTGTGGTATAACACTGCAGCAAGTTATCAGAGTCAAAAGAAACTTGGCTACATCTGTATGTATGTGTAATATATATATGTATTGTGACAACTTGGGGACCACTTAGCTCACAGGATCGCCATCTCCCGGGTGAGATGGTTGGCACACATAGACAGTTCACTCCAACTCATGGAATAAAAGTTTAACCCCTTAATGACCGGGCCTGTTTGGGCCTTAATGCCCAAGCCAGATTTGTTAAATCTGGTATGTGTGACTTTATCAGAGAATAACTCAGCGAAAGTTTTGAATATCCAAGTAATTCTGACATTGTTTTTTCGTCACATGTTGTACTTTATTTTAGTGGTAAAAGTAGACTGATACGATTTACGGAAATTAATAAAAAAATAGAAAAAATGAAGAAATTTTGTAAAAATTATCATTTTTCCCTATTTTTAAAGGCAATATGTCACATATGTACATACATACAGTACAATTTTTTTTATTAAATATATATTTCCATCTCTTTACTCTATTTTGGTAGCACTTTTGGAAAAAAACAATTTTTTTTGTGCAATTTAGAAGACTTACAAGTTTAGTAATAATTTTATACATTTTGAAGTACATTTGGTTTTCCTGCACCAAGCCAGGTTTTCAGAGGCTCATAGGTGTCAGAATGGTGGAAACCCCCACAAGTGACCCCATTTTGCAAACTACACCCCTTAAGGTATTTATTAAGGGGTGTTGTAAGTATTTTGACCCCACAGTTTTTTTGTAAGAATTCATACAAAGCAGGCATAAAAAAAATATAATCTCACTTTTTTTCATAAAAGTATCAATTTGAAGACCGATTTCTGTGTAAAGCGACCATAAGAATGAAGAAACACACCCCAAAATCTATCACCCTGTTTCTCCTGTTTTCAAAAATGCCCCCATTGTGACTAATGCATTGGCTGGACACACAGCAGGGCTTGAAAGGAAGGGAGCACCCGGAGGCTTTCAGGACTCATATTTTGCTTGAAAATGTTTTAGGCCCCACTGTACATTTGGAGAGGTTTTGAACTACCAGAACGATAGAAACTCCCCATAAATTACACCATTTAGAAAAATAGACCCCTTAAGGTATTTATCTAGGGGTGTAGTGAGTATTTTGACCCCACAGTTTTTTGCTAAATTTAATGCATAGCAGGTGAAAAAAAATAAAAATCACTTTTTTCATAAAAGTATCACTTTGAAGATCGTTTTCTGTGTAAAGCGACCATAAGAATGAAGAAACACACCCCAAAATCTATCACCCGGTTTCTCCTGTTTTCAAAAATACTCTCATTGTTGCCCCAATCTGCTTATTAGACGTGTGGCTGGGCCAAAAAGAGAGGGAGCACCCTTTGGCTTTCAGGGCACAATTGAATAAATTCTAGGCCCCATATCATGCATTTAGAGGCATTGAGCTGCCTGAACAAAAAAAAAAAAACACGCAGAAATGACCCCATTTTAAAAACTAAACCCCTAAAGGTATTCATCTAGTGGTGTAGTGGGCATGCGGTCCAAAAATTTTTTAAAGGAGGAAATAATGGGTATCATTTCAGACACTATGGGTATATAATGTTTTCTTCAAATTCTTATTACGTTTCCAGATAAAATAGAGGAGACGTGGTAGAAGGTTATTTTGTTAGAAATATGCCACATTAATAAATTTGTGCGGCACAGAATAGAAGTGAAGCCGTGTATTCATAACGGATACATGTCGCTATAGACGTATTTGCCTGTACTTATGACTATGTCTTGCTGAAGAAGCAGTTGGTGCCATTATGATGTCATTGTGGACAGAATTCTGTCCTAATATAAAATCAGTCAGAGAGGAAAAAATAAACTGTACTGGAGTGACGGGCAATATCTTCAAACAAATGGAGGAAAATGTATCCAACTATGTTGCAAACTCGAGTCTGTTCACTAGATAGAAGAACACCTGCAGGGCTGTCAAGGCAAGGTTTTTTTTTTTCAGTGACTGGTTGTACAACGTCTCTTTAGCTCCATCAATCCTTATGAGGGACGAATGTGCCAAGTGACGCGGTACACCATAACAGGCCCCTGCCCGGCAAGGTAGGAACCGCTATGTGCACAAAACAACCAATCACCTACAGAATATATAGAGGGGCAGTGTCCAAAACCATCTATAGAAACAGTAAAGGATCACTAATCCCCAAAATGATGTCAGTATTTCCAGAAGAACCGTAACAAAACCCATGGTGTATTGATAAGGAACAGCTCAATTATTAGAGATCCTCCAAAAAAAAAATATCATGCCCGTATCACGGTACAGAATTAGGAATGTAACAGCTGTATGTGGCAGGACCTAGTCATAAGAAAAAGGAAATACATCCCCAATTTATTCTTGTAACCATTGCTAAAATGCACGACTTCCACAAATTCAGGGGCGGCACGGGCCGCAGGTGTTGGATTTATCTACTAATAAATGCAATGCCCACATTTATTTTTTATTTCAAGAACACTTGTGGGGTCCATGTTCTGAATAGACAGATGTGGGCTCCTGCACAATAAACTGTATTCATTTGTGAGTGATCAAGTCCTGGATTTAATTGTCCAAGAAATGTATAAAAAAAAAAAAAAAAAAAAAAAGGGGAAAATTAGTTTTACAGTCTGAAATAAATACTTTACTTCCTCCCCATGAGAATCCCTCCCTCCCTTGGAAAGCTCAGAAACGAAAAATAAAATATGAATAAATGAAATTGACTCCCTAAAAAGAATCCCCCCCACCCCACCCTTTTTGGTGTTCCCTAAATTATAGATAAAATTAATAATTAGAAACGGTGTGGTAGGTCTCAAAACAGGGGTAGTTGCACAGGCCTGGATTTGAAGGGTACATGGGGCAGTAAAACCGGGTATCCCTCCTCCTTCCGTGTTTACTGCACACCCGGCATCTCCTTTGGGGGTATTCCTTACTCTCAGTGGCAGGGACGGGGTGAAGGAAGTGGCGCTCAGTGAGCCTTTTGACATTCTCTGACTCAAAGGAGTCTCCAGGTGCGGGGGAGTCAAACAGGAGGTGCTCTATAATTTTCTCCTGATACTGGAGGAAACTGAGCATTCCCTGGGTCTTATAGAGCACATAACTGTTGTAAGTGGCCATCTGGATAAGGTAGATCGCTACCTTTTTATACCAGGCCCTAGTTTTGCGCTTGACCAGGTACGGTGGTAGGACCTGGTCAGATAGATCGACTCCCCCCATGAACTTGTTATAGTCCACCACGCAGACCGGTTTCCTCTTATCAGAGGTAGCGCCCCTCTCTCTTACTGCCACTGTGGTGTCCTCGTGCACGGTGGAGAGCATGTACACATCCTTTTTGTCACTCCATTTTATGAGCAACTGGTCACTGGTGAATGAGAGTGACGCACCCCTTACTAGTCGCCTGGACACCAGCTGTTGAGGGAAGCCGACTCTATTTTTTCGTACCGTCCCACAGGCCCCTGTATTCGCAGCATGGAGGGACTTATACAGGGGGACACTGGTGTAGTAATTGTCGGTGTACACATGGTACCCTTTCTGTAGGAATGGCACCATGAGTTCCCAGACAATTTTCCCACTAATGCCAATATCCTCTGGGCATCCTGGGGGATTAAGGTGGCGGTCCCTGCCCTCATATATAAAAAAGGCACAGGTGTAGCCCGTTGTGCTCTCGCACACCTTATAGAGTTTCACTCCGTATCGGGCTCTTTTGGAGGGGATATATTGGCGAAACGATAGACGGCCCTTGAAGGCCATAAGGGACTCGTCTACCGCTATTTTTTGGCCTGGGGTGTACAAATTCAGAAAAGACTCAGATAGGAGGGAGATGAGGGGTCTCAACTTGTTGAGGCGATCATGGCCTGGGTCACTTCTTGGGGGGATTTGGGAGTTGTCCGAGAAGTGCATGAAGCGCATTAGCGTCTCATAGCGCGTTCGGGTCATGACAGCAGCAAATACAGGGGTGCTATGGATAGCGCTAGTAGCCCAGTAGGAGCGGATAGACGTTTTTTTTACTATCCCCATATTTAGGGTAATTCCCCAAAAATTTTTCATTTCACAGACGGTTGTGGGGATCCATCCTCTGGAATAGTAAGAACTGGGATTTTGGGTGACAAATTGCCTGGCGTATAAATTCGTCTGCTGGACGATTAGTTCCAGGACCTGATCGCCTATAAACAAATTAAAAAAATTATAGGGGGTAAAATTTGTGACATCAGAGTTGATGCCTGGAGTCGCTGTAAATGGCGGAATTTGGGGGGAGAAAGAAACTGCAGGATCCCACATGGCGGGAGGGACTGCAGTACTAGGCCCGGCTCCTGACGCCTCACCGGTGACCGCTGCGTCCACCACCATAGGGTTGGGGGGTCCAGTGGCAGAAGCAGAACTTGTGTCGCTTTCTGAGCCAAGTTCTGCTTCTGACGCAGTGTCTGTATCACTGCCGGAACCGCTAGAGCACAGCATGGCGTATGCCTGCTCTGCAGAGAACATTCTGCGGCTTCTGCGGTTCATTATTTTATAACACTAAACTAACAAGTAATTTTTTTTTTTTTTTGTATTTTACATTTTTTGGGGATTTTTTTTTTTTTATATATAATATAGACACAACACGAACGTAAAAAAATAAAAAAATACGGTAAACCGCAGTTAATTACAGCAACTAAAACTAATTCAGCGGGAAAAAAAAAGAATTACGGAGATAACAAGTAATTACGGGTAATCTGGCGTGATTACGGGTAATCTGGGGTGATTACGGACAATATCGGAACACTGGCGAGTACGTATGTGGTGTATTTCACAGTATAATACAGCACAAGATTTCTATAGTATTTCTCTCTCTCCTCTCACAGATCAACTACAGTGAGAGGAGGGAGGGAAAGAGCACAAATCTTGTGCTGTATTGTGTAAATATGGGACTATGGTCACTGTGATAGGTATATCACAGTTACCATATGATCAGGGACCAATTATCAGGGTCCCTGATCAGTTTCTATGTACAGGCAGAATAGCTGCCTTATGTCACTGCGCATGCGTGCGCCATTTTCTTTTTTTTCCCCGGCAGTTAGGGACGGGGGGGGGCACGGGGGGACGACGGGGGACACGATCGGAGGCAGCAGGGGGCCTAAGAAGCAGTTTTTTTTATCTCCTCTCACCAAACATACATGGTGAGAGGAGATAAAATCATAATTTGCTGAGGCACACTTATTGTAACGGCGGTCGCCGGTATTCGTTGAATACCGGCGATCGCCGGTATGGGGACCGCAAACAGCGGTCCCCAGTCACTGCTCCCAGCCCTCAGCTACCTCCGGCAGCTGAGAGCAGGGAGCTAAACCTCCCCCCGGCGGCGCTATTTTATTCCGATGCCGCAACGTAAAAAGTCTATGGCATCGGAATAAAGCCCGTTAGTGACCGACGTAGAAACACCATGGGTCGGTCACTAACGGGTTAAACCAGCCACAGCTAGCTTTATTGTCTTCACCACAGCAAGCAGTGTTACAACAAAAACATACAAAATAAACCCTAGGCCATCCAGCCTCTAACTAAGGGGGGATTCACACGAGCGTGTATTCGGTCCGTGCGGGCCGCGTGGTTTTCACGCGGCACGCATGGACCAATACAAGTCTATGGGGCAGTACAGACAGTCCGTGCTTTTTGCGCAGCGTTTGTCTGCTGCGCAAAAAGCGCGACAGGTTCAATAACTCTGCGTATTTCGCGCATCACGCACCCATTGAAGTCAATGGGTGCGTGAAAATCACGCGCACCACACGGAAGCACTTCCGTGGGACGAGCGTGATTCGCGCAACAGCAGTGAAAAGGATGAATGAAAACAGAAAAGCACCACGTGCTTTTCTGTTTCCAAGCATCCAAACGGAGTGTCTTTGCGAGGAGCGAACCCCGACAACCGAGGCAAACTTCACCGGGTTCGGCCAAACTCGTTTTGGCCGAACCCGGCAAAAAAATTTCCGGTCCGCGACGTCGGGAGAGATTCACTGTGCATGGTGCTGAAAGAGTTAAACTGTTTCAGCACCATGGACAGTGACTTGCGATCCCAAAATACATGAACCTGTAAAAAAAACCGAAGTTCTAACTTACCGATTACTCCTGTCTCCTTCCTGCAGTCCGACCTCCCGGGATGACACTTCAGTTCAGGTGACAGCTCCAGCCAATCACAGGCCAAGCACAGGCTGCAGCCAATCACAGGCTGCAGCGGTCACTTGGACTGCCGCGTCATCCAGGGAGGTGGGGCCCGATGTCAAGAGAGGCGCGTCACCAAGGACGCGTCACCAAGGCAACGGCCGGGAAGTTCTCGGTAAGTAGGAACTTTATCTTTTTTTTTTACAGGTTTATCGCTGTTGTGTTCGGCATTCACTGTCGAGGGTGCTGAAAGAGTTAGCTCTTTCAGCACCTTGGACAGTGACGGGCGTCGACAAGCCTCATCTCTATGATGCCGGCTGCGCGAAAATCACGCAGCCGCGCATCAGACACGCATGACACACGCAGCTGTCAAATGGTTTTTGCGCTCGCAAAACGCCGCGTTGTTTGCGCGCGCAAAAACGCAACGCTCGTGTGAATCTCCCCTAACACATTCAGTGTCCCTCACTGTGAGACACTGAGCCTTGTGCCCAGCACCTCACAACATAGGCAGCTTTACCTTACACGTTGGTGACTCTCAAAGGCTAGCATGCCTGTCTTCCCCAGACTGAGAGCCCTGTGTGAACAGAACACACCTCAATTAAAGAGCCGCCACAGGTGAAGCCTAAGTAAGCTCATCAGACAGCCCAAGACATGGACTGTCTATATGGAGTGGAAGCCCACCCATCTCCTTCACACTCCAGCAAACCAGGCCCTATTCCGGACTTTACACCCAAGCAACAGCAGAGAAAACCCTTTCTGATGTACATGCTCCCTGGTTGCTTGAAACTGGACAGTTTCTGCACTGTCCAGTAGCTGCACTGCTACATATCCCCCCCCCCCCCTTTGATAAAGGCCATAGGACTGATCACATTTCAACCTCCCTCCAGGGTCAAAGCTCCTACATTGGGACATACAGTGAAGGAAATAAGTATTTGATCCCTTGCTGATTGTGTAAGTTTGCCCACTGTCAAAGACATGAACAGTCTAGAATTTTTAGGCTAGGTTAATTTTACCAGTGAGAGATAGATTATATTTAAAAAAAAACCTGAAAATCAAAATTATATATATTTATTTGCATTGTGCACAGAGAAATAAGTATTTGATCCCTTTGGCAAACAAGACTTAATACTTGGTGGCAAAACCCTTGTTGGCAAGCACAGAAGTCAGACGTTTTTTGTAGTTGATGATGAGGTTTGCACACATTTAAGATGGAATTTTGGCCCACTCCTCTTTGCAGATCTGTAAATCATTAAGATTTCGAGGCTGTCACTTGGCAACTCGGATCTTCAGCTCCCTCCATAAGTTTTCGATGGGATTAAGGTCTGGAGACTGGCTAGGCCACTCCATGACCTTAATGTGCTTCTTTTTGAGCCACTCCTTTGTTGCCTTGGCTGTATGTTTCGGGTCATTGTCGTGCTGGAAGACCCAGCCACGAGCCATTTTTAATGTCCTGGTGGAGGGAAGGAGGTTGTCACTCAGGATTTGACGGTACATGGCTCCATCCATTCTCCCATTGATGCGGTGAAGTAGTCCTGTGCCCTTAGCAGAGAAACACCCTCAAAACATAATGTTTCCACCTCCATGCTTGACAGTGGGGACGGTGTTCTTTGGGTGATAGGCAGCATTTCTCTTCCTCCAAACACGGCGAGTTGAGTTAATGCCAAAGAGCTCAATTTTAGTCTCATCTGACCACAGCACCTTCTCCCAATCACTCTCAGAATCATCCAGATGTTCATTTGCAAACTTCAGACAGGCCTGTACATGTGCCTTCTTGAGCAGTGGGACCTTGCGGGCACTGCAGGATTTTAATCCATTACGGCGTAATGTGTTACCAATGGTTTTCTTGGTGACTGCGGTCCCAGCTGCCTTGAGATCATTAACAAGTTCCCCCCGTGTAGTTTTCGGCTGAGCTCTCACATTCATCAGGATCAAGGATACCCCACGAGGTGAGATTTTGCATGGAGCCCCAGATCGATGTCGATTGACAGTCATTTTGTATGTCTTCCATTTTCTTACTATTGCACCAACAGTTGTCTCCTTCTCACCCAGCGTCTTACTTATGGTTTTGTAGCCC
Source organism: Rhinoderma darwinii (assembly GCF_050947455.1). NCBI lineage: Eukaryota > Metazoa > Chordata > Amphibia > Anura > Rhinodermatidae > Rhinoderma > Rhinoderma darwinii. The sequence goes on from NC_134692.1 coordinate 52,335,644, forward strand.
ATTCCAGCCTTGTGCAGGTCTAGGATCTTGTCCCTGACAGCCTTAGAAAGCTCTTTGGTCTTGCCCATGTTGTAGAGGTTAGAGTCAGACTGATTAATTGAGTCTGTGGACAGGAGTCTTTTATAAAGGTGACCATTTAAGACAGCTGTCTTTAATGAAGGCACCAAGTTGATTTGGAGCGTGTAACTGGTCTGGAGGAGGCTGAACTCTTAATGGTTGGTAGGGGATCAAATACTTATTTCTCTGTGCACAATGCAAATAAATATATATAATTTTGACTATGTGATTTTCTGTTTTTTTTTTTTTAAATATAATCTATCTCTCACTGATAAAATTAACCTAGCCTAAAAATTCTAGACTGTTCATGTCTTTGACAGTGGTCAAACTTACAAAATCAGCAAGGGATCAAATACTTATTTCCTTCACTGTAATTACACTTAGGGTCACTTCTACAGTAACAGACATTTGATAATCACCCGTGGGTGTATTATACGGGTGCTCCAGCAACTCTTCCATGTTGGCATGCCTAGCATCCTCATCCCTTGTAGGCCCTACTAGCTTTTGCTGATCATAGTCGTATTTATATGTGTTGTGCCCTACATTCAGGGACCCGTCCGCATCCATGAAGTGGCTTTGTGTGTCACCCCTTGGTTTAGACACTGGCTCATAGTGTTCAGTAACACTCATCTCGTGAGTTGTGGTATACAACGTACCATCTACCAAACCACTTTCAGACTCTATACTCCCCTCCATCTTGGAGTTTTTCGTCTCAGCATTTAAATGCTCAGACTGTCCGTCCAGAGACAATTTTTAACCGCGCTGACCTGACCTCTCTGGGTTACTTCTGTCAGACCCAGTAGTTTTCATCTCTGCAGCAGTGTTAGGACCCTCATCCTGCTTAGTGGTATAGCACCACTTGTTGCCCTTAGCAACCTGTCTTGTGTTACATGCAGCTTCCATGGCTAAAGCACACTCTGCATCAATATCCATTGAACAAACCTGGAAGACCACCTCTATGTCTCCCCTCACCTCCTGGAAAAGTGTGGACGCTACATGGGTCGCAACATCTGCATGTGAAAGACCTGCAGGGGGCAGAACTTCTAAGGGTGAAGCAGCAACCCTTCCCACGCTATACATGGCAGTAGTGTCCTCGTTGGTACCATTGACAGCCCCAACCTCTAGGGAAATGTTTTCACGTACATCTGGTTCACTACTGTGCAGGTTCATTAGTGACCGAGGCCACCGCCACCAGTACACACACCTCACTGACTCCACTGTCCAGGAACTCATGTGCGTCACTTAGGGCTACATTCACACAGGTGTGGTCGCTCAAATAAAAAGGTAGATCACTGCTGCTGGATTCAGCTGACTCTGAGGTGACCCCAACCACATTCTCAGACCTGTAGAGTTTATCACCACTCCACTCACACATAGCAACAGTAAGCCCATTGTCATCCATCGCAGTAGCATACAGCTAGTGGTCATTAGGAACAATGCACACATCACATGCACCAGTCTTGTTATTGTTAACCATGACCTCTAGGGGCACACTTGAGCCATTAGTAACCTGTTTTACATCCCATGTAATATCAGTGACAGAAGCATACACTTTAGCAGCATCCACTGAACATGGTTTGAAGTCTAACTCCTGTGCTTCACCCACCCCCATGGAATGAGTGACCGTTACATTAGTCTCAGTTTCTACAGCATAGGAATGACCTGTAGGGGGCAACATTTCTAAAGGTGCTGCAATCACATCTATTGCACCACGCAAATTTTCATCACCATCACTAGGTATGGTAGGGCTGTACTCCAGGTTACCACCATCAACAATCCCAACCTCTAGGGAAATCTCAGATACATCCGGCACATCTGTTTCCCAGCACACATCCACCACACTGGGTCTATAGAACAGTTCCCTCTCTGCCCCAAAACGTGGAAATGTCTTCTCAGCATCTCCTGTATCAACCTCCATGAGAGAACTTCCAGTTTTACTCATTTGATCATTATCTCTCGCAGGTACACAAAGTAGATGCTGGCCAGTAGCAACCACATTAGTTTCCCCCACCACGGACACGTTCTCTGGGTTACCATTAGTAACAGTACGCACATCACATGTGACACTCTCGACTTTCTCAACTACGGCCTCAAGGGGCACACTTGAACTAATCCCCTCTTCTGTCTCGGCTGCTGTTTCTTTAACAGCCTGTTCACAAAATGAATTAACCTGCTCAGGCTGTGTGACATACTCATGGCTTAAAGACATGTTAGGAACAATTTTTGACATTTCACTAGTGTCATCACATAAACGCTGTGCATCAAATACATGTGCGTAATTTTTAGCAGGCATTTCCTGAATCACATTATCACTTGACATCATTACAACTGGGGCATTTTCCCTTTTTGGCAGTGGAGCAGCACACCTTGCAGAGGACTTTTCCCTGTAATGCTTATCAGAGATATTGCCTTTCTCCCACAACTGCCAAAAATGAGGGAAGTCCCTTCCCAGCACAAACTCCTCATCAAGTTCCTGACATTTTATAAGTCTGTGCTGCACAGTCCCAAAATCAGTTTTAAAGTCAATCAGAATGGTCTCACCCATCTCAGGATCCTTCTTCACAAACAGCAAAATGTCCGGATGCACCCTTGAGAACTCTTGGCGAAGATCCAGACTGACCAGTAGCGCAATCCCACCAACCAACACTTCACGTGTTTTCTCTTGCGCTTTCTCTGGCCTCCTGACCAGAGAACAATCAGGTGCACATCCATCTGCTTGATGGCATCTCCAATAGCACTCCTTCTGCTGAACAGCCGCCACATGCTGTCAGGGTTGGTTGCTCCTAGCAACCACATCTGTGCGATTCAGCACACTTGGCTTTTTAACAGCTGCCCCACGTTGCTTGGGAACACCTTTTCCATCCACACAATAGTCCGCTTGCAAATATTCCCACCATGAGTCCGGGTGGTTGCCCTTAGCAACGGTCCTCACAGCTTGTATCACAGGTACGCATGCTCCGTGCTATCCTCTGCAAGCTGTCTGTACCACCTCCAGAGTACCCGGCGTCAATGCAGCTGGCATTGAAAGCATCCACTTGGCCTGGAAGGCTGTGTATCCATGGACAGCACTGGTGCCCTTAGAGCCTCTCGATCTGCTTCCAACTGTGCCAGGAACCTTTGGTTATCCTCCCTCTGTTTGGCATTTGTTTCCTGCAGCTCTGCATTCATCTGCACCATTTGTTTGAGGAGTTCTTCCATAAGACCCATTGCAACGGAAATGATCCTGACCCTTTAAATTTCACTGCACACTTCTTGTGCCATTTTATTGCCCAAAGCAATTCTCCACCATATGTGACAACTTGGGGACCACTTAGCTCACAGGATCGCCATCTCCCGGGTGAGATGGTTGGCACACATAGAAAGTTCACTCCAACTCATGGAATAAAAGTTTAAACCAGCCGCAGCTAGCTTTATTGTCTTCACCACAGCAAGCAGTGTTACAACAAAAACATACAAAATAAACCCTAGGCCGTCCAGCCTCTAACTAACACATTCAATGTCCCTTACTACGAGACACTGAGCCTTGTGCCCAGCACCTCAAAACCTTCACAGTTTTACCTCACACGGTGGTGACTCTCACAGGCTAGCATGCCTGTCTTGCCCAGACTGAGAGCCCTGTGTGAACAGCACGCATCTCAATTAAGGAGCCGCCTCAGGTGAAGCCTAAGTAGGATCATCAGACAGCCCAAGACATAGACTGTCTGTATGGAGTGGAAGCCCGCCCTTCTCCTTCACACTCCAGCAAACCAGGCCCTATTCCGGGCTTTACACCCAAGCAACAGCAGAGAAAACCCTCGCTGCTGTACATGCTCCCTGGTTGCTTGAAACTGGACAGTTTTTGCACTGTCCAGTAGCTGCACTACTACAGTATGTATATATAACATGTACGTGTGTGTGTGTGTGTGTGTGTGTGTGTGTGTGTGTGTATGTGTATATATATATATATATATACATACATATATATATATATACACATATATATATATTTATACATATATGTGTTTGTTTATTGTTATATAGCGGTACTATTTTTGTGTAGCGTTAGCAGTGCTATTTATGTGTTAAGTTATTGGTACTATTTACAGTATATGTATGGTTAAACACTATTAGCACCATACAGTAACCATATAGTGATAGATACTAATTCTACACAATCACTCTGCAGACCATACAGTTACAAGACAGAGTAAGTGAACCTTTTGGAATTAGGCTTCGTTCACATCTGCGTCAGGGCTCCATTCCGACGAACCGTCAGAGCTTTCCGTCAGAATGGAGCTCTGACTGACACAAACGGAAACTATAGATTTCAATGGTGACGGATCCGGTGCCAATGGTTTCCGTCGTTTTGACGGAATCAATACTATAGTCGACTGCGCTATTGATTCTGTCAAAAATAATGGAACCCTGCCACAATGGTGCCAATCGGAAACCATTAGCAAAGTTTCCATCACTATTGAGATCAATGGTGATGCAAACGGAAGCTAAGTTTTCCATTTGCCTTTCCGTTGAGGGGTTCCCCCCGATGGAAAGCTCTGACGGAACCCCATGATGGAAAGCAATGCTGATGTGAACAGGCCCTAAAGTGGAAAGTGAAAACATAACAAAGGAAATGCAAAGCAGGGTTATTGGAACTGGCCACTGAAATGAAAGCTGCCAAATAGTATGAGATCCATGAAGCCGAAGTCACTTCAAATAAGCTTCATCTTTATCGGTCAGAATATAAAACAATTTATTGTTCGTCACGATCCATGATAGTTTATCTTTAACTAGCAGCTTTATATTATACCCCCACTCCAGCACTGCTCCAGTGCCTATACAGGTCAACTTTACTACTAGTCTCTCCTGTCTCACCACTCACCCACCCGCTTTACCACCACTAAATAATTCCTTGACTACTTCGACTTCTCTTATTAATCCAATTTTCCCCCTTTGTACCATTGCACATTTACCCTTCCTATAAATCTCTATCATTATTAATTAACACCAGCTTATTTTTAGACCACTAAGAAAATTTTCTTTTGGCACCTGGAGTCATCTGAACAGCTCCTAAAGTCTTTAGTATTCTGTCTATCCTGGCTGTAAGGCTTATATTATGTGAGCACTGTGGGTTATGTTACATTGGCACTGCTGTGAATAGTTAATGTTTAGGGGTTGTATGGCTACAACGTGTGCATGTATGGTGACATGAGAAAAGGATATAATGATGTAATAATGGTTTTATTTGGACATTGTATAGCATTGCTTTGGGCAATGTATGGTATCATTATTAGTAAAAAGAGGGTGTATCTCCTCATTTAGTATTCCTTTTAAAATACTGCAAGTTTATTGCGACATCTTTAAAATCAGAACAACAACTAGTAAGCCAGTTCACAAAAATCCCTGCTGACCGTGGTTCAGACCACAGTCCTTAAAGGCAATGTGTTGCCAGAAAAACATGTTGTTTTTTTTTAAATTAAACATTTAGTGTGTGGGTGATTAAACATTGTTCAAATTTTTTTTATTTTTTTCACGAGTCAGGAAATATTATAAATTAATTCTAATTTATAATACTACCCATTTTTGGTCACTAGATGGAGCTATTCCCAAAATTGCAGCTTTGCAAAATTGGGTAAAAAGCCCTCGCTCTAGTGAGCTCTCAGCATCCCCCCCTCCTTTATCCTGGCTAGTGCCGGGATAAACGAGGGGTTTGAACGGTGTAACCTCCTACACTGTGTGTCGCCATTTTTTGAGCTAACACACAGTGTAGTAGGTTTACATACAGTAGTAAACACACACAAACACGAACATACATTGAAATCTCTTACCTGCTCCTGCCGCCGCGGCTCCCTCCGGCCCGTCCGCTCCGTTTGCTGCCGCTGGTCCAAGTGCACAAATCCAGAAGCCGCGACCGGAAGTAGTAATATTACTGTCCGGCCGCGACTTCCGGTCCACAGGAAAATGGCGCCGGACGGCGCCAATTTCGAATTGGACTGTGTGGGAGCGGCGCATGCGCAGTTCCCACACAGACACCGTACACTGAAGTCAATGGGACGGGAGCCGTTCGCAGTCCCTATGGGACTGTGGCTGCCGTATTCCATGTCTGTATGTGTCGTTAATCGACACATACAGAAATGGAACAAAAAATGGCAGCCCCCATAGGGAAGAAAAAGTGTAAAAATAAGAAAAAGTAAAACACAAACACACAAATGAATATAAACGTTTTTAATAAAGCACTAACATCTTTAACATATAAAAAAATAATTTGTGATGACACTGTTCCTTTAAGGTGCCCATACACATCAAATGACAGTCGGACAAACGATGCAGGACTGGCTAACAATCTAATGTGTATGGGGGTGTCCAAACTTTCCACCAACAATAGATGTGATTAGTATTAGCTGGATACTGTGTGTCAGAGACATGCAGGACCAGTTTTTAGCTTTTTAGCGGAGTTGTCAGTTTAGCTGAACTGACGGAACAGGCTTAGACGGAACGTTACAGCTTCTATGTACACAAGTTGTAACTTAGAAAGTAAAAATATTTTTTAATAAAAGTGATTTTAAA